>NC_052159.1:86829677-87152378 GCF_902713615.1 Scyliorhinus canicula | reverse complement strand
AACCCACGCACACACTGGGAGGATGTGCAGACTCCGCACAGACAGTGACCCAAGCCGGAATCGAACCTGGGACCCTGGAGCTGTGAAGCCATTGTGCTAGCCACAATGCTACCGTGCTGCCCAAATTATGGGGGTATGAGTGGCGGTTGAGGAGTTATGGGGCGGATGGGAGCATGAGGTGGCATCGATGGGGCATGGGTAGTGTGTGGGAGCGGGGCTGAGGAGTAAGGGCTGGAGGGATAGTTCATGATTTAATTGCTATCTTAAAAGTGTTTTAGTCAGTGGCGGAGTCCCAAAGCGGGACTCGTGCCCAGCCTGTCTCCAGAGGCAGCATCCTCCCAGTTCTTCCTGGGTTGCCTGCCCGGACTTCTAATCCAGAATTCCCCCCTCCACACCCACCAACAAACCCTCCACCGACAAAACCCATCCCAAATTTGATGTTCAGAAACCAACTTTAACGGGTGGGTTCACAGAGCCAGGCCTTCTCCCACCAATGCACACCCTGCCTGGGACCTGGGATAAAACACCTGAGCCCCAGCCTCCTTTCTTCTGATTTATTCTCTCCCCACTTTACCCTGATCTCCTTTCTCTCCCCCACCCAAACACTGGCACCAGGAAGGATGCATGCTTCACACCACAGGCTCCAGCTGGGTACATATATGTTGGCAATATTGGCTGTGCAGGTGCAGCTCCTGCAGGTCAGGACGATATTCAGGTTCAGTCTGCAGATGCCTTACCAACATTCACAGAAATTGCTTTTGGTTCTGATGAGGAAAGGCTACCAACTTGAACGTTCAACTCTGTTCCTTTCTCCCCAAATTTTGCCTGACCTGCTGAGTATTTGTGGCATTTTCTGAGTTCCATTCTAGGATTTGAACACAACATTTGAGGCTGACACTCCAACACAATACTGAGAGAGAGCTGCACTTTCAGATGAAAGGTTAAACCAAAGCTATGCCTACCTTCTAACTAAAGACCTTTCAACTAAAGTAGTAAAATATCCCATAATACTATATCAGTTATCAGCAGTGGAGTTATCCTCAGTATCCTGGCCAATATATATATTTATCAAAAACAGATCATTCAGCTATTGAGACATTGTTTATGTGGGAGCTTGCCAACAGTACAATAGTGACTACACATCAAAAGTACTTCATTGACACTAAAGCACTCTGGGACCTTTTGGGGTTCTGAAAGATGTTCTAGAAGTGCAAGCCTTTTTCATTTCAGGGGCGGGGTTCTCCGACTCCCCGCCGGGTCAGAGAATTGCCGGGGGTCGGCTTGAATCCCGCCCCCGCCGTCCTCCAAATTATCTGGCCCCCCAAAAATCGGCCCGGCGTGAATCGCGCCGCCCGCCTCTAGAATGATGGGGACCGGCGCGACTCAATGGGCCCCGGGGCTGCCCGAATTCTCTGGCCCGCGATGGGCTGAAGTCCCGCCTGTTCTTTGCCAGTCCTGCCGGCGTAAATTGGAGTAGGTCCCTCACCGGCGGGACCTGGTAGTGCGGGCGGTTTCCGGGGTTCTTGGGGGGGGGGGTGCGCGGGGGGATCTGGCCCCGGGAGGTGCCCCCACGGTGGCCTGGCCCATGATTGGGGCCCACCAATCCACCAGCGGGCCTGTGCCGTGGGGGCACTCTATTGTTCCGCACCGGCAGCTGTAGCAGTCCGCCATTGCCGGTGCGGAAAACCAAGCCCTCTGCGCATGCGCGGGGATGACGCCAGCACTCGCTGGCGCTCCCGCGCATGCGCCAACTCGCGCCTGCCGGTAGAGGCCCTTCGGCGGCAGTTGGCGTGGCGCCAAGCCCCTTTCCCGCCATTCGGCGGGACGTAAATCACTCCGGGACGGGCCTAGCCCCTGAAGGTCCGTCCCGTCGGAGTTGCCGGCCCACCGATTATGGCAGAATCCCGCCCCAGATTTCCAATGTCTGTAGTCTTTTGCGTTTGCACTTTTGATGCTTTGGTGTTTGTGGTGATTTGAGGTGATTGTCCCTTTAAGGGCAATGCAGCCAGAAGAGAGTCACCTGGGACCAATTGAAAATGAAAATGAACATCGGTTATTGTTACGAGTAGGCTTCAATGAAGTTACTGTGAAAAGCCCCTAGTCGCCACATTCCGGCGCCTTTCCGGGGAGGCTGGTACGGGAATCGAACCGTGCTGCTGGCCTGCTTGGTCTGCTTTAAAAGCCAGCGATTTAGCCGAGTGAGCTAAACCAGCTAAATCAGGGACTGAGAGTGGGTAATCACCCAACACATGGAGTCCTTTCTTAGGCAGAAGACATCTAGAAGATGTGCAGAACACGTGTAGGGATTGGAGGGAGCAGGTGGGCTGCTCTCGGGTGGCGGGGGGGAGGGGGGGGGGGCCACTGGCCCCTTTACACTTTTTCTCATCAATAAATACCTGTTGTGTTTCTGAATAAGTTTGCAATGTGCAGCTTTACACCTGGCAGCAATCGCTACATTAACCAGCAAAGTTCTGGAGCTTTTACAGGAGAAGTCCTCAGCCTGTTTAAAAATAAAGTTTAAAAGTTTTGACAACAACAGTCCTGAATGGACGGCAATGGACCTTGCAATAAAACCAAGAAAAGAAACCGCACATCAAAAGCAGGGGGAAGCTACATCAACCCAGGCACCGGAGACGACCATGGTAGACCCAGCCTTGTCGACCCTGCAAAGCCCTCTTTACTGACATCTTGGGGCTTGTGCCAAAGTTGGGATCGCTGTCTCATAGACTAGTCAAGCAATAGCCTGCCATGATCATACTCACAGAATCATACGTTACAGACAATGTCCGAGACACCACTACCATCATTCCTGATATGTCCTGCTCACTGGCAGGACATGCTGAGCAGAGATGGCGGCACAGTAGTATACAGTCGGGAAGAAGTTTCCCTGGGAATCCTCAACATCGACTCTGGACCCCATGAAGTCTCATGGCTTCAGGTTAAACATGGACAAATAAACCTCCTGCTGATTACCACATACCGGCCACCATCAGCTGATGAATCAATACTCCTCCATGTTGAACATCACTTGGAGGAAGCACTGAGGGTGGCAAGGGCGCAGAATATGCTCTGGGTGAGGGACTTCAATGTCCATCACCATGAGTGGCTCAGTAGTACCACCACAGACCGAGCTAGTGGGGTCCTAAAGGACATAGCTACTAGACTGGGACTGCAGCAGGTGGTGAGGGAACCAAGAAGAGGGAATAACGTACTTGACCTCATCCTCACCAACCTGCCTGCTCCAAATGCATCGGTCCATGACTGTATGGATAGAAGTGACCACTACACAGTCCTTGTGGAGACAAAGTCCTGTCTTCTACTGAGGATACACTCTATTGTGTGGCATTACCACCATGGTAAATGGGAGAGCCTTCGAACAGATCTTGCAACTCATGATTGGGCATCCATGAGGCGCTGTGGGCCATCAGCAGCAGCAAAAATGTATTCAATCACAATCTGCAACCTCATGGTCCAGCATATCCCCCATTCTACCATGACCATCAAGCCAGAGGGTCAACCGTGGTTCAATGAAGAGTGCAAGACAGCATGTCAGGAGCAACATCAGGCACACCAAAAAATAAGATGTCATCCTGGTGAAGCTACAACACAGGACTGCTTGTGTGCCAAATAGCATAAGCAGCAAGTAATAGACACAGCTAAGCGATACCACAACGAACGGATCAGATCTAAGTTCTGCAGTCCTAGCACATTCAGCCGTGAATAGTGGTCGTCAATTAAGCAACTCACTGGAGGAAGAGACTCCACAAATTTCCCCATCCTCAATGATGGAAGAGCTCAGCACATATGTACGAAAGACAAGGCTGAGGCATTTGCAACAACCTTCAGCCAGAAGTGCTGAGTGGATGATCCATCTCGGTTTCCTCCGGAGGTCCCATGTACCAGAAATGACAGTCTTCAGCCAATACGACTCATTTCATGTGGCATCAAGAAACGACTGAAGGCACTGGATATTGAAAAGGCTATGGGCCCTGACAATATTCCGGCAATAATACAGACTTGTGCTCCAGGTCTTGTCACACCCCTAGCCAAGCTGTTCCATTACAGCTGCAACACTGGCATCTTCCCAACAATTTGGAAAATTGCCCAGGTGTGTCCTGTACACAAGAAACAGGACAAATTCAACCCACCCTATCAGTCTACTCTCCATCATCAACAAAGTTATGGAAAGAGTCATCAATAGTTCTATCAAGCTGTACCTACTCTGCAATAACCTTCTCACGGACACTCAGTTTGGATTCCATCAAGGTCACTCAGCTCTTGACTTCAGTTCAGCCTTGGTTCAAACATGGACAAAAGAGCGGAACACCAGAGGTGAGGTAGAGTAACTGCCCTTGACATCACAACAGCATTTGACCATTGATGGCATCAAGGAGCCCTAACTAAACTGGAGTCAATGGGAATCAGGAGGGAAACTCTCGGCTGGTTGGAGTCATATCTGGCACAAAGGAAGATGGTTGTGATAATTGGAGGTCAATCATCTCAACTCCAGGACATCACTGCAGGAGTTCCTTAGGATAGTGTCCCAGTCTCAACCATCTTCAGCTGCTTCATCAATGACCTCGCTTCTATCATAAGGTCAGGAGTGGGGTTGTTTGCGGATGATTGCACAATGTACAGCACCATTCGCAACTCCTCAGATAATAAAGCAGTCCATGTCCAAATGCAGCAAGACCTGGACAATATCCAGGCTTGGGCTGACAAGTGGCAAATTACATTCATGCCACACAAGTGCCAGGCAATGACCATTGCTGAATCCCTCACAATCAACATCCTGGGGGTGTTCAATTCCCGTACCAGCCTCCCCAAACAGTCACTGGAATGTGGCAACCAGGGGCTTTTCACAGTAACTTCATTGAAGCCTACTGGTGACAATAAGCGATTTTCATTTTCATTTCAGAAAGGAGGCTTGACAATGAGAAATTAATTGAAGAGGAATAACACATTGATATTGACAGCAGAATCAGCAATTCAGATAGAGTAAAAAATTGAGATTACGTTCCAGAACAAGATTGCTGAAATGGTCAGGCAAATGGAAAAGCACAAGAAACAGCATGATTTAGGGCAGCATGGTAGCACAAGTGGATACCACTGTGACTTAAAAGCGCCAGGGTGCCAGGTTCGATTCTCCGCTGGGTCACTGTCTGGGCGGAGTCTTCACTTTCTCCCCATGCCTGTGTGGGTTTCCTTCCACAGTCCAAAGGTGTGCAGGTTAGGTGGATTGGCCATGATAAATTGCCCATAGTGACCAAAAAGGTTAGGAGGGGTTATTGGGTTACGGGGATAGGGTGGAAGTGAGGGCTTAGGTGGGTCGATGCAGACTCGATGGGCCGTATGGCCTCCTTCTGCACCGTATGTTCTATGTTCTATATAAAATGATCGCTGAAAAAGATGCTGAATTGAAATGCTGGAAAGAGAAGAAACATCATCACACTACCTAAGTACCAGAAGTGGAGTACCACGACCTGTCCTATGCGTGACAGACCAAGACTGTGAAAGAACGGTTAAGCCATAAGACTTTCCTTTATTGTGATGATGTATGGCTGCATACATTATAATGTAAGGTGCTCGGCAAAACAAGGGTTAACGGGGGACTGGACGGTAACACAGCTCACAGAGTGACGTATCTAGTCACATGGACAGAGAACAGTCTAGGACAGAACTCGGTAAGCAGCAAGCCTGCATGAACAGCTCCAGGCAAGGCCATATCTGGAACTGTACATCGTTAAAGACTACCACAATAGTGTTTATTTTTAAATACACAAGCCACAAGATCTTATCAATGAGCGATCATCACTGCAACAATAAAAAAAAACATATTAAGTACATAATATGACATGGGCCGGAATTATCCAGCCATTCACACTGGCAGCATTGTCTGGTCCTGCTCCTGTCTACAGTGCACCCCCTCCTATGGGTTTTTCAGCGACATGGGGCGGCTTCAATGGGAATTTCCATTGACAGCGGCGGGAGCAGAGATTCCAGCTGCCAGCTAAAGGAATGCCACCTCCCGCTGCCGGGAAACACTAGGTTGGGACGCCGGAGAATTAGCCCTCGGTGTCATAATATGAAACTTCGGTAGCAGATCAAGTTAGATCCCTGGAATTATTGTCTCTGCGACCGAGTAGACTTGGAGGGATGGATTTCTCATAAACACATGGATCACTTGAGGAGTAGAGAGACGTTCCAGCAGTCAGTGTTGCCATCAAGAAATGTTTTCAAACCTGTCAGCATCAAAGTACCTAATTGACCTGTTCTAGGCATTACTGATGTCACCGTGGAAGCAAGCAGTAATGAGCTGTTTGTGCTAGAAGGGGGGACTGTTATCCAAGTTCCTGTTGATATCTATCTGGTGGAAACACCTCAGAATACAGAATTACGCCTCTTTACAAGAAACAGAAAAACCCTTCAAAGACTCGACTTATAATTGTCCAACTCGTGTATGTAATGTTCAGTTAGAATTTAGGACTGAGTAAACATAGTTATTGAAGACTGTTTAAAGGAGTTAAGGGGAGTGCGGGGGGGGGGAGGAACATGGTGATTTGAGCTGATTGTCCCTTTAAGGGCAGCACATCAGAGCGGGTAACCGGGCTTGGGGGACAAATTGGGACTGAGAGGGGGTAATCTCTCCAGGGGTGGAGCCCTCCCTTAGGCAGAAAATACCTGGAAGACATGAAGAAGATATGTAGGGACTGGGGGCAGCTGGAGAGGTGCTCAAGAGAAGCCGGGGCTGCTGACCTCTGACAGTTGTTTTTATTAATAAATACCTGTTGCATTTTTAAAGAAGTCTGCAATATGCATCACTGCACACATGAACATTCAAATCCCTTTTCTCCTCCACAGCTCGTTGCTCAGCATTAATAAAATATTCTGATTCATCTTTCTCAGAATGAATATCTCACACTTGCTAATATTGAATTCCATTTGCCATTGTTTTTTCTACTCACTTAGCCTGTCTATGTTGTAACTTTCACTCTCATCTGCACAGTCAGATTATGTTCAAAATTGACTCCAGACTAAGTTTGCTTTTTTAAATTTATAACACACAAAACATCCAAATCAATTTGTAATATTACCCAAAAATTTTACATGATCAGTTATGATTTGGAAGAAAATAATTTGCAAGTTGTAGTTACGAAATATACAGCAAATACAATGTCTGTATTATGTCCGAGAGTGTCCCAACCTGAAACATGGGTTCTGTCTGGTGTATTGGTTTGGATATCAATGAGAAACGTCTGTGGATGCAGTGAGAATTCAAACCTCTCTTTCATTAAATAACCATAAATGTATTTATTAACATAGAAGAAAGATAATTAAACACTACAAAGAACAATCTTATACTTCAGAAGGGGTGAAACCTCTTTAGCACTTTCTGGTCTCTGTGGTGGTGAAAAATCTTTGTGAGTTTCAACCACTCCCTCTTTTCCTTGGCTATATATTCCCACACCTTCCCATTTCCATCTTTTTCTGATTTAAAAGGATTACGGAAAAAAAGTTTGGTTCTATGGACCACTTCATAAACATCAGTCAGCTCTGCTGCCTGTCGAGCACTCAGAACTCTTTTTTCCTCCATGTGCATCCTAGCAATCAAAGAGACTGAAATCTAAATTCTTCTAAAACGATGACTACGTTCAGGGTTTCAAACATTTTCAGGATCTTTAAAGCCTGTATCCAATGATCAAATGTTTTAGTGTTTCTATTTCAAGATGTGTTTGCCCATGCTGTTTACTTGTATTTTTGAAACATATCCAACCAGTGACTACCACACCATATGATCTAAAGGACCAGTAATTGGGTATAGTATTTGGTTTGGCGAAGAAAACAATCTTTTGCACAAACTGGCTTTTGCCTTCAGCATCTCATCTAAAGCTGAGGTTGGCTGCCCCTCTCTCTTGCTGTTATTTCTTCCACACCTCATCTGTGACTAGCAAGCTTCCTGGCTCACAGCACTCTGACTACTAAATGTATCAATTGCAAGAAATACGCTGTCCCCTAATCCTGCTTCTTTCTTCCTTTCTCTTAGTTGCTGCTCAGACATGGTTTACAAAATACACAGCAGTTTGATTTTACCTGTGTAGAAAACAATACATTAATTTTATTAGCATCCTACCATTTTGTGATAGTATTCTAAACTATAATCCTGATGAAAAGACTTCACACTTTCTCTCCTTGTTGCTGACTGACCTGCTATGTATTCACAGCATTTTCTGCTTTTATACAGATATCCAACAAATTTACTTTAGTTCTTTTATAAACTTTAAAATTAGCTACAACGTCAAGATGTATTAAAATACCTGATTTGGGAAATAGAAATGCAGATTTGTTGACTACTATTGAGAGAATACATTGGACGATTGATATGCATGTTCTATGGAAAATGTCCTGTTAAAAAATCATGAAAGAATTTAGAGGTTACTGCGGAAAACATGACATTGCTATTATTAGTATTATCTCTATTCAGAGATTCCTGAATCAAACAGACACACTGGTGTATTATCACATTGTTAATTCATGTACATCGATAGTATGATTAGGACATACAAAGACAGTCTTGTCAAAAAAAAACACAAGTCTTTTGCAGGTACTCCACGCTGTCAGCATGTGTTCCCATATCACCTTCCACTGTTAATTTTGGGGATAATTGGTGATATTATCTAATTTTGACAAAAAAGACAGGAGTTGTAAATGTTATCTTCCTTTGACAATCAAATCCTTCTAGATTGCTTTTTAGCTCTTAAGATTTCACAAAGTAGACCCACCCCAAACTCAGACCATCATTTGGAAGTACAAGACGTGAGTATTGTTGAAAAGGAGAAACATGCTGTCAAAGCTTTTCGTCTTGCACTCATCAGAGCAGATTATCCATCCTGATGATTGCAAGTTGAAAATCTTTGGCAGCATGCCTCTCTTTTCAGAAAAACACAGATAACAATAAAGGAAAAGGCTGAACCAGTCCAATTAACCACCATAATGATGTTCTACCAATATTCTATCAATTTATTTACATTTATTCCATTAATTCAATTTTCCATCCCACTTTCTATCTTGTTTTTCTCTTACCACCATCTCCCCTCCCCCCCGTACCCCACTAGGCCTCAGTTCCCTGTTCCTGGTTGTCCTTTAACACACTGCTTACCATTGCTCTGGCCATTGACTCATTATGATCTCTTAATGCGCCACTATCAGTACCCTGCTTCGCCATGGTCACCACCATATACATTCCCTTTGTCTTTTTGTCCAAGGCATCTTTGTCAGTCTTTCCCCAGCCTCCAGCCATTGCTGGCCCTCTATCCAGCCCTAATGCTCCTTCCTCCCCCAGCCCCCCATAATAGTATAAATCTTATCCTATTCTCAGTTCTCTTTAGCTCTGACGAAGAGCTGGTTTAGCACAGGGCTAAAGAGCTGGCTTTTAAAGCAGACCAAGGCAGGCCAGCAGCACGGTTCAATTCCCACACCAGCCTCCCCGGACAGGCGCCGGAATGTGGCGACTAGGGGCTTTTTACAGTAAATTCAATTGAAGCCTACTTGTGACAATAAGCGATTTTCATTTCATTTTTCATTTTCATTTGATTTCATTTCATTTTTCACCCAGACTCAAAACATTAGCTCCCCCGTCTCTCCACTGAGGCTGTCAGACCTGATGAGATTTTCCAGCATTTTCTGTTTTGTTCCAGATTCCAGCATTAGCATTAATTTATGTTCATAAACATCATAGTGACTTGGCTGCTCTCAAAATAAAATCCTCGAGCAAGAACTCTAGATAAATCTGTAGAAGTATCAACATCAGAATAATGTAAGCAGCATATTAATGAGCTGAAGAAAACATCTTTTTAATGTTAACCTACTGAAGCATTCCACATTCATAGCATTCCACGTAATAACCACATTTAAAAAAGACAAAAAATGAGTGTTGGTTATCTGAAATTTAAAAAATAAATAGTGTCAATGTGCCACCAGGTCAGTCAATCGATTTGAAGGATTGGTTAATAATCCAGGTGAGACTCCATCGGCCCCTGTCCAAGTTTATTTTTCTGATCTACTATGCATTTCTAGCATTCTTTTTTAATTGCCGTTGGCTGCTGCACGATATTTAACTTTACTGTCTATGATTCTACAAACTTAATTCTGAATTTGCACCGTTATTTTCACGATATTCGCACCAGAATGATAGTAAGAAGTTACACAGAGTTGTATTTTTCCTAATGAATGCCATCTGAATGTTGTCACCAGCTCTATATTATTTGGAGTTAAGCAGTGGGAGGTTTTCTGTAAGAGCCTGCACAGAATCAGCCTCAGAGCTGAAAGGCACATGCGATAGAGATGCCCCTGAGGTTGTCTTAATGATCCCTGTTGCTTACACATCTGACATTTCAGGGAAAGGCTGCCAGATTGCATCCATGAGGAACGTGGATAAGGATGGCAGGTGGCAAACAAATTATGACAGTAGCTTAACCAGCAAGGCATTCTGTTTTGCCAACTACTCCAATTGATGTGAATACTATAATGAAAGTAGTAAGCCTGGATTGTATGTCAAATGTTTACAATATCAATATCGGCTGCATCTTTTTACCTCAGGGAGCCATGCTCTTACCTGCCAATATCAGTAATCTCTGACTCTGCCAGCAGTGCTGGAGGGTAAATGAGGTGCTGCAGCTGCCTCCAGAAACACTGAGACCAAAATAATTATGCTGCTTTAGCTGTGCTTCTTAAACAGCAGGAAGTATAAATGCTGGAGGAGTAGTTAGCTATTGTTTTGTTACACGTGCAAGATGAGCAACTCAGCCTAACAATGTACATTAGTGATGTTGTTTCTCACCTTCTAGTCTGTGCGTAACTTCCTCGGCCATTGAAGATGATAGATTGGTAAGCCCAAAAGCTATTCATGAGCAGTTTGCAGTCATCCAATTATTAACGGTCATCAACCATCAGCTGAGCACAAACATCAAATCACCAACTGACTTATTAATGAACTTGCAGCAATGAGGCATGAAGATTCAGAAGGGATACTGTGATTTATACATGATGCAGAGCAAGGCCAGCAGCGTGGGTTCAATTCCCGTACTGGCTGAGGTTATTCATGAAAGCCCTGCCTTCTCAACCTTGCCCCTCGCCTGAGGTGTGGTGATCCTCAGGTTAAATCACCACCAATCAGCGCTCCCCATCCAGAGGATCTGGGTTAGCCAGCCTATGGTCATCTGGAACTATGGCAACTTTATGTTACCTTGTTTGAAAGAGATAACGGGCACGATTCTCCGACCCCACGCCAGGTGGGAGAATCGCGGGAGTGCCGGGCGATTCCCACCACGCCACCCTGGCACCCACACGCGATTCTCTCACCCCCCCCCAAAACGGTGTGTTGCGTTTTACGACAGGCCGCTCAATACGACCAGTTCACGCCTGTGCCAACAACACCTGGTCGCTGCTGGCGTGAACAGCGCGAGAGCGCTGCGTGTGCGGCCTGTTGACGGGGGGGGGGGGGGGGAGGATCGAGCACCAGGGGGAAGCTCAGTGGGGGTCTGGCCCGTGATCGGTGCCCACTGATTGGTGGGCTGGCGTCTCTAAACGACGCACTCTTTTCCCTCCGCCGCCCCGCAAGATCAATGCTCTATGTCTTGCGGGGCGCCCACGGGGAGGACGGCAGCCGCGCATGCGCGGGTTGGCGCCGGCCAACCTGCACATGCACAGGTGACGTCATTTAGGCGCCACCGGCCGCGTCATTTAGGCGGCGCCGCTTTGATGCAGGCTCCAAGGCCCGGCACGCGAAATTGACGAGGCGCCGGTCCTAGCCCCCTGGGGGTGGGAGAATAGGGGGCGAGGAGCGGCCTCCAACGCCGGAGTGAAACACTCCGGTTTTCACTCCGGCGTCGCCACTTAGTCTCCCGTTGGGAGAATCGCAAGAGACTGGTCTTTTGGAGGAGCTGTGGATGAGTTTGCCCTTCCTCTCACTGTAAGTCAAATTAATGCCTCTTTTACCCAGTTAGTGACACTCCTGCTCAAGACTTCATTTTGCCTGTATCCCCATTCTTTATTCCAACTCCTCCTGGCAGCCTCTCCCAGTCAGAAACTGCTGCAATCAGCCTATCCATTGTGCTATTACTTTGATCCTCTTCTGGGGTTGAATACTGTTGCCTTCCCTACTGTTTCAATAGTGCTGCCCATTCACCTAAGAGCAAAATACTGCTCTTATATCTGCTTTGCTTCTTTCAGATCCACTCCAACTGGGAATACACCATGGCTCCC
This sequence comes from Scyliorhinus canicula, assembly GCF_902713615.1. Classification (NCBI taxonomy): domain Eukaryota; kingdom Metazoa; phylum Chordata; class Chondrichthyes; order Carcharhiniformes; family Scyliorhinidae; genus Scyliorhinus; species Scyliorhinus canicula. Next base: position 87,140,117 of record NC_052159.1, on the reverse strand, counting down.
TTTCAGGCTAGGCTACGCAGTGCCTCTCCAGGGCCGCTTTGGAAAAGTAATTGCTTCCTCCGGCTCAAATTATCTATTCACTAATTTCTTTTTCATTGGCACTGGATCCTACTTTCAATGCAGCTCTTTCTCAATTTATTTCAAAATCTCCCCAGTCCTACGTTTTGCATCTCTGCTCCTGATCCTTATTGATTTAACCAGCCCAGTCAAATCCTTATTTCCACTCTCTCCACCTCCTTCATTCCATTGCCCCTTGTCCCCAGCCAGGCAGGGGGAGACATAGAACATAGAACATAGAACACTACAGCGCAGTACGGGCCCTTCGGCCCTCGATGTTGCGCCGACCTGTGAAACCATCTGAAGCCTATCTGACCTACACTATTCCATTTTCATCCATATGTCTATCCAGTGACCACTTAAATGCCCTTAAAGTTGGCGAGTCTATTACTGTTTCAGGCAGGGCGCTCCACACCCCTACTACTCTCTGAGTAAAGAAACTGCCTCTGACATCTGTCCTATATCTATCACCCCTCAATTTAAAGCTATGTCCCCTCGTGTTGGTCATCACCATCCGAGGAAAAAGACTCTCACTGTCCACCCTATCTAACCCTCTGACTATCTTATATGTCTCTATTAAGTCACCTCTCAGCCTTCTCCTCTCTAACGAAAACAACCTCAAGTCCCTGAGCCTTTCCTCGTAAGACCTTCCCTCCATACCAGGCAACATCCTAGTAAATCTCCTCTGAACCCTTTCCAAAGCTTCCACCTCCTTCCTATAATGTGGTGACCAGAACTGCACGCATTACTCCAGGTGCGGCCGCACCAGAGTTATGTACAGCTGCAGCATGACCTTGTGGCTCCGAAACTCAATCCCTCTGCTGATAAAGGCTAGCACACCATATGCCTTCTTAACAGCCCTATTAATCTGGGTGGCAACTTTCAGGGATTTATGTACCTGGATGCCGAGATCTCTCTGTTCATCTACACTACCAAGAATCTTGCCATTAGCCCAGTACTCTGCATTCCTGTTACTCCTTCCAAAGTGAACCACCTCACACTTTTCCGCATTAAACTCCATCTGCTACCTCTCAGCCCAGCTCTGCAGCTTATCTATGTCCCTCTGTATCCTATAACATCCTTCAGCACTATCCACAACTCCACCGACCTTCGTGTCAACTGCAAATTTACTAACCCATCCTTTTACACCCTCTTCCAGGTCATTTATAAAAATGACAAACAGCAGTGGCCCCAAAACAGATCCTTGCGGTACATCACTAGTAACTGAACTCCAGGATGAACATTTGCCATCAACCACCACCCTCTGTCTTCTTTCAGCTAGCCAATTACTGATCCAAACCGCTAAATCACCTTCAATCCCATACTTCCTTATTTTCTGCAATAGCCTACCGTGGGGAACCTTATCAAACGCCTTACTGAAATCCATATACACCACATCAACCGCTTTACCCTGATCCACCTGTTTGGTCACCTTCTCAAAAAACTCAATAAGGTTTGTGAGGCATGACCTACCCTTCACAAAACCATGTTGACTATCGCTAATCAACTTGTTCTTTTCAAGATGATTATAAACCCTATCTCTTATAACCTTTTCCAACATTTTACCCACAACCGAAGTAAGGCTCACAGGTCTATAATTACCAGGGTTGTCTCTACTCCCCTTCTTGAACAAGGGGACAACATTTGCTATCCTCCAGTCTTCCGGCACTATTCCTATCGACAAAGACGACATAAAGATCAAGGACAAAGGCTCTGCAATCTCCTCCCTGGCTTCCCAGAGAATCCTAGGATAAATCCCATCTGGCCCAGGGGACTTATCTATTTTGACATTTTCCAAAATTGCTAACACCTCCTCCTTTTGAACCTCAATTCCATCTAGCCTGGTCGACTGAACCTGTGTGTTCTCGACAACATTGTCTTTCTCCAGTGTAAACACTGACGGAAAATATCCATTTAACGCTTCCCCTATCTCCTCTGATTCCACACACAACTTTCCACTACTATCCTTGATTGGCCCTAATCTTACTCTAGTCATTCTTTTGTTCCTGATATACCTATAGAAAGCCTTAGGGTTTTCCATGATCCTATCCGAAAACGACTTTTCGTGTCCTCTCCTCGCTCTTCTTAACTCTCCCTTTAGGTTCTTCCTGGCTAACTTGTAACTCTCAAGTGCCCTAACTGAGCCTTCATGTCTCATCCTAACATAAGCCTTCTTCTTCCTCTTGACAAGTGCTTCAACTTCCTTAGTAAACCATGGTTCCCTTGCTCGACAACTTCCTCCCTGCCTGACAGGCACATACTTATCAAGGTCACGCAGTAGCTGTTCCTTGAAAAAGCTCCACATTTCGATTGTACCCATCCCCTGCAGTTTCCTTCCCCATCCTATACATCCTAAATCTTGCCGAATAGCATCATAATTGCCTTTCCCCCAGCTATAATTCTTGCCTTGCAGTATATACCTATCACTGCCCATTGCTAAAGTAAACATAACCCATAAATCTGGACCTTCGACATGCTGATCCATAGCCGAAACCCTCGCCCCCAAGGCCTTCACTGCGAATGCCACCCGTGCGGTGTTGACCTGGGTGGCATGCATGACCGGCACCACCTCCTGCTCCTGCACCCAGTTGGACCCCTCTGGATGCTCGCCGACATCCCCTCATGCAGTTCCCGGTTCTGCGACTGCATCTGCACAATTGATGGGCCTGTCTGTTCCAGAAGCCCAAAACCCGTCTGGATGACAGCTTGTAATAATAACAATAATCTTTATTAGTGTCACAAGGGGTTACATTAACACGGCAATGAAGTTACTGTGAAAATAAATAGTCGCCATACGATGGCGCCTGTTCGTGCACTGAGGGAGAATTCAGAATGACCAATTCACCTAACAAGCACGTCTTTCGGGACTTGTGTGAGGAAACCGGAGCACTCGGAGGAAACCCACACACACACAGGGAGAAGGTGCAGACTCCGCACAGAAAGTGATCTAAGCTGGAAATCGAACCCGGATCCCTGGCGCTGTGAAGCAACAGTGCTAACCACATTGCTACCGTGCCAGCCTGGGGTTGGCCCACCCTCCAATCGTCCGCCCCCTCAGGAGTTTCTACCTCCACATGCTACACACCAGATAGTGTCCCAGGAGCCCCTTCACTTAAGTGTCGAACCGCGAGGAGTGTCTCTGGGATGTAGGAGGATGTTGGAGACAGCTGTGATGGGAAATCAGTGTCATCATCGGACTCGAGCTCCAGGGTGTCCTGGGTCTCGGGTCTACGGCTCGCGTCTGTGTCAGTGTCCTCATTGCTGTTTGGCACCTGGAGCTCTGGTTGTGCCTGGGGACAGGGGCGGGGGGGATACCAGACGGCCCGCCCCATCACCAGCAGCTCCTACAAGACACAAGACAATATGCATGATTAAACCGCGGGACTGGGAGAGTGGGGGTGGTGTGTGATGGTGTGAAGGTGATGTCGGGGTGAGGATGGTAAGGGCATGCTGTTGGGGGGGTTGACAGATGTGTCATGGGGAACCGCAAATCAGCGGGATTGCTTCCTGTATCGTAATCGGCGATAGGCCAGAGAATTCCTTTTTACGACCGAATCGGGGGCGGCGCCTGCTTTCGGATGCTCCACCCCCACCAAAACAGCATCATCGGGGAGTACGCTGCACGTCGTTGGGACAGCCTGAGGATGTCACCTGAAGGCCCTCCCCCGATGTACCGCCCCCAATGGGCCGAGTTCCCAACGGCACAGTTCACTTGTGCTTTCAGTTTTCGTCAACCTGGCATGGATGCTGTGTATGGTGTCCAGCCCACCACAGTGGCACGCGGGGGGGGGGGGGGGGGGGGGGCATGCTGCTGTCCGGGGGGCTTTGGCAAGGGCTGGGGGGACTAGTGGGGGGTGATCCAGGGATGGCAAGGTGGGATCCAGGGGTCACTATCTAGCAGATTGGGCCCGAGCGCTGCTGGCTCCATGTTGTACGGTGCGACTGCTGCAGGTCGTTGCCGTGCTCATGCGTGGCCTCGGACCCGGCCATTCTCCCGCCGTTTCTGGCGTGGGAGCCGGGAGTTGTACCCAGTATCGCCGCTACCCCTCACCGGTATGAGAATCAGTGAGGGTCCACCGCCAATTTTGGCGTCATTAAATGGCGCAGTTCCCATGCCGGCGTTTTTTGTTTCTGTAAAACGCATAACTCTAATATCCGTGGGAGTTTTCTTGGGGCGTAATTTAACGATAACGTTTCTAAGAACCATTTCAGGCGGGTTTGGCTGGGAATTTCTCGCCGGCTCTGTCAGTTAGTTCTAACCACACTTAGCCATCGGGTCCTGGGAAGTTTCTCCACGGTCAAGCTCACACTTAGAACTATTTTCATCACTGGGGAGCTGAACTCTCTGGCCAGACCTGCTCCTCAGATATTGAGCCACCATTTTGAAAGGGTGCCCCGATCTCTAAATGAGCTTGAGAGTCCCTCACACCCTCCCACCCACGGGAAATGCAACCCCCCCCTTTCAGGACCCCAACCCTTCAATCCCCCCCACCTTCAGGAGGCCCATTCATACCCACCCTCCATACCAGCCAGGAAGTGCCAAGGTGCCTGAGTGCCAGGTGGAGAGTCAAGGTGCCACCCTGCCCTGCCCCTGGCCACCCAGGAGCCTCTAATGGCCTGGGAATCCCCCCAGGTTCCATTCCGCCTGGTCCACGGTTGTGAGGACCAATACTAATTGCCGCCTGAGTTCTTAAATCCACTTAACTGTGCGAGACTGGATCCCACCATTGTGGGCTGACCTAGATAACAACGTCTCACAAGACCTGGTTAGATCTCGCGAGGCCTAACGTCTTTTGGGGATCCCGAGGGAGGCCTCTCCTGGCATTTGCTGGTGGGGTCTCACCCAGACACGGCTGGTGTATCGCACCCGAGGTCATTCACCTTAGCTTTGTAAAAGATCCATGGAAAACCCTAGTGAAGTGACTTTTTTCAAAGTTCTGGTGGATGGTTGGGGAATCTCTGTGGAATGGAGTCCCTGGCAACTTTGTACAAGGAATTTAAATTCATTATAGAGGAAACCATACCTTGGCGGGGGGCGGGCGAGGGTGGAAACCATGCAGAAAGTATGGAGGCATTCCTAATGTTGAAATTACAGAACCCACTCATGCAGTTTTAGAGTATTAAATTAATCAATCCCGCATTAAAGAATGTTAACTTCTGTCAAACATCACCATTTAATGTTCTACATACAATGTACACTCCACAATGTTGCATTTCTGCATCTGTCAACAATAAGGAATCCAGATGACAGTTTCTTTAAACATGATCTGTAGACTTCCCAGCCTCTAGGCCCATTTGGAATTTCGATCATTACAGACTACTTCTATTTGAGAGCAGGCTGGAGTATGTAAACTTGTACAAATCCAAACTTGTAAAAGTCCAAAGATGTGCAGGTTAGGTGGATTGGCCATGCTAAATTGCCCGTAGTGTCCTAAAAAAGTAAGGTTAAGGGGGAATTGTTGGGTTACGGGTATAGGGTGGATACGTGGGTTTGAGTAGGGTGATCATTGCTCGGCACAACATCGAGGGCCGAAGGGCTTGTTCTGTGCTGTACTGTTCTATGTTCTATAAATGTTAATAACTCCAATAGTAACCATAGGGATCATTTGTTTGTCATAAAATTTGATCAGCAACAAAGATCATTAATGTCCACATCATCTTTTTTAATTCAGTTCTTCTCAACAACAGTAGCCTAGCTACATTTACTGCTGATCATGGATTGTCCTTGGTAAGTGGTGTGACCCTTCTTCAGGAACTGCGACCATAAGACATAGGAGCAGAATTAGGCTACTCGGCCCATTGAGTCTGCTCCGCCATTCAATCATGGCTCATATTTTCTCATCCCCTTTCTCCTGCCTTCTCCTCATAACCCCTGATCTCCTTATTAATCAATGCTACAGTCCTGGCATTGATCAACCTCCTACAGTGGTGTTAGAAAGGGGATTTTAGAATGTAGCTAAGCGACAATGAATGGATGAAATATGTTCAAGTCAGTATGGTATGTGACTTGGAGGTAATGGTGTCCTGCAATCTTCTTGTACATCTTCTTGGTGGTAGATGCCACACGGCTGGGCACTACTGTAGGTGAGCTCCTGTGGTGGATCCTGTGGATAATACAGTGGGTGAAGGAGTGGGATTATATCAGTCCAATTGCATGGGGAATAATCAAGAGGACTATGTTTTTTATGGAGTTTCCATTATTCTTCCCCTGAATGGCCTCCTTTTGCACTGTAAATTCTATGATTCTATGATTCTCGTAGTGGCGATGGGGTCTCAGCAACTGACTGGAGAGCCAGCAAGAGCCGCGTGTCACCCCTGTTTGGGAAGGCCTGCTGCATCTTGTTCTTCTCAGGCACTTTGAGTACCAGGCCTTTCCCGGGTTCAAGGGCTCCAAGGGAAGAAGTCCCGCCCACCAGGAGCTGCCAGCAATCACAGGCTGGCAGCTCTATTGAAAGGCATTGCCACTGGAGAGGTGATAGCTGTTGTCAGTATGACACCCACCCAAGATCATGTATCGTTGCTGGATCCCAGGCCAGAGGTGAGCGATGGGAGGAGACGGTTGCAGGGTGGGAACTGTGTGAGGGGAAGGGGGAGAGGAATCAACACAGGAGGTGGGCAGTAAGGACAGGGGATATCACTAAGTGGGCCCCTACTTCCTGATTCTTAGTCCTTTCATCAGGAAGTGAATGATTTTCAATGGAGGACGCCTCCCCCCACAGGTTTGCTTGTTGTGACCCCCATATGGTGAGCTGTCCACTTGCTGTTTGGTTTATTTCCAGCTACAACATGAGGCCCTTAACTTGAAATAAAATCAGGCTGGGAGTCAATTAGGAATAACAAGGGCTAGAAAACACTGGTAAGAGTAGTTTACAGACCCCGAATAGTTGTAATACTTTGTTGGACAGAGCATTAAGCAAGACATAATGGGAGTTTGTAACAAAGGCAGATTTTTGTAAGAGGCAACAAAAAGAGTCCACACCGAGTTGCAGAGATAAACAAAATTTATTTTATTTAGCACGTTAACTATTAAGTATACCTCCAATCATTCCCTACTAGGTCTGAACAGTGTTAAGGGTCCTCTGCACTCTTTTTGGGGGAATTCATATTCTGCAAGCTCCACGGGGTAGGGGATTGTCCGACCCTGTAAGACCCGTGCAGGTGATAACAACAGCGTATAATTGTAGGGAGCTTTAACCTTCGTATGAACTGGAGAAAGCAAATTGGCAAAGTCTGAGGGGAGATAGGGGATATAGGGTTGTTGCTGTTCCTTTGTTAAAATATAAATGACAAACTGTTTGTATTATATAGTTTAGCCTTTGTATGTAAGAATTGCATAATGTTTGGAATAAAATATATTTTTTTAAATTAGCAAAGTCAGTCTAAAAGTTTGCAGAATGTTTTTGAAACAGATTCGAAACAAAATATTGCGTAATCAACTAAGGATAACGCTATTTTAGATCTTGAATTATGTCATGAGACAGGGTTAATTAGTAATTTCATAGTAAAAACTCACAATGTAATTGAATTCCTTATTAAGTTTGAAAGTGACATACTGTAGTCCAAAACAAGAACAAACCTATACAAAGCCAATTAAATAGCTATAATATTAGTTAAGGTGATTGAGAAACTAGACGAAACACTAGGCAGTAAATAAACATAGGTACATTTAAAGAAATGATTCAGAATGCTCAACAAAAATATATTCCAGTAAAAAACAAAAATAAAAGAAAGATCCATGCATGGATTTCTAGAAAAAGTTAAGTATGGTATTATTTAAAAAAAGAAAAATAGGCTCATAATGCTTCTGAAGATAACAGTAAGGCTGTAGATTGGGATAGTTTTACCAATCACAGAGGGCAACCAAAAAGTTGATAAATATGGAAAATTAAATATCAGGATAATCTAACTAGGAATATAAAAAAATTACAAGGATATTACAAGTATATAAAAAGTAGGAGAGTAGCTAAAGTAAATAAAGGCAGAGACAGGAGAAATTACCATGGGGAATAAGGAAATGGCAGTGATGTTGAACAGATATTTTATGTCACCATCCTACCATCTAAAGAAGTTTACAACATCTGCACATTGTAACAATTATCTTTTCATATGCAATACACATAACAATCTCCGTCCATTGTTCACAAGCCAGTCCATCTTATTATTCCTTCCAATAAAACAATCAGGGACCATGATCTATTTGAAATTTACAATTTTACTTTTTGTGATGTCTTCTTTTGTTCTTTTTGTATGAGAATCCATTCTACTGTTGCTAAAAGGAGGCCCCTCATTGCCATCTCCATGTGAAGTTCTAAGCACAGTCTTTGAATTACTTTGTTCAGAAGTTACCTCCTGAACTTTACTGTCCTCTACATTTGTAGTTCCTTCATTGACTTAAGTTCACTAAGAATGTTTAATTAATACCCCAGCTAAACTGTTTTCCTTTGGCTTAACTGAAGGTGTCTTTATTTTTTAGACAATTTTCTGTTATAAGGTAGTTTGGTGTCTCACTAAGAAATCTGTAGGGTTGGATGTTTGGACATAAAGGCTAGGATTCTCCCTTCTGGGGACTAAGTCCCCACGCCGGCAGGAAAACCGGCGCCAACCACTTGGCATCAACAGCCCCTGAAAGTGAGGTATTCTCCGAACCTAGGTGGACGGTGGAGCGGTTGGCGTCGCTCCAGCCGGAGCCGAAGGGCCGGCACAAGTGCGCGCATGCGCAGAACGGCCGGTGTGATCTTGCGCATGCGCAGACCGGGAGGCATATTTCCGCATATGTGCGGGGGGGGGGTTTCGCTTCTCTGCGCTGGCCCCAGGGCAATATGGCAGAGCCCTCCAGGGGCATGGCAGGGAGGAAAGACGTTCCCTCAAGGAACAAGCCCGCCCACAGATCGGTAGGCCACAATTGCGGGCCAGGCCACCGTGGGGGCCCCCTGCCAGGGTCGGATCCCCCGCGACCCCCCGAGTGCCCCCCCCGAGGACCACCCACACACAGTTACCTGCCAGGTACCAACGTGCGTGAGATGAGTAATTTACGCCAGCGAAACTGGCCAAAACTGGACGGCTGGTCGGCCCATCGGGGCCCAGAGAATCGCCGGGGGAGGAGGGGTGCTGTGAACGGCCCCCGATCGGCGTGGTGGGAATCCCGCTGCTGCACAGAAAAATGATGCCGGAGAATGGAGCAGCCGGCATCGGGGCGGCGGGGCGGAATTTGCGCCTCCCCATGGGGATTCTCCAACCCGGCGGAGGTGCCGGAGAATCCCGGCCCAGCTGTTTATTGCCATGAGTTTTCAATTGCCTTTCCATTGCTGTTGTCTTCCTGCCTTGTCTCCAATGGCCAGTTTCAGGGAGCCCAGAAAACCTATGGCTGTGATATTAGATTTAGAGCCGTGTTGTAATATTTTAATTGATCAAGTGCCGTATGTTCTTGAGCAACTACCTCTCCTTCTGAACAAGTAGTTGAATGCATTCAAGTTACATACGTGAGTTGGATCTGGCTTTTTGAAGCTCTTGTATTTTTGCAGATTTTAATCCCACTTTAAGCCCCCCAAGTGCGCCCTATTCCTATTCCCCCTTTGTCTTTAAATATACATTAGAATGAGATAATCCTTGTGTCAGGTGAGATTGCAAGTTGGTTTCACAGCCAAAGTTCTGTCCATCATGGTGCCTAATGTTTGCACTATGATTCCTCAAAAACTGATTATAATCATTAATCTGGAACTGAAAAGCAGGTTTGTCAGTATCTGACCACTGCAGCTAATGCATTAGTGAATACCAAAGCCATCACCCTGGGACCCTGTCCTGAGCAGCAGTGTAATTCTACTTACCCACTGCCTTTAAACAGCCATTCAGGCTGAACCAGACCAAACAAAACTGGTAACGCAAAGTAAAATTTGAAATCCCATCACAAAGACTGCTTACTTCCATCTCTGTAACATTACTAACCCTCTGTACCTTAGCCCCCTGCCGTTGAAACCTTTATCTGCACTTTGCTCACCTCTAGACTGGACCTCTCTGATATTATCCTTCATGCCCTCCCATCCTCCACCCTCCAGAAGCTCCAATTTACGTAAAATACATCTGCCTATATTATTACATTCCATGTAGAGATCGATAACTTTATATTATTACACCCCATTTAGAGACTGATAACTATAAAAACAATATTTGACTGAAAAGATCAAGCAACAAGATTTCAAATTTTTTAACAACAAATGAAAAGAAACATTGAATGCCTACTTTTTGAAGGGAATATATACTTAAACAACGGGAAATATCCCTCATGTGACTTTTAACATAACCAATAGTGTCCTGGCATATACTTTACGCTGTCCATTAAGTGGACACTTTATTCTTCTGCAACTACTCTAAAGCTAGTCTCTGCTCCAGATGTTCTCTTTTTATTTTCCTTTCCCAGCCAGGTAATTTCTCATCCCAGAACTGACTCTCACTGTTAGGGTTATTCCTTCTCTCTGGCCCAGGCTAGATGAATCTTCCAGTGTCCTTTAAATATTCACAAATTTGGTCTCTTCAATCTGAGCATGAGCTCCCACCCACATTTTGCATGGTGAACAACAAGGTCAGTATTTTCTCTGTTCCAGGTACAAGACCAGCTGCCTCTGTCTCCTACTCTCTATCTCTCAGATTCTTGCAGATTGACTCATGCCTGTGAGTTTCATTGATATATTTGGAAACCTGTGACCTGATATTTTCTACTGACTTAATCCTCTCAAAGCTAATTTCCATGCCAATGAAAATCACAAGGGCCTTATATCCAGATAAAAATGCCAATTAACTATTCTCCAGAACTCCCAACTCCATTCTAGCTTGGAATAAAATAGACAGTTTAAAGTATAACCATTCATAAAATCTGACATGACCCCCTTCATTTCTTCATTTTACCTTAAAGAGACAGTCCCAAAAAATAGCAATCCTATAAACATCATATTTGTCCTAGTATTCTGTCCTATTGCACATTCCGCTCGTACATTGCCCATGTGCTTCCTAATTAATATTGTCTCCCAATACATTAAATTTAAAATCCCCATCCTGATTTGCAAATTTCTCCAGAACCTCATTTCACTCATGTGTAACTTTCTTCAGCCTTTCACTTTAGCCTTTCCACTCGAGCCTTTTCTGTACTCCAGCTTTATTCCCACCATTGATGGAACATCCATCAGCTTCCTTGGCCTCACTGTCTAAATTCCTCTTCCTAAACACATTCACCCATTCAAACCAGTATTCTATATCGTCAAATTCCTTTAGATAATTATGCAGTCCTAGGTATCTGAAATTTTAAAAGGTGATTTTTTTTAATGAATGCTTGTCTAATGTCCTTTTCTATCTAGTGCTATTTCACTTTTATTTCTTCCAAACATTATTAGCTTACAATATTGTTCCTTTTTACCTAACTGGTAACAGGTCTTACCATATCCTACATGTCTTTGATTCCCTGGGTCCTGCTGTCATTCACATTACGACATAGAAGATGACTGTAAGCATATATATTAGTTTCCCACAAACACTCGCCCTCTGTGTCCATTCAGAATAAAACATTTATGTAATCTTATTCAAATGGGTTCTTATACAAATTTGAAATGCAAGAGCTTTTAATGCTTCGTGATGAATCATAATGCATTGTAAGATTAAAATACTCGTTTTCAGATACCATTATACAATTGCACAACGTGCAGCTGACAGACTCAAATTATGCTGCCAGTTGTGAGTCATGCTGAACTCAAATGAAAAAGCTTTGCACCAACATGGAGCTGCATTCCGAGGTGGGCAAATCTTGAAAAAGGGAAATCTTGTAGAAGTACACACTTTCCCCGACGTCAAAATATTTCCATATTAATTTTGAAGAATACACAGGACAACCAAAGGGCCTCTTTGCACCGAGCTGCAACTAGACTTTCCCAGTTTGAGGCATAGCTAACGTGTTCATGCACATTCAAAACCATTTCTCATCAATACAATAAAGACACTGTCACACTAGAAACTCTGTCATCAATATAAGTTTGGTCTGGATTTTGATTGGGATGTAAGCCAGGGGTTGGGGTGTTGGTTTGTCGGGGTGGTAGTGTGTGTGTGTGTGTGTGTGTGTGTGTGTATGTATGTGTGTGTGACCCAGGAGAGTGTTGCTGTCGTGCTTCTTTTTTTCAATGTTTTCAATTGGAACCCTGCCCACAGGCAGCCTGAATGGTAGGCTGAAGGCCTTTTGAACAGGTAGCCTGCTTCAGAAGGCTGTGAGGAATGTCTGTGCATTGGAGGGGAGTGATGGGGTGCAGTGTCCCAACAAGGAAGTAGGATCACTTTGATGGTGAGCGTTGCAAACACAGATTGCGCAGGTGGATTTACTGGGTAGATTGTTAGGTCTGAAGGAAACACTCCTATTCCTCCTAACCCACATGTATTGGTGCAAAATGACTGACCTTATGAATTCAGCCTTCTCCTAAAAAAAGGTAGACAGCCTCATTATAATAATTAAATCGCCAACCTGCATCCCAAAAACACATTGCTCAACCTCCCAATGACTCAACTCCATTAAAATCAGAAGTAGGCAAGTTTCAAATTTTTTGCATTTAAACCTCTGCTATGAATTTAACTCACCCCATCTTTTGGAGCTAAGGTTTAAGCGACTTGACATTGATTTGATTTTGACTCGATGCTACACATGGCATAAGGAATTTATATATCTGAACATGGCAGATTAATTTTAATACAAAATCAGATACTTGCTGATTGCCTAAATTGTTTTATTCACTGTGTTAAAACCATATTTGAATGGCTGGTATGGCAGTAATACTGTAACAAGGATTCTTATCACCGAAGGTAATTTTCAACTCAGCCGTAACTGACAGGAAAATAATCACCAGATTTTGAATTGTACCTTATCACATATTTTAGGATGTTTCAAAGAACTTTGTCACTGGTGTTATGTGGGATAGTAGAGCAACCGTTTTGCACACACCACAGCCCCACACAGTAAACAGATGAAGGAGAATATTTTCTGTTTCTGCTGAGGAGTGAGGGAGGATGTTTGGAAGGGCGCCCATTCTTATTATTTATAAAGCACCAGTACCTGAATATTGGGAGGGATTTAGGTTAACTTATCATCTAAAGAATGGTACTGCCCTCAATACTACATTAAAATGTCAACTTTCAATCTTGGAGTGGAATTTCGACAGAAGCACGGTGGGTACCGGCTGAGGCAAAGTAACACAATTGCAAGTGTTTACGTACCATTGAGAGGGACCATATCACTGACAACCATGTGCACTGACTAGATTTTGCCTATATCTTAACCAGCCACCACGGGCGCGATCGAATGGCCTTGTTGTGCCTGATTCGGTGATGCGATGAGGCCATTAAATCTCACAAGAGGCCTCTCACGATATTTGTGATGCTCGGAACATCTCGCAAGATCCAAAGAGATCTCACGACATGTCATGATCAGGATCTCACCCTCGCTGAGCTCACTTAAATATGTCAGCATCTGATGTTCCCGAGGCCTGGGAACGAATGTCTGCACCAGGGCGACTTCGCCATGGTGCCGCTTAGCATTGGTCCCCGCAAATGTGGACCGGGCATAATGGTACCGGGGGAGGAGGGGGCTCCCAGGCCATCAAAAGCCTGCAGGTGGTTGTGCTTTAGACAAGGTGGTACCCTGTCACTCCTGCTGCCAAGGTGCCCAGGTGCCAGGTTACCCATGCCATGGATCGGGTCAGGAGTGCCCTGCCCTTATGAAGTGGGATGAGGGGGGTGGCACGAGGATCCCCTAACTGGTTATTTGGGTTAGGGGGTGTCCGGAGGCTGCAGTAGGGAGAGTTGAGAGGTCGGGGCAGCATTTAAAAATGGCATTCTGATCTCTTCCTGCAGTGATAAGCTCAGTTAAGTGTGGCATTGGTAGGGTACTCCTCACCGAGACCAAAAGAAAAGAGTCCCATTTGATACCAGGGTTGTTCTCGGCGCTGCAGTCACTGAGAAACACCCCACTAAATGCACCCAAAATGGGACTCTGTATTTTTCCCATTAATCCCGCCCCAAACTTCTCCAACATCAGGAATAGGTTTGAGAGTTTAAAGTTCTTGCTCATGGACATACGAATTCGGAGCAGAAGTAGGCCATTTAGCCCCTCAAACCTGTTCCATCATTTGATAAGATTGCAGTTGATCTGATTGTGGTCTCAACTCTACTTTCCTGTCTACCCCAATAACCTCTCACTCCCTTGTTAATCTGTCTAACTCAGCCTAAAAAATATTCAATGACCCTGCCTTCACCACGCTCTGGGGAATAAAATTCCACAGATTAACAACCTTCAAACAACACAATTCTCCTCAACTTCATCTCAAGGTTATATCATAAAATGTATTGAAGATATTTTCCCACTTCTGGCACTACCTTTTTATTTTGAATTGCTGACTATTCCAAGGTGTCATCTACAGCTCACTCTCGTCTTTGAGTCAAAAGATTGTGGATTCAAGTCACACTCGAGAGAAAATGATGCACGTAACATAGGCTCACACTTGGGTGCATTACCGAGGGAGTGCTGCTCAATCACAGGTGCTTTATTTCATATGAGATGTTACAGCAAGACTGCCTTCTCAGGCGATGTAAAAGATTACGTAGCACTATTTTGAAAAATAGCAATAGAGTTAACAAAAACAGAAAATACTGGAAAATCTCAGCAGGTCTGACAACATCTGTGGAGAGACAAGGGAGCTAACATTTCGAGTTTGGGGTGACTCATTGTCTTAATCCTGGTGCCCTAGCCAATATTTATTCCTCAACCTATATCACTAACCAAGATTATCTTGTTATTATCGCATTCCTCTTAGTGGGAGCTTGGTGTGTGCAAAATGCCTGGCTTGTTTCTTACAACAGGGACAACACTTCAAAAGTACTTCATTGGCTGTAGAGCACTTTGGGACGAACTGGGGTCATGAGTTGCACAGGATAAATGCAAGACTTTGTTTCATTCTATACGTTAATATAATTAGTAGAAATTTGACAAGCAGTTGGAAACCAGTGAGTGGAGCTTGATCTGGGCATGTTGAACCAATCATTGTCTGACTGAACAATATAACTACAGTTTCCTGTGTATTAAGTGGAATTTTGCATAGTTTGTTTGTTGCTAATGTGCTCTGTACTTTTGAGGTGTTTTTTTTTACACCTAATTGTGAAAACACAAAAGCAAGAATAGCAAAATATAAAAATACTGGAAGGATGCATGCTGCTGTATTTTTCAGGTGCCGTAGATTTATTAAAGGAGAGATGCCTTTGTCAAAATTAGTACCTGCTTTCCTCATTCATGCCAAGTTCAAAAACTGGCAAGCGCTGACAAGCAGCTTCAGAAAAGTCGATGTGCCCAAAAAAGCTGACAAGCCAAAAAACAGCCCTAAATATAGGTCTGATGCTATTTAAGTTTGAAGAATTAAATTGAAGGTGCAGTGAGACACGGACTTATTTATAACTTTTATTATCCATCAATTTTATTATAGAAGGAAGAAATGGAATTACAAAAGTACAGTTTGCAGCCGTGTAGGATTCGGGCATTGCCGAAGCATAATATGAGCAGTGAAATTGAGAGGTAGATTTGTCAGGAGTACCTGGGGGACATTCCAGGAAATTAAGATTTCAACACTTAATCTGTTGTATTTTCCAATATTTTGGAGCTCATTGTAATTCTCCCTTTCAGGCCAAAAATTATTTCTCCTGAAAGATTGCAGATATTTTGGATGGAGAATCCAGCCCTTTCTGTGCAAATAGAGAAGTAGCTTTAAGAACTTTGATACAACTTCACAGGGTTCTGTAAATCTGACTCAGATACTGAGTGCAATTTGCAAAATTAAATCTTTTATAGCACAGGCCTGTAATTATCCTGAATGGAAGTGCATTCGAATGCATAAAAACAAAACTGCCTCATGATCTTATCTATCCGTATTTCAGACCCAGGTTTAGGCATGGGATTAAATCGTAGGCATATTGATATGGCTATTTTAATTCAAAGACTATTATTTTTAAGTAATTTCATAAGAGACTAGGAAGAAAAATTGAAACAAAACCTTGGAAGTGACGCCTGATGAAGGGTGATTAACTTGTTGATTTTTTAAAAAATGCCACATAGCCTGCTGTTTAGTTCAATCATTTTCGAACATAGGGGAAGCTAGAAACTGCTATTGCTAATTATAGTGAGAAATTGCTCAACACTC
Organism: Scyliorhinus canicula; assembly: GCF_902713615.1. Classification (NCBI taxonomy): domain Eukaryota; kingdom Metazoa; phylum Chordata; class Chondrichthyes; order Carcharhiniformes; family Scyliorhinidae; genus Scyliorhinus; species Scyliorhinus canicula. Next base: position 87,123,852 of record NC_052159.1, on the reverse strand, counting down.
CATTATTCCAAAGCAAAGATTAACCAATTTTTAATAGGGGTTAATGTCCAAAGTCATTTAAATCAGATAAACAGTCACCTACTCTTATCACCAGTTGTCAGTAAACGTGGTGCCCAATTGCGAACAATTCTGCACTTGAATTTTTTTCCTACTTGGAGTTCGATATGGAATACCCATGCTTATATCACAGCAGCTACTTACAACTTGCATTGGCTGAAGAAGATTTCAGAGAGAATGAATCATAATAAAGAATTTTACATTTGAGGCTTTGAGGGAACAGCAACAAATGTAAAAGCAAAATACTGCGGATACTGGAAAGCTGAAGTAAAGACAGAAGATGCTCAATAAACTCGGCAATCTGGCAGCATCTGTGGACAGAGAAACAGAGTTAACGGGCACAATCTAATTGGAGAAGCACTAAGTGCAGTAGCGTCCGTGACTTCCCGGGTGCTTTCTGACGGCCGACGCGACGAAACTGCGACCAGTATCTAATGTCAATCAGGGCCGGAAATGGCCCAAGGGCTTCATGGCAGAAATGGCAGTCCCACCAGCTGAATCGACTGGACCCTGTCCGACTGCTCCCCGCTAACAAAGGTGAGCAGCACATAAACCGCTCCCTCCAAACATACTCCACTGTCATTCCAGCACAGAGACCTACTCCATGCTTCGGGGACACTGATCTAGCCAGGCTGCTGGATGCCGTGGAGTCGAGACGAGATACCCTGTTCGGACGACCAGCCACAGGGCCACCAATGCCACCTGGGAGGCAATGATAGCGGCCGTCAGTTCGGGCAGAGTGACCAGGAGGACCTCAGTCCAATGAAGGAAGAAGACCAATGACCTCCACAGGGCAGCACGGAGGAGCTGACGCCTGGCCCCTGGCATCGGACCTACTTGCTACCCCCTTGAGCTCCTCCCCACACTCCCTAAGCATAATACCACACACCCTTGTATCCACCTGCACAACCCACCCATGCCCAGCAGCTGTGTCCACAGATGTAACCCGCCATAGAGCCCCCCAATGCATAAAGCGTGCGGCTCACAATGCTCCCTCTTTGTCCCCATGGAAAATTTTGGCATATAAGGAACAGGAAAGGGCCTAGACGGGCAGTGGGATACTGGACATCAAAATCATCACCCCTTGTGAGGAACGGGCCCTGTAGATCGGGGGGTTGATCGAGAATAGAGCAGTCACCATCAGTGAGGTTGGCCGGTGCTGCAGAGGTGAGGATCCACTGCCCCTTCATGCAGATGACCTGTCTTCAGTGAGTTTTGCATGTCAGACAAAATGACCCTTCCCTCTCACTAACTATGGGTCCTTTCTTTCACAGGATCTCCATTGGATGGAACCAGGCCATTCCCCCCACCCCCTGCGCCTTCCAAGAGAACACCTAAGAGGAGAGTTCCGAGGATACCACCATTAGTGTTACATGTTTGTCATCCCCACCCCCCGCCAGAGCAGATACACATAACTCGGTAGACACCACACAATGTGGTGAGTACCACACAGTTGCTGATGCACAGGTACTGTGGAGCGCGTCCGAGGCACAAGTGAGCATTGCCAAGGCACCTCAGAGTATGGCCCGGTTACTGAGGAATATCACTGAGGATATCAATACCATGGTGCAGACAATGGGGAGGCAGGGCCGGAAGACACAAGACGTGTGGTGCTCACTCCAGCTGCCCCTCCACACCTGTTTCACCATTAAGGTAGCCAGCGCCCTCCTGCCCTAGGCCCTCCAGAGGACTCCTGCCAGGGGCATCAAAGGCCACAGGACATGCAAAGCAGCAGGCTGCCTCCACCTCCAATGCACATCCTGATGGGATTGGTCCAACACTAAATTTATATAGCCAGCTGCCCACACTTACAGTGCATCCATGACCTCACAGATGCACCTGTGGGCTGTAGGTTGTGATATGCTGCACAAGTCCCTGTTCGAATGAACTGGTGGCATGAAAGTTCAGGGCTGCGGTAACCTTCGCACCCACTGGGAGCAGGTGTTCCATCTCCTCCTCCATGGGGTGCCAAGTATGCAACATGGCATAGGTGCCTTGTCATCCCCTTGTTGAGGAGGAGCCTCCAGCGGCACATGCTGTCCATCAACTCCTTAAACAGCCAACGACGTCTTAGGCTGTGGCTCTCCTCCCCCTCTGGGTCTCTCTACGGCCTGATGGGCGGCCAGATCTGCAGGGTGTGTGGCGGCCCCCTGCACATGGGATGCCACTTCGAACCTGCGGCAACTCTGCTGCCACCACCTCTCTGCCATCTGGCCTGGACTGCCACCAGCACCATAAGGGCTGCCGCTGCAGGGTCTACAATTCAGTCCTTATTGTGATATCTCTAAGGAATTGGAGATGGTGAGAGATCAATAATTAGTTATGGCTTCCACCCCAGGACCCTCAGAGACCCCTAGCCACCCCCACTCTTGCGTGTTCCGCCACCTATCGGAGTGCCATCCACCTAGCTGGTTGTGCTGGGGAATCTGGCCTTGGACACACCCCCAGCCTTTGCAGGGGCCCCTGGACCCAGACCACTGCCGGGTACTTTATGGGGACTGAGTTCATGTACCCTCCCCTGGTCCACACCCTCACCCTCTGGTCACGAGAATATCCCCAGTGCTAAAGCGCAGCTTTAGAGTGCTTGATTGTTGGTTGCTATCTCTGTGGTGCTGATGCCTCAGGGTTCAGGCAGAGTGTCCAGGCCTCACAGTTTTTTTTATAAATTTAGATTATCCAATTATTTTTTCCAATTAAGGGGCAATTTAGTGTGGCCAATCCACCTACTCTGCACATTTTTGGGTTGTGGGGGCGAAACCCACGCAGACACGGGGAGAACGTGCAAACTCCACACAGACAGTAACCCAGAGCCGGGATCGAACCTGGGACCTCAGCGCCGTGAAGCAGCTGTGCTATCCACTAGGCCACCGTGGAGGCCTCACAGTTTGAATGGAATGATGGGCGATAACACTCATCTGCGACGTGGCGTGTTTACCCATGAGAAGCCACTTGAGAATATTTTGTCAGAGGGTGTTGGTGCACCATATTACCATGGACAGGGCTCTGCCCCAGATGTGTTCGGTGGGACACGGGCAGCAGCTGTAGTTGTCCTTGTGTGGGTCCACATAATCTGGGGGATGACCTGTAGGACCCACGAGGGCTGCCCCCCTGACTACCAAGGCCTCCCAAGGAGGCGACTCCCCCCGCCGATGGCGCCCAGCCCATCCCCTTGCTGGGGAGCCGACGGAATGGTGGCACACTAGTTAGCACTGCTGCCTCACAGCACCAGGGACCGGGTTGAATTCCAGCCTTGGGTGACAGTCTGTGTGGAGTTTGTACGTTCTCCGCGTGTCTGCGTGAGTTTCCTCCGGGTGCTCCGGTTTCCTCCTACAGTCCAAAGATGTGCAGGTTAGGTGGATTGGCCTTGATAAATTGCCCCTTAGTGTCCAGAGATGTAAAGGTTAAGTTACGGGATTTAGTATATAGGTGGAGTGGATTGGTGCAGACTCGATTGGCCAAATGTTTTCCTTCTGTACGGCAGGGATTCTATGAGATTCTATGAGATTCCAGGAGGCTGTTTGATAAGATTGCCCTGCCCGGGCAGGATCCAGAACCTGTCAATGGGAGCAGGACATTTAGATTGGAAATCAATCAGCGCCTGGCGCGTACCGGATTTTGACCTCTCCCGCAATCTAACCAACTTGCACAGATCCATGCCGGGCGCTCAAGGCCGTTGGATTGCGCCGATCGTTTCTATCGAAGGGTCGTTGGGTTTGAAACGTTAACTCTGTTTCTCTCTCCACAGATGCTGCCAGACCTGCTGAGTTTATCCAGCATTTTCTATTTTTATAGCAACAAATGTAGACCTGTGATGGACAATTGGTAGTGATGCAGGATAGGACATGGCAGCTAAATTTTGGATAAGCTGTGTTTAATGGAGAGTAGCAGATGGGGCATCAGCCAGGAAAGCATTGGAATAGTGAAGTCTGGTGTTGAAAATGACATGGGGTTGGCCATTCTAAGGAAGCAAACACAGATCAAAAGACTGGGGTACATACACACAAGCCACTCAATCCTTGTGCAGGTTTGATGCTGAGTCCCAGAGACATAAAGCCAATATCTAAGCCAAGTTACTTTTCATCTCTTCTCATGCTCCTAAATTTAAGAGGGTATTAAAAACACGGTATATTGACACTTGATCAAATTTAGCATGTTACTGTCCAGCTTGTACACTCATTTTAATTACTTAGAAGTACTCCAGCATGATTGTTTCCCCTCAAAAATAAATTAGAAATATGCAGTTGGCTAAAAATTAAATGGAGTTATGAAATCTGAGTGCTCATGCTCAGCCATTTGATACGATAAATAGAAATCAGAAATGACTGTAACTCAACTTGTACTTGAGCCAAATCCAAATGCAAACAATTATTCTCCCGTTATCCAGCTTAAAAGCAAAGTGCAAGTCTGGCTCACTGCCAATTCTGTTTGACAAAAGGTCATCAGCCTAAAATCTTGGGTGCGATTTAACAGAAATGAAACAGAGACCCATGTCGAGTGCGTTTAGCCGCGTTTTTCCTGGGATTCTCAGCGCCCAGAAAGGCCCCGCTATCTAACAGGGTTCTTTCATTTCGGGGCCTCAGTGGGGAACGCCCCACTGAGTCCCATTTCCTGCACTGAGGAGCTCCACCAGTGCCTGATTGCGAGATCCCCCCCCCCAACTTGACCCACAAACCCCCCCCCCCACAAATGCCCGAACCCACCTATAAGGAGGTCATTGAGCCCCCCACACCCCACCTAATAAAGGCAGAACACTCTCTGGGCCCCATCCCCAGCACAGGCAAAATGCCACCAGGCACACGGTCCCCATTTGTGGAGACCACTGCCAATTGGCACTCGCTTGGGGTCTCTATGGTACTGGGTTTCGTTCCTGCGCCTTGGATAATTCTGGCGAGTGTATATCAAAGTGACGCTTACTGCAGCACTTCAATATGCAGATTAGCCAGATCTGGATCCCGCCCACAATGGGCAGGATCCAGATCACGGCGTCTCTCGAGATCCCATTAGAGGCATGGTGAGCGGGGTAAATGTCACAAGAGTCCTCACGTGGGATTTACCGGCCATGTCTCACCCTGGTTTGGTAGATTTTGCACGTTAACTCTATTTCTCCCTCCACAGGCCATGTTGAGTATTTCCAGCATTTTCTGCTTTTATTTCAAATTTGTTTGCAGCTACATGTGGTGTGAGATAATAAGTACGAGCGGCCTGCTGCTAGGACATAGGACAAGACGAGCACTGGTGCCAGCTCATTGAAGGGAAATATCATGTACAATCTCTGCTGCAGAGGGCTCAGAGGAACACCTCTGGCGTAAGCTGCAGAAGGACACGTGATGAGTATGCACAATGAAATGTTTGGTGCATTGGCAGGTCTGCCTGAAAGTCAGAGTGCAATGCAAAGAGGCTTGGAGGAGACTGGTAATCTGAAGAAGTTGCTTTAACAAATTCCTTTGTTGGGTGACTTCTGTAGTTATCAGAGAATGGTATGCAGTTATCCTGGACACGTACCTGGATGTCATCCAGTTCTTTCCAAGACAAAGAACTTTTCATCGAAGTTACATTTGTTAACCTGACCTCGCCAGCTATGGCAAACTCATATCTGATTCCATTTCAGTCAGCAGTTAGCCATTTAATGCATGTCCTTTAATGCACCCTAACAGCCAAATGTAATGGCTGTTTGTCAGCCATTATGATTTCTTTAAATCATTTCTTGAAATTGAACCCTTTTTACCTATACAAAAGGTTAGTTTCTATCACTGTCCACCCAACTGGGTTCCAGTCAGATACTGAGCCTCTGGAATAGGTTTACCCCGAACTGATGCAGATGATAGGGTGTGACCCTGAGATTCAGAGGGGGATGTTCAGCAGGCCCACAGCCAATTGGAGGAGACCCAAAGAAGGCGCCAGCAATGCGTGGGATCGAAGCCAACACTGTTAGAGTGGTGACAGCAGTGGAGAGCCTGGTGCATGACATCGGCAGCATGAGTGGATGTGCCCAAGGCATGGCTCAGTCAGTGACGGCCATGACTGAATGCCTTGACAGCGTGTCCCAGTCACTGGAGGACGTTATCTAGTACCAGGTGGACCTTGTTGAGGCACTGGTGTGCATGTCCCAGCCCCAGGTTGACATGGCCGAGGTGCTATGGAGCATGTCCCAGTCGCAGGTGGGCATTGCCGGGGCGCTCCAGAGCATGTCCCAGTCGCAGGCGGGCATTGCCAGGGCGCTCCAGAGCATGTCCCAGTCGCAGGCGGGCATTGCCAGGGCGCTCCAGAGCATGTCCCAGTCGCAGGCGGGCATTGCCGGGGCGCTCCAGAGCATGTCCCAGTCGCAGGCGGGCATTGCCGCGGCGCTCCAGAGCATGTCCCAGTCGCAGGCGGGCATTGCCAGGGCGCTCCAGAGCATGTCCCAGTCACAGGCGGGCATTGCCAGGGCGCTCCAGAGCATGTCCCAGTCGCAGGCGGGCATTGCCGGGGCGCTACAGAGCATGTCCCAGTCGCAGGCGGGCATTGCCAGGGCGCTCCAGAGCATGTCCCAGTCGCAGGCGAGCATTGCCGGGGCGCTACAGAGCATGTCCCAGTCACAGGCGGGCATTGCCAGGGCGCTCCAGAGCATGTCCCAGTCACAGGCGAGCATTGCCAGGGCGCTCCAGAGCATGTCCCAGTCGCAGGCGGGCATTGCCAGGGCGCTCCAGAGCATGTCCCAGTCGCAGGCGAGCATTGCCGGGGCGCTCCAGAGCATGTCCCAGTCGCAGGCGGGCATTGCCAGGGCGCTCCAGAGCATGTCCCAGTCACTTAGGAGCATCGCTGAGGGCATCAGCACAATTCTGCAGACATTGGGGAGCTGCCAGGGCTGGCAGAGCCAGATGATGCAGGGCAGCTTTTGCTCGATTCAGCTGTCCCTGTGTCCCAAGATGAACCCCAGGGCCCTTTGGACACCGACCAGGAGGAGGGGATGCTGGATGTCAAACTGGAGCCATCCTACAGAATGGCAATGGCGGCCATCAGCTCCCCCGAGATTTCAGCCCCCTTGACAACGGTGCATCTCGCAGTCAGCACCCGGAACAGGACTGCATGGCTATGCATGTGCCACCAGTAAGTGTGCCGGGGCCTTCTGGCCCCAGAGCTCCCAGAGGATGCCCGTCAGGGACACAAAGGCATGGGAGGCTGATGTGCATCCTGGGGATATACCCAGACAGAATAGAACACGAGCGCATCGATGATTACTGCGGGGTAACTAGGGGATGGGGGTTGGGGGAAAGGGTGGAGGGCGGGTCTCGGAGGGGTAAGGAGGGTCTGGTGGCAGCATCGGGAGGTGGGGCAGTTGGGGATACTGTTGTACATTATTAAAATCTATTGACCTCGACCAATATGACGTCTCTAGCACTTTCGTCCGCAGTGCAGGCCGAGTACCAATCCAATGCCCCATCTACCATGGAGGTCTTGGGCTCTCCCAGGCACACCATGTGCAGGTGATGGATGTGAGCAAGTACTCAGCAGACAAGCAGGGGTCAGACTGTGGCATTGAATGAGGAGCTCCAGCACTCAGCTCTCAGCAGGTTATCATCATCCCCTTGACCCACTGACCGTGCCGACACAGTCCCATCACCCTGGTGTGATGTTACACAGATCCTGAGAGGGTGGGAACTGTGGGGCAGGGGGAGAAGGATGGTGAAGGGGGGTGGGGAGAGGGAAGGGGGCGGGAAGGCAAGAGGGTGGGACTTGGGGAGAGGGGGAATGACGGACTAGGTCACGTCCTGTAGGAAGCGGGTGAGGATGAAGGCCTTTCTGGCCCTCCGGGCTTGCCGGACGCTCGCCCTTCCCCCCTGTACTCCACCCTCCGGCTGGTTCTGCGGGTCCTCCCCGGGCCCATCTGCCTCCTCCTCGGTGGCAACATATTCTTCCCCCTCCATCGGCAGCATTTCGCCCCGCTGCTGTGCCAGGTTGTGGAGGACAGAGCTGATCACCAATAAGCGGGCAACCCTCTGGGGGATGTAACTGCAGTGCACCAGCAAAGCTGCTGAGACGTCAAACTGCATCTTGAGTATTCCGATGCACCGCTCAATGACAGCCCGGGCGGCCACATGGGCCTCATTGTACTGGGTCACCACATCGGTCATCAGCCACTGTTCTGGCATCATTAGCCAGGTCCTTAGCAGGCCAGGGATGTCCGACTGCCCCAGGATGTAGCTGTCGTGCATACTCCTTAGGACGTGTGCAGACTCGTACATGATTTTCATGTGGTGATCGCACACGAGCCGGATGTGTAGGGAGTGGAACCCCTTCCTGTTGATGTAGAGCACTCCCAGTCAGCCCGGAGCACACAAGGCGAAATCTGTGCCATCTATTAGCCCCTGGACCTGGGGCATCCCATTGATGGCGGAGAATCCTGTTGCACGCGCATCTTTTTGGGCCTGGTCCATGTCAACGTTTCTATAGTTTTCTACCAGGCAAATAGGGCATCCATGACTTCACGGATGCACTCATGTGAAGTCGCTTGTGATATCCCACACAGTCCCCACTCAAGCCTTGGAATAATCCTGAGGCGCAGAAGTTCAGGGCTGCATTGACCTTGACGGCCAATGGCAGGGGCATCCTCCTCCTCCACATGGTGCCAAGTCCATGAGGACATGGCACAGGTGCTACACTGTCCCCTGGTTGAGGAACCTCCTGTGGCACACATTCGCCATCATCTGCTGGAAAGGCCAGCGATGCCTGTACACCATGGGCCATTTTGGGTCTTCTCCTCTGGGTCCCTCCCTGGTCGGATGGGAGACCAGGTCCTCAGGGTGTGGGGCGGGACCCTGCATTTGGGCTGCTGCCTTGATCCTCTGCTGCTGCCACTCCACCTCCGGCGGGGCCACCTGGCCTGACAGCAGTACCACTAGGGCAAGGTCTGTGGGGTCCAAGATATCGTCCATCCCATGCAGGAATTGGTGAGGGTGTGAGACTGACACAACCAGTGATAGCTTCTACCCCAGGACCCTCCAGTCCAGCCATTGCTCCCCCCCCCCATCCTGCCCACGCACCTCCGCCCGCAGTGGGGGTCTTTGCTCACCGGACCCCAGACCGTGTTCCCCATACACCTGCAATGTAATGTTCCCTGGACCGGGCGCTGGTCCCCTCACCGGTGCACACATCCACTCTCTGGTCGCTAATATGTCGCCGGTGCTGGGGCCCAGCCGCTGGGTATTCAGATGTTGGCCACAGTGTCCCAGATGTTGCCTCCCACAGTGTTCAGGCACAGTGTCCAGGCATCACAGTCTGATTGTGATGCTAGGCAATAACGTCCAAATAGGACATAGTCGTCTACCCACAAGGATGCACTTGGGATATGTGAAATGTTCACTTAACTCCGATTGCCAATTCCCAATTAGCAATAAATTTCAGCCATATGGCCAGAAATCTCCATGGTCAATGGGAGTTATGGATGGTCAGTTGGTCAGGAAGTCAGGGGCTGGGGTTGCCTCCTGAATGGGACCACATGGTCCAGGGATTTGCATGGTTGGCCTCCGGATGCAAAGATACCCATCTTCACCCCCCCCCCCCCCCACCCCACTCAAGCATAGCCCAGGCCATGGCTGCCCATCCTCCCTGCCCAACAACCCACCCCTCCACTAATGGCGGTCTAACCCGACCGAGGCTGACCACATGGTGGCTCTCCCATACCCCTCCGAGCAATGCGGCTCCTGGGCTCTTTGCCTGTGAGTGAAGGTGGCTACTCACCTCCTCGGATTCCTGCAGCAGCCCTTCCATTATCTTCACCTTTTTAAAAAGAAGTACTAATTGGTGTCCACGTGACCATTTACTGGAGATGCCTTTAGATCACCGGGGGGCATTTAGATAAGGGGTCGCTCCTGTTAATTGTATGATGATTGGGTTTAAGTGGTGATTATTGATTTTGCGGCGCGTTATGGCGGGATCCTGAACACCAACGGGAGCGGGCCGGTTAGATCGCAAACAGATTGGCACCCAGCGTGGTTCTCGATTTTGGCTTCCCCTGCAATTTATCAACCTTGTCTCGCTCTCGCTTAAGTGCATCGCAGCCATTAAACCATGCTCGAAGTGTTAATGCCGGGACTGAATTGCGTGCGGTTCGCTTTACTGTTGGAGGCAGTATTCCTGGAGCAATTCAGGACATGTTAATGGGCCAACACTCTTCTGGCACGAGGTCTGAGCACTTCCCGGCCCAGCAGGCATACTAACCGCTGGGGTTGGAGATAGCACCAAAGAGCCTGGATGCTGGAGCTGTTTCCATGTGCTCCACTTACCACAAACTTACTGCAGCCATCAAGATGGCTCAGAGAAGACCTGCCCACCCGGGTTTTGGAGTTCAAGATGGACTACAGCTCCATGCCAGTGAGGAGGGCAGGAACCATCTCTTCCCCAGGGTGGGCCTAAGACTTTAGCCTGCCCTCCGGTAGACTGTCTGGGAGCTGGTAGCAGAGGCAGTCAGCACTGCCAGTCTCACAAGGGGGAGACGGCTGATGGTCCGGAGGGATGAGGGTCACTAGTGAGGCTGCTGCCCTGAGAGGGACAGAGAACCAGGGAGGTTTCCAAAGGCCACGTTGCAGGTGTCCTCTGGTTGGGGTTAGTACTGTTGATCACCTGCTTCCACTGCAGTGGGCCAGCACTTCTTAGGAGTTCCAACACCTGGCGCGCTCCTGATTGAGCTTGGTCCTTGATGATACAGCTGGGGTACACGGGTATCCAGAGGGGTTGCCAAGGTGGGCTCCCAGGTGAACAGAGGCCTTCTGAGCATTCAGCAGTGTGAGCAGCCAGGACCTGTAAATCGCACCAAGCGTGTGCATTTTAAAGGCAGACTGCATTATTCCTGGAGCAATTCTGGACATGCTAATGGGCCAACACTCTGCTGGCATGAGTGCAGCAATGGTGGTCTGAGCCAGGCCACCCAAATCCCAAGGGGGACACTGTAAGTCCACGGAATTGGCACCAGTCACGGCCCCCGACCCGGGCAGCCAGTCCCCAGCAAGCCCAGCAGTTTTCAATGGTTTCTCAGTGTTTTTTTAGCCTCCCGTTCCCCCTCCGCAGCCATGGCGCCTAGTCCACATTTGTAAATGCTTGTAGTATTTCACGCCCACGAGACTTCCGTCTGAGAGGAGCAAAACATCGCAGAAGGGTGGAGCCTACTGTTTCCAGCTAGCTAATCACATTTAAATGTATGCAAATGCCGGTTTTGTATGCCCCCGCCAGCAAGGGCACAAACTTTGTTATCGCCATCAGCAAGGCGCTCGAATTGGACCTGGATTTTGGCCGGATACCCGATTCTCCACCTGATCATGTCGTGAGGCAGAGAATTTATCCCAGCATTAACTGGTGCATTGAGCTGCAAAATGGCAGTGCTCGCCTCAATCAACGTTGGACACTGATGGTCGACTTTATCTGCTTACTCTGCATACTTCCCGTGGATGCTCTCTTCATGCATTCCAATGCCCTCACCAAAGTGTCATATGGCACGGATTGCACTTGACATGTGCTGGTGTGCTATTTATGCCATTTTGGAGCTAAAACTGCAGATTTAGAATTTAAAAAACGGAACTGAAGAGCTAGGTTTTGTGGCCAAAGGCTTAATTAAATGCAATCTGTCTGTCTTCATTACTATGCAACAAACAATTTGATGAAGAACTTTTGTTTAAAGCGTAGCATGGTGATTGTTTTTAGTTTTGAGTCATACAATTTTACAGTACGGAAAGAGGCCATTCGATCCATTGAGTCTATGGTGACCACCAAGCATCTATCTATTCTAATCCAATTTTCCAGCACTTGACCCTCAGCCTTGTATGCTATGGCATTTCAAGTGCTTATCTAAATATTTCTTAAATGTTGTGTGGTTTCCCACCTCTACCACCATTTCAGGCAGTGAGTTCCAGACAAGTTTAACAATAATTGTTTCAAATATTAATGCTGTACTTTTTTTAAAAATGTTTTTGTGGAGTGTAAGTGAATTTATTTTTTAATTTGAGGGGCACAGCTGAATTTACCATCTCTCTCGACACAGGCTGGGAGGAGGAGCCCATAAAATAGTTAGTGAAAGTGAGTGGGGAGTAAAGGGGGGGGGAGAAGCAATGAGTGTCCAGTGACCTCCTGCTGCCATGCCATCTTGCCCGTGGCAGAGAATGTAGCAGACGCCAGGTGCAGCCAAACACCAATTGAGTCACCTTAGCAGCCAATTAAGGGTTTCTTCTGCTACGACTAGCATTTAACCAGCAGTGGGGCAGGGATGGTCTCCACTACATGATAAAAGTGCCAGGAGAACTCAGGTAGCTTCCCAGCAGGCTTGCTGGTGGGGGAATGGGCCTCCTTTTTCGCCCAGAGAAGTGACCTCACCCCTAGCAAGCAATGTTTGTCACTGAAGTAATTGCGCCATCTGTCATCAACAAACTGCAGTTCTCGCTCACCATGACCTGCCTGACTGCAGTACCCCATGGTCCCACTCAATTGGTTGTGAGGGTGCTATCTATCCATGCAATGACCTTCTTCCAAGTGCACTCCTAGCAATAGCCACCACACCTTGTGGTGCTGCTGAGCTGCCTGCCATCTAACTAGCTGGAAGCTCCCGAAGACAGGCTGCCATGCTTAATATCCTAATAGGGGTGGCTGTCCCTGCATCCACAGGCAAAATGTGGCCCCAAGACCCGAGACTGCAGAAGCCCTCCACCCCATCGCTATTGAGGCTGTTGATGGAATCCCCACTGAAATGATAAAATCCAACCTGGGGTGTGGCAATGTTTTTTCTTATTTCCTAACTCATGTCAGATAGTACCAGCAAGCTCTTCAAGCAGCAGTGAATGTACCACAGCCAAACATGAGCATGTTGTCATATAATGTTCACAATCTAAGCCTCTTCCTTGAATGGCTATACCCAGATGGAACCGCTGTGTGGAATTCACACCTGCTATTGTTCATAGAACATAGAACATAGAACAGTACAGCACAGAACAGGTCCTTCGGCCCTCGATGTTGTGCCGAGCAATGATCACCCTACTCAAACCCACGTATCCACCCTATACCCGTAACCCAACAACTCCCCCCCTTAACCCTGCTATTAGGACACTACGGGCAATTTAGCATGGCCAATCCACCTAACCCGCACATCTTTGGACTGTGGGAGGAAACCGGAGCACCCGGAGGAAACCCACGCACACACGGGGAGGACGTGCAGACTCCACACAGACAGTGGCCCAGCCGGGAATCATGGTTTACTCTAATATCAAAATCAATGAACTTCCAAGCTTCATGTATTTAAGTTTGCAATTTAGCAAAGGAGAACTGCAGGAAACCAGTTAACCACAAGTAGGTGTGAAGGATGGTCATCTATCCCCACTATATAGCAATGGATTTTGGCTTTAAACCATTAACAGTGGACAATAGCAGTTAACCATATAACCAAAACTGGGTACTGATACTAAAATCTTTTATTATCCCAAAAACCAGAGAGAAACAGTCAGTCTGCAAAGAGCACCCACTGTGGAATATAATATGCAGATCAAGGCATGAACACCTGAGCCTTTTCAAAAGTCTAGACTGCTTTATTATAAAGCCTTCTAGCCTGATTCCTAATCCAAATCTACCTGTAAAGAAACCTGGCCTCCTGATTTTTAAAAAATCCACAAGTGACTATTTTTGCGACCTGCAGTACATCCATATCATCATGGGAGTCTTGTAATAATTCTGTATTACAACCCCAGACAGTGAAACTGTTTAGACTATGCTACCGGAATAAAATGCCCCATTACTGGGCTCACTGTCACTGTTTTTCCTGCGATGAACAAATCATGTGAACTATGGACTATTATTTTCTTTGTAACTTATAAAAGTTTACTATTCTCTTTAATCATCTGTCCCTCGTGCATGAGTGTGTGTGAGTGACATAGCATTTAGACTTTTGCAATGAATGCAGAAATAAATAATCCTATTTATTTAAATTCACAAACATTTGCTACTGCTATTGAGATTCATTACAACACTTGAGGGACAACATAAATCTTGCTTTATTAAAATACACTGCTTACAGACAGTAAGAAAAAGGATGCAAGGATTTCAGTTCTCTCCTGAACCTGTCTTCAATATTAATGGTAGCTTTTAAGCCACTACAGTCATAGTCAAGTTCTTTCCTTCTGTCTCAGTCAGTACTGAAGATTCGCAGTCAGTAATTAAGATAGAGATCTGAAAAACCTAATTTGTGAAACTATATTTCACATTTGACTGAAGGCCACAGAACATCTATCTCTTAAAACTGGCATGCACTGGTGTGAATTTCAATCAGTTATCGCATGTGTATTTTGTCACAGAACCAGATAGACCACAACCTTGAGTAGATTAGAGGTAATTGCAGAAGTGAATTTATTTCATTTTAGCTGTGTGAGAGCATTTACAAAATCTGGTTGTGATTTTATTTAATTGTATATAGAAGTTACCTTCTAAGCATGCAAGATTAGAAATGTTAAATACCATCCTTTGTTTTTGCTATGAAATGCTATGAAAAAGTAACTTCCATGTTGATTTGGATATCAAGGAAGAAACAGTTCTGACAGGATTATTTTTAGTTTTCAAAGGATGCCAGAAAAAAGCAGAATAAAAGCCATAAGAAATAATACGTGAGCCAATATATATCACATTTGATGTTTCTACAGATGTTATTTTAAATCTGAATTATATTAACTGAGGAATAAGTATTGGGTTCAACTTTTATAATACAAATGAAGTATACACGAGCAATATTTCTTTCTTATTGATTCACGGGATGTGGGCATCGCTGGCTGGCCAGCATTTATTGCCAATCCCTGATTGCCCTTGAGAAGGCGGTGGTGAGCTGCCTTGTTCAATTGTTGTGGTCCCTGTGGTGTAAGTCCTCAGACAGCACCTTCCAAATCCACGACCAGTACCATCTAGAACAGGGGTGTCAAACTCAAATACACCGTGGGCCAAAATTTAAAAATCGGGACAAGTCGAGGGCCGGACTGGTTCAATGTTTTTTTGCAAAACTTATTGAAATGAACTTATTGAACCTGGAACTAATAAAGCTTAGGTTATTGCCTATAAAACAACATTAAATATTAAATAAATAAAAAAATTAGTTGCATTTATTTCTTATTGCTTTATCTGGAGCTTTTCCAGAGTAATTTCTAATGAAAACATTTTTCCACAGGCCAACACTTTGTGATTCACACTATACCTGAATAAACTCGGCATCAGCCATATCATATGCCGTAGGCGCTTCAATTGCTGGGGCCAGCTTTAATAGTAATTAGATATTATTAGGGCAGCACGGTGGCCTAGTGGTTAGCACAACCGCCTCACGGCGCTGAGGTCCCAGGTTCGATCCCGGCTCTGGGTCACTGTCCGTGTGGAGTTTGCACGTTCTCCCCGTGTCTGCGTGGGTTTCGCCCCCACAACCCAAAAATGTGCAGAGTAGGTGGATTGGCCACGCTAAATTGCCCCTTAATTGGAAAAAATAATTGGCTAATCTAAATTAAAAAAAAAAAAAATTAAAATTAAAAGTAATTAGATATTATCTCGTGGGCCAAAGATAATTCCACCGCGGGCCGGATTTGGCCCGCGGGCCTTGAGTTTGACATATATGATCTAGAAGGACAAGAGCAGCAGATATCTGGGTTCAACTCCAAGTCATTCACCATCCTGATTTGGAAATATGTCGCCGTTCCTTCACTGTCGCTAGGGCAACATCCTGCAACTCCCACCCTAACAGCACAAGTGGGTGTACCTACACCTCAAGGACTGCAGCGGTTCAAGAAGGCAACTCACCACTACCTTCTGAAGGGCAACTAGGGATGGGCAATAAATGCTAACCAGCGATGCCCTCATCCCGTAAATGAATAAAAAAAACAAGTTGCTGTTTGTTGTTTTTGTTTGAATTAGTTCAATCAGTATGTTTTGTTTTAAATAATGCAAAAATAATGAAAACAAGATGCTTCCCCAAATCAGGAGATATTCTCCAACAAACAGTTTTATCTCTCCTGAGTCCTTCTTGCAGCATTTTCCTGGACCTCATTGTTTCATGGCTTTCTGCTTGTAGAGGTGTTCCTGCCTGTGTGTGTCTCTGTGTTTTATCTTTCTCTGTGCACAGCAAACAAAAGGGAGTTATGTCAGATCTCTGACTGAATGCCCAGTACCAAGGATTTACCACTGGCTGTGACGTATTTTTCACTTATTGAGACAAACCACCAAAATGTTTATTATTTAAATTTTTTTTTCATGAGAAAAAAAATCAAAGCAAGCTGATTAACAGCTAAATTACTTATCGTCTCAGAACCCCAGTTTTATTTTGCATGAAAACAATGTGCTTCGAAACATATGACAGAAATGTTTATTTCATTACCAGCTTGGTTTAATCTTTGATTGAAATTATACATTTATAATTTAAAAGCATGTCTATCTCACTGTGCTCAACAAGATGACTGGAAATTAAACAAAATTATTTTTGGCTCAGAATTTAGAACATTTCTCAGCTTTTTTAGGTTCGATCTTTATCGCCTGAAACCGGTGCCCTGAACAAAACATATGCCTGGAAATAGAGGGTTGAGCAACAAGCGTGTTGCGGAGTTGGGGGAGCACTTCTAATCTTTCAGCACTGCAGAACATTTAAAAATGTAACGATTCTTTTGGTAGTGGACACTGCTCAGGCCATAACAGCTTTTGTTGCAACTTCATGAAACAACCGTAATGTTTGCTCTGTTCCACACAGCCCAATTTGTCAGAGGAATCCATTTAAATGTGGAAGGGACCTAATGGGTGAATCTAGTCTGCCATAGATAAACAAAAGCTGCCTGACATAACCACCTATAGAATGGGCTCAACAAGATGCAGAGCGGGTTGTATCGATCACGTTGCGCTCAAAAAGCAGCGCAGTGAGGCAAAACATGATCGGTAGATGCGAGGAGATCCGACTAATGTGAGACGTCACATGTGAATCCCACCCATTGTGGGTGGGACCACTTACTGGCAGATCTGCATATTAAAATGTGACTAGTTCTAATATGTGTTGCCGAGACTGACCCAAGGCATGGTTTCTAACTCTCTCGTCTTGGGGAACTTAGGTGAGAGCTGTTCAGTGCTGGTCTCCACAAACAGGGACCAGATGGAAATTCACTCGTGGGGTTCTCCCAAGGGATTGAAAGCCCCCAAGTGTGGCTCTGAGGAAGAGCAGACAGGGAGATGTTGCTGAAAACAGCGGGTCTGGTGGCCTGAAGTGCATATATTTTAATGCAAGAAGTATTACGGGTAAGGCAGATGAACTTAGAGCTTGGATTAGTACTTGGAACTATGATGATATTGCCATTACAGAGACCTGGTTGAGGGAAGGACAGGATTGGCAGCTAAACATTCCAGGATTTAGATGTTTCAGGCAGGATAGAGGGTGATGTAAAAGGGGTGGCGGAGTTGCGCTACTGGTAAGGGAGAATATCACAGCTGTACTACAGGAGGACACCTCAGAGGGCAGCAAAGCTATATGGGTAGAGATCAGGAATAAGAAGGGTGCAGTCACAATGTTGGGGGTTTACTACAGGCCTCCCAACAGCCAGCGGGAGATAGAGGAGCAGATATGTCGACAGATTTTGGAAACAAATAAAAACAACAGGGTTGTTGTGATGGGAGACTTCAACTTCCCCAATATTGACTGGGACTCGCTTAGTGCTAGGGGCCTGGACGGGGCAGAGTTTGTAAAGAGCAACCAGGAGGGCTTCTTAAAATAATATGTAGGCAGTCCAACTAGGGAAGGGCTGTACTGGACCTGGTATTGGGGAATGAGCCCTGCCAGGTGGTAGACGTTTCAGGAGGTGAGCATTTCAGGAGCAGTGACCACAATTCAGTAAGTTTTAAAGTGCTGGTGGACAAGGATAAGAGGGGTCCGAGGGTGAATGTGCTAAATTGGGGGAAGGCTAATTATAACAATATTAGGCGGGTGTCATGTGAGAGTACCTTTAAGAAATGCATGTTTAAGCAATGTACCTTTAATAAAATAGTGATGTCAGAGAGTGGGTGGAGCTGAGCTTTGTTTGGCCATTTTTTAGGTTAGTTTTGGGTGTTTTATTTTCAGTTTGAAGAAAGCTTGGGTGTGGCTGTGAGCTGCATTGCTGGTGATCTCTGCCATGAAGGACTATCTCTGAATCCTTTGGTGAAATCGGAATTGTAAAAAGGTCTCAGTATTGAATATAAATCTAATGTGCTTCTGATTGAAGGATTTGTTAAGTCTTTTGGATGTGTAAAGGAACAGTTTGCAGGATTGGGTAGAGTTGTATTATTTTCGGGGTTATCTTTGAAGTAAGGGGTGTTAAGATATCCAATGTTTATTGAAAAGGTTAATTTGAGTTCATGGAATAAATATTATTTTGTTTTAAAAACCATGTGTCCATAATTGGAATACTACACCTGGGGAACAAGCCATGTGCTTCAAAAGCAACAATCCATTAAAGGTGGGGGTTGGTTGAACTCCATGATACATTTTGGGGTTCTGAAAACACCTCTCCCAAAACACTGGAAGTGAAGAACCTAGATTGGTGGAGGATGTTTGAGGGTAAATCAACATCTGACATGTGGGAGGCTTTCAAATGTCAGTTGAAAGGAATTCAGGACCGGCAAGTTCCTGTGCGGAAGAAGGATAAATACGGCAAATTTCGGGAACCTCGGATAACAAGAGATATTGTAGGCCTCGTCAAAAAGAAAAAGGAGGCATTTGTCAGGGTGAGAAGGCTGGAAACAGACGAAGCCTGTGTGGAATATAAGGAAAGTAGGAAAGAACTTAAGCAAGGAGTCAGGAGGGCTAAAAGAGGTCACGAAACGTCATTGGCAAATAGGGTTAAGGAAAATCCCAAGGCTTTTTACACGTACATAAAAAGCAAGAGGGTAGCCAGGGAAAGGGTTGGCCCACTGAAGGATAGGCAAGGGAATCTGTGTGTGGAGCCAGAAGAAATGGGTGAGGTACCAAATGAATACTTTGCATCAGTATTCACCAAAAGAAGGAATTGGTGGATGTTGAGTCTGGAGAAGGGTGTCTAGATAGCCTGGGTCACATTGAGATCCAAAAGACGAGGTGTTGTGCGTCTTGAAAAATATTAAGGTAGATAAGTCCCCAGGGCTGGATGGGATCTCCCCCAGAATACTGAAGGAGGCTAGAGAGGAAATTGCTGAGGCCTTGACAGAAATCTTTGGATCCTCACTGTCCTGGAGGACTGGAGAATAGCCAATGTTTTTCCTTTGTTTAAGAAGGGCAGCAAGGATAATCCAGGGAACCACAGGCCAGTGATCCTTACGTCAGTGGTAGGGAAATTACTGGAGAGAATTCTTAGAGACAGGATCTACTCCCATTTGGAAGCAAATGGACGTATTAGTGAGAGGCAGCATGGTTTTGTGAAAGGGAGGGCGTGTCTCACTAACTTGATAGAGTTTTTCGTAGAGGTCACAATGATGATTGATGCAGGTAGGGCAGTGGATGTTGTCTATATGGACTTCAGTCAGGCCTTTGACAAGGTCGCTCATGGTAAACTGGTACAAAAGGTGAAGTCACATGGGATCAGGGGTGAGCTGGTAAGGTGGATACAGAACTGGCTAGGTCATAGAAGACAGAGAGTAGCAATGGAAGGGTGCTTTTCTAATTGGAGGGTTGTGACTAGTGGTGTTCCGCAGGGATCAGTGCTAGGACCTTTGCTGTTCATAGTATATACAAATGACTTGGAGGAAAATGTAACTGGTCTGATTAGTAAGTTTGCAGATGACACAAAGGTAGGTGGAATTGCGGATAGCAATGAGGACTGTCCGAGGATACAGCAGGATTTAGATCGTTTGGAGACTTGGACGGAAAGATGGCAGATGGAGTTTAATCCGGACGAATGTGAGGTTATGCATTTTGGAAGGTCTAATGCAGGTAGGGAATATACAGTGAATGGTAGAACCCTCAGGAGTATTGAAAGTCAAATAGATTTAGGTGCACAGGTCCACAGGTCACTGAAAGGGGCAACACAGGTGGAGAAGGTAGTCAAGAAGGCATACGGCATGCTTGCCTTCATTGGCTGGGGCATTGAGTATAAGAATTGGCAAGTCATGTTGCAGCTGTATAGAACCTTAGTTAGGCCACACTTGGAGTATTGTGTTCAATTCTGGTCGCCACACTACCAGAAGGATGTGGAGGCTTTAGAGAGGGTACAGAAGAGATTTACCAGGATGCTGCCTGGTATGGAGGGCATTAGGTATGAGGAGGAGTTGAATAAACTCTGTTTGTTCTCACTGGAACGACGGCGGTTGAGGGGTGACCTGATAGAGGTCTACAAAATTATGAGGGGTATAGATAGAGTCGTGTCGCGTCTTTTTGTCCGACGTCACTTCGTCCAACGACACTTCGTCCACATCTTTTGGTCCAACGTCTTTTTGTCCGCACGTCTTTTGGTCCAACGTCTTTTTGTCCAATTATCCAATTACAAATTTAGCTGGACTTACTTGGTGATTTTTCTTAACTAGAAATAACTGCAAATTATCTTCGATGTAGTGCAGTAACACAGACAATATGGAAAACATTGCAAACATTGTTAGAAATACTTGTTTAGAGTTCGAATGCTCTTATTTGACTGTTAAGTGCATGAAACTAGAAAGTATTTCTGAACGATAAATGTCAGCTACGACCAATCCATTTAAATTAGTAACTACGAAGCACATTCCTAAATCCGGTGTCAGCATCAAACACTTCCAGGTCGGAATTAAAGCTTATTTCTATTTTGTCCCAACAGCGTGTGCTGCTGCGCGAAGATTATTAGTTTCTCCATTTCCCACACTAATATTCATGGCTTCTCGGAATGAGCTGCCAATTAGTGCCCAATTAGAGACAGTTTTGTGGTACACGTCCGTGCCAACTGGATACTGAATGGAGACTGCCCAAACTCTCTTTAGCCTGGCCCCTTACAAGCTCATTACATCTGACAGCACTGGGGTTGCGTTTAGGTGAAAGGCCAATATCTGATCAACGGGACCAACCCTTTCCCACAAAACTTCATAAAATGTAGCCGATTTAATTTATTTTAAAAAATCTGCGAGGGACATGCAGAGCGTTGTCACCTCACGCCTGTGAACTTCTGTTAAATGAACGTTTGATAGTTCATTAAGGGAGGCATATGCAGGGTGTACTTGATTTTCCGGTGATTGACATTTTAAAATATATCCATCATTTGGGGCACTGGCACCTGGCATATTTTAATGCAAAGGTCTTTGCAAAATGTGAAATGACAGCTTTGCGTTTCGCAGATATTAAACTGATTGTCGGAAGGAACTTGGTTCCCGTAAGTACACTAACACAGCAAAATCTGAATCAATCCGTACATGATCGGAATATACATTATTCAATATAAGATTTCAACCCTCTGCTAGGTAAAGTGCAAACACCCCTCTTGTAGAAAACACATACGAAAGGTGTATCACAAGGAATGGCGTGATTATGACAAATTGCAGCATCGGTTTTCAGTGATGTCCCCACTGCTAGTTTCAGAGTCGGATCAAATTTAGACTGAGTAAATGTTCTGTTTATATATTCCCTATTTCAATAATCCACGCAGAGATCAACTCTGGCAATATAAGTCAAGTTACAAAAAGTCTTTGACAAAAAAATCATCGGACAAAATGACGTTGGACCAAAAGACGTGCGGACAAAAAGATGTTGGACCAAAAGACGTGGACGAAGTGTCGTTGGACGAAATGACGTCGGACGAAAAGACATAGCACCAGATAGAGTGGATAGTCAGAGGCTTTTCCCCGGGATAGAGGGGTCAATTACTCGGAGGCATAGGTTTAAGGTGCAAGAGGCAAGGTTTAGAGGAGATGTACGAGGCAAGTTTTTTACACAGAGGGTAGTGGGTGCCTGGAACTCGCTGCCGGAGGAGGTGGTGGAAGCAGGGACGATAGTGACATTTAAGGGGCATCTTGACAAACACTTGAATGGGATGGGAATAGAGGGATACGGTCCCAGGAAGTGTAGAAGATTTTAGTTTAGATGGGCAACATGGTCGGCACGGGCTTGGAGGGCCAAAGGGCCTGTTCCTGTGCTGTACTTTTCTTTTTTCTTTGTTCTTTGTTCTAAGCACATGCCCTCTGGGCAGGGTGGTACTCTGGCACTGAAACCCTGACAGTGCCACCTGGGTTCCAGCCTGGCACTGCCAAGGTGTCCAGGTGGGACTGCCAGCTGGCAGGGACACTGCCAGGGTGCAAGGCTGGCACTGCCAAGCTGGCATTTTTTGCATGGCTGTGAGCTGGCCAGGGGGGTGCTCTGCACAGATGTGCAGTGGGGTGGCAGGACCCCTTTATAGTGAGTTGCAGTTTGGGGGTGGGTATGGGGGTTGCATCACGGGCTCGTTAAAAATGCAGAAAACGGGGCTCAGTGTGGACTCCTCTGGGATTCCCCGCTGTAGCCCCCAATCTACCCAGATGGGCATTAGATAGCAGGGTGTTTCTCGGCGCTCTGAGCTATAGCTCTCTGGGCCTATTGGGTAGATCACATATGCAATCTCTCCTCCAATACCTTCAGAATTTTATGAAGTGCTGTTGAAATCTCATTTAAATATGACATTTTAAAATTTGCTGCTTGTACCCCCAGTTGAGTAATTCCCCTTCAATCCAGTCCATTGTTTCTTCTGATTCTAAAACAATTCCTTTGTAGGAAATGTCTTCCCTTCATATTCAGCCTCTTTGTCTGCCAACCTTTGCATTCATGCAGTGCAATGACCACCCCTCCTGTAGCCAGAGTGTGATAGGTTCTAGCGACATTGAGAAGCATCGGTCCATACAACCTGGCTTATCACCTGGATATAGGAATGTCGGCCATCCCTATCTGAGATTTGGAATGGGTTCTAGGCGAGTTGCAAATGCAGAATCACCATGAGAAAGAATGGAAACTGTGGCGATAGATTCTCCAGAGACCAGTCCAACTTGTAACATTTCAATTAAATGGTCAGCTGTGGTGCAATACATAATTAATGAGCTTCGAAGGACAGAATTGGGTCTGAATTTCTGATACTTCAGGCAGCAGGACACTCTCCATGAAATCCGTCCGCCATGGCACTCCGTCTCAAAATGGAAAATTCTGTCTGTTAACCTGCTGCCTGACCTGCTGCATATTTTCAGCATTTATTCTTTCTGTATTAAAGGATCCAGTCTGCCAGTTTCACTGATGAAAGGCTTCCCAGTCTGCCAGTTTCACTGATGAAAGGCTTCCCAGTCTGCCAGTTTCACTGATGAAAGGCTTCCCAGTCTGCCAGTTTCACTGATGAAAGGCTTCCCAGTCTGCCAGTTTCACTGATGAAAGGCTTCCCAGTCTGCCAGTTTCACTGATGAAAGGCTTCCCAGTCTGCCAGTTTCACTGATGAAAGGCTTCCCAGTCTGCCAGTTTCACTGATGAAAGGCTTCCCAGTCTGCCAGTTTCACTGATGAAAGGCTTCCCAGTCTGCTAGTTTCACTGATGAAAGGCTTCCCAGTCTGCCAGTTTCACTGATGAAAGGCTTCCCAGTCTGCCAGTTTCACTGATGAAATGCTTCCCAGTCTGCCAGTTTCACTGATGAAAGGATTCCCAACTTAGCAGTTTCAGCGTAGAATCACTTCCTGCTGTCCACTCACCTCAGTGACCTTGGCAAGTGGCTGACAGCTTGGGAAACAGGGTTGTTGAGGCTAGAATCTTTGGTTAAAATACAACTCACCACCCTGACTTGGAAGTATATTGCTGCTCCTTCACTGTCACTGTGGCAACATTCTGGAACTCCCTCCCTAACAGCACAGTGGGTGAACCGACATATCAAGGACTGCTGCAGTTCAGGAAGAGAACTCACCACCACCTTCTGAAGGACAACAAGGGATGGGCAATAAATGCTGGCCTAACCAGCGACGCCCACATCCCGTAAATGAAAAAAAAATGACTATTTAGGGTTTGATCTTGCGGGGCGGCGGAGGGGAAAGAGTGCGACCCTTTGAGACCTCGGCCCGACGATCGGTGGGCACCGATCGTGGGCCAGTCCCCTCCCGAGCACGGCCGTGGTGCTCACTCCCCTCTCCGCCCCCCACAAGCTTCAAACCAGCGTTTGGCGCCATGTTCACGACATTAGCGACCAGGTGTGGTTGCCGCCGTCGTGAACCGGTCGCGAACGGCAGTCCGCTCGGCCCATCCGGGTCGGAGAATCGCCGGTCACTGTGAAAAACAGCGAGCGACGATTCTTCCGAGCGGGGTGTGGGAGAATCGCGGGGGGCGCCAGGGGGTCGTGTCATGAGTCGCCCGACCCTCCTGCAATGCTCCCACCCGGCGTGGGGAGCGGAGAATCGCGCCCAATGACTATTTAGGGTTGTGCTACCGTGGGGCAGCACTGTAGCACAATTGGCTAGCATTGTGGCTTCACAGGGCCAGGATCCCAGGTTCGATTCCCTGCTGGGACACTATGGAGTCTGCACGTTCTCTCCGTGACTGCATGGGTTTCCTCCGGGTGCTCCGATTTCCTCCCATAGTCCTAAAACATGCAGGTTAGGTGGATTGTCCATGCTAAATTGCCCTGAGTGTCCAGAAAGATTCGGAGGGGTTATTGCGTTACGGGGATATGGAGGAAGTGAGGGCTTAAGTGGGTCTGTGCAGACTTGATGGGCTGAATGGCCTCCTTCAGCATTGTATGCCCTATGTTCTATTTGAATATTTAAATAACTTACCCTACAGCTGTACAGTGGTTTCCTACTAGGCTTTTCCCCTGCCTCGGTGAAACAAAGAAGGGGAAAAATTACGTTAGGTTTCTGACAGGACTTCAATTTTAGAGAATTTTACTCCCTGCACACACCAAACCTGCCTTCACTGGCCTGGGAAAATACTGGCCACCCCCTCCCCACCTCCCCTTTCCCCAGCACCCCCAACTACTTCATTTTGATTACCTTTCATGAGGACTGTTTATTTAAAATGAATATCCCCTTTGTTGCGAATGCCTTCAGTTCAGAACCAGGAATGATTAACAACTTGGCTACTTTAATCCAGAGCAATCCAGAAATTTCTGGCCACAGGGGAGGTTGGAAAGCTTCTCTATCACTTGCTAGAGGATGTGAATTAGCATGGGACACAATCCTGCCAAAATATTCCTTGTGCAGTTAGAACATAGAACATAGAACAGTACAGCACAGAACAGGCCCTTCGGCCCTCAATGTTGTGCCGAGCCATGATCACCCTATTCAAACCCACGTATCCACCCTATACCCGTAACCCAACAACCCCCCCCCTTAACCTTACTTTTATTAGGACACTACGGGCAATTTAGCATGGCCAATCCACCTAACCCGCACATCTTTGGACTGTGGGAGGAAACCGGAGCACCCGGAGGAAACCCACGCACACAGGGGGAGGACGTGCAGACTCCACACAAACAGTGACCCAGCCGGGAATCGAACCTGGGACCCTGGAGCTGTGAAGCATTTATGCTAACCACCATGCTACCCTGCTGCCCCCCATTAGCAGAGAGGATTCTGGTTGGGGAAGATAAGGAGACACCTTTGCCTGTTCCCATTGGTACCTGGGAAGTTCCAAGGATGCCGTAGATATCCCATGCATCATGTCCTTGTCAGGCCCAACAGATTGAGTGTCTACATTCCAATGAGGATCTTACAGAGGCACCAAGACTGCAACAGGACATGAGGGAGTGATCTAGGACAGAGGCTGATTGAAACAAAGGCCTTCCCAAACCTCAGTGTGGCCTCTCTGGTGAATGAGCTGGTTGCCTATCACAGGCAGGAGTCATGCTGATCCTGTCCTGTTATTTGAGGTGGGGTCTGCATCCACCTCCATTGGTGGCTGCAAGTTCTGTTCTGCCACACTTGCGGAATCTCAGAACCTAGATTTCTGTGTTTATTAACTAATAAATTAGCCAGCCACTGCAAACAACACTGATACATCATCAGATGAAATATTACATGATAGACTATTAATAAAAGGCATATTAGTTAGCAGGCCTAAAAAAGCAGGATTAAATGGGTGTAATATCAATTTCCTCATTTGCTTTATTTGTAAAATGGCTTCTCCATATCTGAATTAAAGCCACAATGGATTTTATTTAAAATCTAGCTGCCAGTGAACAAGCTGATCAAAATTTGTGAAACCCTACACCTGATGCTGGATGTGACTCAACAGGACCATGGATCGAAATATTTGGTGCAAAGCCTTGAAAAATGTTTTGCAATCATTTCACCCTCTATGGAAGGTGAAACCATGAGGATTGCACCACATGTTGGCACTGAAAGAATCCCCAATAACATAATTTTAATCGTTCCTTGAGAAGTAAGATATAATCTGATTCCTCTGATGCTTTTGATAGAGAGGAAACAATCCAGTAACAAATAAACTTGCACTCAGTTGCAAATTTTGCATCCCACTAAATACACTCTTACAGTTCTCACCTAGTCTTTCTAGTCTGCACTAAAGAGAGATGTAGTGTTTTTGTAATTCTTTCAGGATGGATGTTGTAGAGTTCACAAAGACCACAGAAGCTAAGTTCATTAACAAAGCTAACATTTATTACACTACTTATTAAAGCTCGACCACTTACTCCTATAGAAAGCAATAATCTAGTAATCTAAAATCCACACTCAAATAACACTACTCCCTACACTCTATCTATAACTGTACTCTGATCTCTCTCATTGCTGCTATGCTGTACTCTCCAGCCTTCTCTCAGAAGCCTGTGAGTCAGTGCTTTATATAGTTCTGCATCTAGCTCCAGCTAGTGGTTAATTATGATATGGCATTAACCCTTTGTGTTCTGAACATTTCCCATAATGTCACAAGAGCTTTCAAAGTATTTCTGTCTAAACTTGCAACCTCATTCAGCAGTAACTATCCAATTTTTAAAACTCCTGTGACCACATGGCACACACTGTGCACAAGTTTGGCTTTCAGTTGAAAAACCTTGCTTCATATGTATTTTCCCTCATTCTTGAAGGAGCTTTTCTTGCAGCTGAAATGAGTCTTATTCAATCACCTCAATTATTTATTCATTACTATTTATTTCTATCCCTCGCTTGATTACGGTGTTGGGCTTTGAATGATTATGATTGCAGTGGAGATATAAGGTGGTCTAAGAAAATGAATAAAATTATAAGGGTTCTGCGCAGGACCAGGTAACCATTGGCAATGAATGTGCCTTGTAACAAGGCACTTTGATATGATAGATTAGAAGATCAGCATGTCAAACTGTCATGACATTGTATGGGAGAAGTCAGCAGTCTTATAGTTAACTGAGAAGGGCATGTAACAATATCTGTAGAACAGGTCTTACAAAGTGAGGCAAATTCTCATGTTCTCACTGGGTTGAAAGCTTTGACAAGGAAAGGAATAGAGACCTAGTTTAGCAATGGATATAGAAATATGGGCATTGTGGTGTTACAAGAGGTAATTGAAAATGGATGGACTGAATGCCCTTTAATTATTAATAATAATTAATTATTAATTATTCCTTTGTTTCTATGGAATGTGACAGGAATCAATTGAAGATTGTCTAACAACTCCTCAGGGAAATGTATTAACAGCAACGATTCTCCAGTGTTCTAGGTTGTTTCACTTTGACACAGTTAATTGGTTTATATACAATATTATGTTCAAAACATTTTTTTTTTCTCTTTTGCAGACTGTGAAAGGATTCCGGTGAAATACCTTAGATGGGGAGATCCTGAGCCCATTGCTGCAGTTGTCTTTGCCTGTCTAGGTCTCCTGGCCACCATGTTTGTAATGTTCATATTTATGGTGTACCGGGATACTCCTGTGGTCAAGTCATCCAGCCGGGAACTTTGCTACATCATTTTAGTGGGAATCTTTCTCGGCTACCTGTGTACCTTCTCTCTCATCGCCAAACCCCAAAGGATTTACTGCTACCTTCAGAGGATCGGAATTGGTCTGTCCCCTGCGATGAGCTACTCTGCCCTCGTGACAAAAACCAATCGGATTGCAAGAATCCTTGCTGGCAGCAAGAAGAAGATTTGTACCAAGAAGCCTAGATTTATGAGTGCTTGTGCCCAGTTAGTAATTGCCTCCATGCTGATATGTATTCAGTTAGGGATAATTGTTTCCCTTTTTATAATGGAGCCACCAGAAGTCATATATGATTACCCAACGATCCGAGACGTCAAGCTGATATGTAACACCACCAACATAGCCGTGGTTGCTCCTCTTGGATACAATGGCCTGTTGATTTTAAGCTGTACCTTCTATGCTTTTAAAACTCGGAATGTCCCTGCCAATTTCAATGAAGCCAAGTACATTGCATTTACCATGTACACCACCTGTATCATATGGCTCGCCTTTGTACCCATCTACTTTGGAAGCAACTATAAGATCATTACCATGTGTTTCTCTGTTAGTCTAAGTGCCACGGTGGCACTGGGCTGTATGTTTGTTCCAAAGGTGTACATCATCCTGGCTAAACCGGAAAGGAATGTGCGCAGCGCCTTTACCACATCCACTGTCGTCCGAATGCATGTTGGTGATGGGAAGTCATCCTCTGCCGCTAGCCGTTCCAGCAGTTTGGTTAACCTATGGAAAAGGAGAGGATCATCAGGGGAAACGCTAAGGTAAGAATAAGAAGAGTATTAGATTGTGATTGCTAAATCATTAACCTTCTGAAATATTGATTCTGCATTGATATGGATTATGGTGCATGTTCCATCTTATTTTCACCCGGGTGTATGTCTATCGATAGATGGGAACCAAACAAGCATATATCTGAAAAAGGTATTTTTAAAATTTTAATGGTGTTGGCTCAAGATTATGCTGTGGGAGATTTGCATGCAAATATTCACCCGGTAGTTTGAGATTCTCTTTGTCGCTATTGTAGTGGTGGCAGTAACACATTTATTTTAAATTAGCTTGCACCTCTATTATATTATAAATGGATTGCAAAATTTGCTATAAATATTTAATGAGATACAAGAACCTGGGGGAAAGCTTTTATGTGTATCAATTCACCAGTTACACAGCATGCATTTTGCATTATCTATGGTACGTTTTCCTGATGATCACAATATTTTCCAAACTATTCGCCCCTAATGAAACCAAACTGTTCTTTGTGACAGTAAGTAATCTGATTTGTAAACCAGGAAGGTTTTGGGGCATTATTGTGGATTATCCAGTGACTGGCTGGCTGGTTAGTAGAATCTGGAGAAGCGGAGCAGTCACTGGGGATTCTTTCCACCTGGTTCCAGATAACCCTGCAAGTCAGTGGTTCAACTGTAAGGTGTTCCTGATGCATCAGGTAATTGGAGGTTTACCTGCTGGGGTTTTACTGAGTTAAATTACATCATGCATATACATATTTTGGGTTAGATTTACTTTTTATCACCCGGCAGTAATTCAGGATTGCAATCAACAGGATTCTCTACCTCGCGCTGCTGGTAGTGGAGTTCCAGATGCAGTGGAGAATCCAACGACGGGAATCAAACGGGATTGGTGCCGGGCGCCAACCCGTTTCCGATACTCTGGCCCCCCTCGCTGGCGTCGGGATCAAGGTTGGCAGCCCATGCCAAGGAACAATGCACATGATCATTAAGACCCATTTGCATCCCATTACGGGGCCCTGCACCGTATTCTCCAGGCATCTGTGATCCTTCAGTCCTCTGGGCCAGAAATCACATTGGCAGAAATTGGTGCTGGTACCTGGTGCGGTGGACCTCACGGTGGGCCAGGGGCATAACTCTTCAAGGAAGTTACCACCAAAGTCCATCAGAGGGCTATCCTCCTCCCCACAATGCAAGACCTGCCTGCCCCACCCCACCAGAACTTTCCCACCAGACTCCCTGATTAAAGAGATCTCCGATATAAAAATACCCTCCCCCCACAGAGATACATTAAATATAGAGATTCCCCAGATACCCCTGAATATAGAGGCCCCTAAATAAAGAGACCCCCCGCCCCACAGAGTGCCCAGAAGAGACACCTCTATCAGGAAGCCCCCCAGAAGAGAGACCCCTGTCTGGAAGCTAGACAGCAGTCCAAACAGAACCAGTGAAAAACATCACTGCTTTAACACTCATCTGGGTAATACACCTGCTGGCCCAAGCAGAGGAAACAGCCCCTGTCAATTCCTGGAACGACAAAACCAGTCAGCTATTGATTTTATTAGGCTGTGAATGATAGCTTCCCCACACACCCAGCTGTCAGCATTGTGCCATTCATCTCCCATCATGGTTGAACTTTGAAGTGGTCAACTTCAAACAGAGTTACGCGCTGTTAGTTTCACAGCTGACCACTTCAAAGTGACTCAACCATGAAGGGAGATGAATGGAAAGCACTCAACTCTGTTTGAAGTGGTCCAGGAGCTGTCAATTAAAGCTTGATATTTATAAATATTATGCATTGTATGGTGGTTGTACAGGCAATATATATCATTGTAGCACTGATCCAGAGTTCCCCTACAGGGAGTAATTAACTTAAGAAATGTCAGAGCTTTATCTTTATGAAGATTACAAAAAAAGAAAGTCTATTTATACATATTCTGATATTTAATTGCTCGCCAGTGTCCCCACCATGATCAGGTTGAGTTTCCTACCTGGGATACTGCTGACCAAGCCGAGGCTGGCAAGTCTCAAGCACCGGCTGCGCCAGCAAGTGGCCACTACCGGTATTGCAAAAGGCTCAGACTGCAGGACCATTGTTAGAACCTGGGGTGAAAGACAGCTTTGCTGGGGCAAGTTGAAGCGGCCCTGGTGAGAGGGAGAAAGGGGATTAGTTTATGGGCAGTCCTTGTGACAACACATCTCTCCACTGAACATGAGTTAACCAAGTAGAATGACATCCTCACCACCAAAGCAGACATAGCCACCAGGGTATGCCAGGCAATCCATGACATATCCCGCTCTGGACGTAATCAAGGGGGTGTCAAGAAAGCAACAGGGTTTCCAACCCCCACCCTCCCAGCCCACATTCAGGGGAGCATCAAATTCTGGAATAGGGTGGAATCGTCTTGAGCTACCAGCAATGGGAATCTCGGTGGACAGGCGGGCAAACTTAATTTGGCGGAACGTTGAAAATCAATTTCTTGATGGTTGGGTGAACAATAAGAATTAAGTTCTTGGGGCTTTAAAAGGTGGTTCAAACCTCTTAACAAACAATGTCAGAATCCCTTTTGCATGTATTGTGTTATCTATGGAAAATAACACACAGGGAGCAGTCCTCCCAGGTCTTCTTTCTGTGGTTGTGAAACCACAGTAATCAATGTACAGTTTAGTCATTCTGACACCCTGCTGACTTCCCTTTAACTGGAAATCCTGCCTTTGACAGATTTGACGCATCCCTCCCACTCATCCTCTCCCTTTATACGTTCGGGAAACCCAAAAGCAAGATACTATTGTAGAATCCCTGTGGTGCAGAAGGAGGCCATTCGGCCCATCCTGTCTGTCATGATATACAGACACATACATAATGATATACAGACAAGCAGCTAATGGACACAGAGAACAGGACATGACCAATAAGCAGTCAAGGCACTCAAGGGTGGGATCTGACTATAAAAGACACGAGGCACTCACACTCCGCCTCTTTCCACTGATGAACATCTAGAGAGTTAGTCAAGAGTGTTGTTACAATCTTACACCTCCACCACATGGCTAAGAGCTAGTCTGGTTCAGCCAGACAGAGTAACCACACTTAAGTTAGCAGAGAGTCGAACTCACAGAGAACTGTGCTAACTGTGCCACTAGTTCAATAAACCTGATTGAACTAACTTCAAGGTCTGGAGTATCTTTTTGATCTATGCTGCATCCAGTTGCAGCCAGTGTTATACCAATGTACCTAACACGACATGATACCAGGAGACTACTAATTTAAGTGGCTTACCTCAGTCCATTCCGTGACGACCAGCAATGGTATCCCGACACCATGGAAAATATTCAGGCTCCTCACCAGCTCAGGACCTCCAGCAATCTCAGTGTCAACTGGCGGACATTCAAGCAAAAGTTTCTGCTGTACACGAAGCCTCAGACCTTGAGGGTGTGTCTGATGCAAGATAGATCGCACTTCTCCTCTCAACAGCGGGTGATCAAGCCATCAAACACTTCAACTCATTTAACTTCACCAAAGGCCAGGAAAAGACAAAGTTTCAGACCATCCTAGACAATTTCGATAGTCACTGTGAAGTGGACATCAATGCAATCTTCGAGCGCTACATATTCAAACAACGTCTTCAAGGTAAAGATGAATCTTTAGTGCCTTCTTAACTAACCTCCCCCTGCTTGCGCTGTCCTGCAACTTTGGTGATATTGCTGACCCCATGATCAGAGACCAAACTGTGTTTGGAGTTCACTCTGATCCTCTGAGAGAGCAGCTCTTAAAAATCAAGCATATAACCCTGTCGATTGAAACATGTACAGTGCATGAGCACGCAAAAAATCGGTATGCCCAATACAAATCGGCTGAAAATGAGAAATTTGCCTCCCACGAGGCAGAGAGTGTGCAGGCCATCTCCCAGATGCAGCGCCTCAGCATTGAAGACAGCGGCCATTTCACATGCTTTTCCCAGGGCCCCACGCATGCGCGATGCAAACGGGATAATGAACCGGCCGACACCCACACTGCGCAGGTGCAGACATCTGCCGACCGCACTGCGCATATGCGACGATGCACACCGCGTCACGCGCCGACGTCATGACGTGCACGAACTGTGGCAACGCCCACTTAAAGGGACACTGCCCTGCGAGCGGTAGGCGATATTTAACTGCGGGACGCCTGGACAATATGCAGCCTTGTGCAGGTCTGCACAACCAGTCAGAGGCCAGGGCTCCCAATTCCAATGGCGGTGCCTCTAGAATGTGCAACAGCGATTAGAGGATTCTGATCCTGGAAGTACAACAGAACCAGAGGGCGAGTGCCTGGAGTCCGCCTACCGAGTGGGCATCATTACCACATGTGAACATGCCACACCTAAATCATCTCGCATTCAGTCCAACAGGTCAACCACCGCTCGATCCAGTTCAAGCTGGACGCAGGTGCTTCTGCCAACCTCCTCTCACAGGCAGATTTCAAACGCATCAAGAAGCCCCCCAAGGTCCTTCCAGCAGCCTGCCAGCTCCTGGACTATAACGGTAATACCATCACAGCACTGGGGTCTTGCCATCCACACATCTCCAACCGGAGCACCCATGCACGGCTAAGGTTTGAAATTGTCAAGCCGGACATGGCATCCCTACTGGGCGCGCATGCCTGCAAAATGCTAAACCTGGTGCAGCGGGTTTATTCAACGACATCCTCCAATGTGGATCTTCAAGCTGGCATTGACGACATCCTCGTTCAGTATCCAGATGTGTTTGACAGAATGGGCACTTTGCCATATCGGTACAAGATCCTACTGCGACCAGATGCCAAGCCAGTGGTCCATGCACCACGCCGGGTCCAGGCTCCGCTGAAGGAGCACCTGAAGGAACAGCTCAAGGAGCTGCAGCAGCAGGGGATCATTTCCAGGTAAACCGAACCGACTGACTGGGTCAGCTTGATGGTGGTGGTTAAAAAACCCTCTGGATACCTGCGCATCTGCATTGATCCCAAGGATCTCCACCAGAATATAATGTGTGAACACTGCCCCATCTCGAAGCAGGAGGAACTCACCAGTGAGATGGCACATGCAAGGTTTTTCACGAGGTTAGATGCGTCACATTGATTCTGGCAAATCCAGCTGGATGAGTCCAGCAGAAGGCTCTGCACCTTCAACACACCATTTGGCAGGTACTGCTATAACCTTATGCCGTTCGGCATTGTCTCGGCATTGGAGATATTTCATCGCATCATAGAGCAGATGATAGAGGGCATCGAAGGGGTTCATGTGTACGTGGATGACATCATCATATGACCCCTGAGGAGCATGTTTCGCATCTCAGCAGATTTTCCGCCGTGTCCACACCAATGGCCTGAAGCTGAACAGGGCCAAATGTTGCTTTGGCATGTCGACACTCAAGTTCCTAGGAGACCAGGGGCGAAATTCTCCGACCCCCAGCAGGGAAGTGGCGGGGGCAGGAATCTCGCCCCGCCGATCGGAGAGGCCCCTGCGGCGATTCTCCGGCCGCTGGGAGGCCTCTTCCGCCGCCGAGGTTTAAACCACCTCTGGAACGGCGGGCTCAGCGGCGCGAGCAGGCCCCCGGGGCTCTGGGGGGGGCGGGGGGCGATCGAACCCCAGGGGGTGCCCCCACGGTGGCCTGGCCCACGATCGGGGCCCCCCGCTCAGACTGCGGGCCAGTTCCCTGGCTGCACTCTTTCTCCTTCCGCGCCGCCACGGCCTCCGCCATGGCGGAAGCGGAAGAGAACCCCGCATCGCGCATGCGCCAGCAGTGACGTCACTGCCGGCGCATGCGCGGACCGGCGAAAGCCTTTCGGCCAGCCCCGCACCGGGGGCGCCGGTTTTTTGCGCCAGTCTTCTGGTGCTAACCGCTCCGGCGCGGGGCTGGCCCCCAAAGGTGGGGAGAATTCCCCACCTTTGGGGAGGCGCGACCCCCGAGTGGTTGGCGCCACTCCTCTACTCCGGCACCCTCCGTCACGCCGGGTAGGGGAGAATGCCGCCCCAGATCTCTCAACAGGGCATGTGACCCAACACAGACAAGGTCAAGGCATCACAGCCATGAAGGTCTCAGAAGACAAGAAGGCGGTATGGCCAATTTTCTGGGCAAGTTCATCCCAAACATGGCCTCACACACCACGGCCCTACAAAACCTAGTGAAGAAGTCCACTGTCTTCGAGTGGAAGGTGGCCCATCAGGCAGAATGGTTGGAGCTGAAAGCCAAGGTCACTACTGCACCCGTATTGGCATTTTTCGACCCAGACAGGGAAATGAAAATCTCGACAGATGCGAGCCAGGATGCATTGGTGTAGTCCTGCTGCAACGCAATGACACTTCATCCTGGGCATTGGTTGCCTACGCATCAAGGGCAATGACGCCCACCGAACAAAGATATGTACAAAATCGAGAAGGAATGCCTGGGCCTTTTCACTGGCATTCTCAAGTTTCACGACTATGTCTACGGCCTGCCGACATTCACAGTCAAGACGGATCACAGGCCCCTGGTCCACATTATCCACAAGGACCTTAATGACGTGATGCCTCGGTTGCAATGCATCCTCCTCAAATTCAGAAGGTACGACTTTGACCTGGTCTACACACCTGGCAAGGAGCTCATCATTGCCGATACACTGTCCCGCTCCATCACCGTGCCTAGTGAACCACTGAACGTCATCCGGCAAATTGAGTCACAGGTGCAGATGTGTGCTATCACCCTCCCCGCATCTGATGAGAAGGTGATTCGTATCCGTGAGGAGACAGCCAAAGACCCCCTCTTGCAGCGTGTTATGCAACACCGAGCCAATGGCTGGCAAAAAGGGCAGTGCCCTCAATTTTTCAATGCAAAGGACGACCTGACGGTGGTTGATGGTATCCTCCTCGAGCTGGACCGGATTGTAATTCCACACAGTTTCCAGAGCTTGGTGCTCCGTCAAATCCATGAGAGCCACCTGGGTGTGGAAAAGTGCAGACGCAGAGCCAGGCAGGCTGTCTACTGGCCCGGGATCAGCCAGGACATCGCGAGCATGGTCCTTAACTGTGCAACCTGTCAATGCTTCCAGCAGGCGCAGAGTAATGAGACACTTCAGCAGCATGAAATCAAAACCTCTCCATGGCCCAAGGTTGGCATCGACCTCTTTCAGGCAAATGGTCGTGATTACTGTTAATCATTGATTACTTTTCCAATTACCCTGAAGTTGTGAAGCTCTCAGACCTCACATCTCAGACCGTCATCAGGGTCTGTAAGGAGATGTTCTCCAGGCATGGTATCCCACTCACTGTCATGATTGACAATGGCCCATGCTTCAGCAGCTATGAATGGTCTCTGTTTGCCCAGTCGTATCAGTTCAAACACGTCACTTCCAGCCCACACTATCCGCAGTCAAACGGAAAAGTTGAGAAAGAGGTGCACATAGTGAAGCAGCTCCTCTGCAAGGCCGCGGATTCTGCGTCGTCTGACATTCACCTTGCGCTGCTTGTATACAGGGCGACCCCGCTGTCCACTGGCATGTCGCTGGCTCAACTCCTGATGAACAGGGATCTGGAACAACACTTCCAGCCATACACGTGCCCAACCTGGATCACCTCCTGGTGCTGCAGAAGGTGCAGCAACTCTGAGACCGGCAAAAACAGGGCTATGATGCTCATGCAACCGATTTGCCCATGTTATCCCCTTCAGACACTGTACAGGTCAAGATACCTGATGGAGGCTGGTCAGCTCCAGCTGTCGTTGTTCGACAGGCTGCTCCTCGATCGTATGTTGTGCATCGGGCTGATGGTTTTGTTGTGCGACGAAACAGACGGGCACTGCGCAAAGTTGCCTGCCTGCAACCACATTCTTCTCTGTTTCCTTCTGTTGTTTTGTCACCTCCTGATACCTCGACTCACGAGGCCACCAGTCAGGCTTCAATCCCACCCATCAAGGCGCTGTCGTCCCCACCACCACCTCTCCGGTGGTCGACCAGGATCAGACGCAAGCCTCAGAGACTGGACTTATGAACATTTGTTCTGTTTGCTATGTTCTGTGTTCTTGCATTAGACAGCTGTTTTCACATGTACATATGTTAATATTGGCCTATTCTTGTAAATATGTTCACATATGTCATCCAAACATAAAAAAAAGGGAGATGTCATGATATACAGACACAAACATAATGATACACAGACAAGCAGCTGATGGACACAGAACAGGACATGACCAATAAGCAGGCAGGACACTCGGGTGGGATCTGACTATAAAAGACACGAGGCACTCACACTCCACCTCTTTCCACTGATGAACATCTAGAGAGTCAGTCAAGAGTGTTGTTACAATCTTACACCTTCACCACATCGCTAAGAGCTAGTCTGGTTCAGTCAGACAGAGTAACCACACTTAAGTTAGCAGAGAGTCGAACTCACAGAGAACTGTGCTAACTGTGCCACTAGTTCAATAAACCTGATTGAACTAACTTGAAGGTCTGGAGTATCTTTTTGATCTATGCTGCATCCAGTTGCAGCCAGTGTTATACCAGTGTACCGAACACAACACTGTCTGCAGCGATCCTCTGAAAGAGTACCCCACCTAGACCCACTTTCCAGCAGCTCCACCTAACCTGCACAGGTTTGGACTGTTGGGAGGAAACTGGAGTACCAGGAAACCCACGCAGACACAGGGAGAAAGTGCAACATCCACACAGTCACCCAAGGCTGGTTTTGAACCTGGGTCCCTGTTGCTGTGAGGCAGCAATGCTAAGCACTGTGCCGCCGTGCCGCCCCTAATGTCATACCTGAGCTTAAAGACTCGTGGCTAAGCCCACTGCAATAACAGATGAGTTGCTGACCTGCTGACAGCCTCCCCAATGGGTCTGTTTGGGTAATATTCCACACGAAGGCTCTCCTCCTGGATGGTAAATTGTTTGCACAATATCGGAGAGAATATCTACTTGTTTAAAAGATTGAAAGAAAATTGTGCTTCAGCTTCCAACGATGCAGTCTGTGTTGGTGTTTCCAAAGGAGTCTTACATTGCTGTGTGCTGGCTTCAGATCGGGACCTGATTCCAGTTATACTGACACTTTCCCATTGCTAAGTGACATTCTTGGTTTTGGGGTCATCCTGCTAGTTTGGATCTAATCTAGATCCTTATATTGTAGCAGTGGACATCTTCAGCAGGAAAACTATTGATTAAGTTTGAAACTGTCATAATAACATGAATGATGTAATGAAGCCTTTATATAGAACAATCAAGCCGATGTGTTGACAACTCAATAGTTTGAGTGCTACAGGGGAAGTAAAAGACTGGAAGGCTACTTTGACAGTAATTGCATTTGAAATAAATGTCCCAAGATTGACATTAATTGAATTTAAACAGCTAGGAAATAAACTTGTGTTAAAATCATGAGTCATATGAGTTTTCTGCAGGACATTTAATAATCTGCAAAGGTGAGAAAGAAGCAGATATTGGCAGCTGAGAAAATTCCCTGGATACATTTAAATTAATTAAAAGCTGATAAAATGTACGATTTAGTCTGTCGATTTCCTGAAAGTTTTATTTAATTTTAAATGAAGGACACATCCAGTTATCAGTGTCGGGTGCTGGAGTCTCATCCCGAGGGCCTGTGATGCTCAAATTTATTAGTAGTTAATTTGATTCTATTGAGTTTAAGGAGTTCCAGTTAGACATTCTGACTGAAGAGTGCAGTCATTGAAATAGTGTTGTACTGGAAGGAACTTGCTGTCTAATTTTCAATAACTGCCATGTCTCATACGTTCAGAGGAGGGACTGACAGAACACTAGCTGTTGGAGCCATATTCATGTCTGATTCACACAAGTCATATTGGAAGTCATGCATTGTATCAGTGTTCATCAAACTTTCAGAAGGCAGGCTTCAAATTTGATTTTGCACAGTTTATGCCGCTACAAAAGGAGTGAGCCTTTCGCTTAGTGTTTGGATGCCTCCTTCTGAGTCGGAAAGTGAAGTTTCCCAGCCCCACTCCAGCCTGACATCTGTCAGGGTACTTGTGTCTGGATAGAGTACCCACTGGCTCAGCAGCAGTAAGCCTCAGAGACAGAAGAACTGGCTTTGAATCCACAGTCCCAACAAATAGTATAGTATTTGCTCTGAATATTGGGCGGACAGTTAGTGGGGGGTGTGGGGCGGGGGGGGGGGGGGGGGGGGGGGGGGGGGCTTACACTAATGAGTTTTTCCAGTAACCTACATAAAGTTGAAGCTCTTCCATGTTGCTTTGTAGCCCATTTCGGAAAATGTAGATCAAGGGTGAAATTGAGGAAGACAAACAGTTAAACCACCTCAATTACTCTTCCTTCTGGAGTGGATCAGGTACCTTGTACATGGGTCATGTGTTAGGGTCTGTGCTAGGGCTGAACATGGATCAGAATGAAGGAGTTTCAAGAAATTACCCATATTTTCAAGGCTATATTTTGCAACTGTTTCATGTCAAGTTTTAGATTATTGTAGAAATTGGAATTATGCAATTTCATTGTATAAATTACAAAGCTGTTTTATAAATAACTGATATAGCCGTAATATGTTCTAGATTAGATAATATCCCTCCGCATTTCGGCCTTGACTTTGAATCATCCAGGCAAAAATTAAATTATCTGATGCTAATAAGGGTCCTAAATTTGGATTAATCACAACCTAACTCTCAGTGTATGCCATTCAGCATTACAAATCTGCCCATAATTTAGTACCGATTTAGGAACCCCATTAAGATTAGGCTAGAAAATGGAAATTTCCGACTGCAACAAAGATCCATTTTGAGATTCGAACAGAAGCACTGTGAATACAGCATTCCTTTGATAATGATTTCACCACTCATTTTTATGAATAGCTATTCTACTTCCATCTTCCAATTATTAGAAGCATGTACAGTATGTATCTTTACACAAAGCATGACTTTCTGATTTATCCCACTGGTAGGCAAATTACAAGTTATAACTGTAGTTATAGAAGCATAAGAAAATGTGTTTTCTTCTATCTATTAGTAATAGTGGCTGAGCATCATTGGGTTGCTCTTCTGCTGGCTGATCATCTGACAAACGGCAGTATGGGACAATTAGAAGCAAGTTGCCATAAAAGGAATGTCAATGGCCAAAACAGATACTTAATTGAGTCCTACTCTTCCTTGCTCCCATGATGCTGCAGTTAAGTGTTGAGAAGAGCTATCTTCAAGTCATCGCACAAAATTCACACAGAAGACATCCTGTGAAACTAACCAGCCAACATATTCCAATCTGTGCCTCCTGAGTTCTATCTTAAACTGCTTCTTTAAGCAGGCAGCAGGGACATTTGTCTGAAACAGAAAGGGCTTTTATAGAATAAGGAGATCAGGGCTCAATGGTATTATGAGGCCCCGACTGCAATTTTAACTGGTGGCCTGAACAGAAGTCTATTGTGGCTTTCCCATCAGGTGAAGACAATGGGAAAAGAAGCCAGAACCAGAAGAGGTCCTACCAGGTATATTCTTTTATATTTTTAATATTGCATATTAAAAATAATTTAACCTCCTCTACCCCAAGCTCTTCTTCCCCATACCAAATGAAAGACCCTCCAAAGGTTCCTTCCCGTGACTACTCTAAGTTCCGGAAAATTTTCCTTCCCTGCAGACAGCGACCTCCTGTCACTAACATTCTACTCCCACCCTTGACTGCTTCCCACCCATTTTACCAACCAACTATCTGGGAGCATGCAGTTAAAGTCTAGGGGTTAACTTCACCAAAGTCATATGCTTCTGAGGTCAGGGTGGTTTTTTTCTCACTTTGGCCCCTTCCTGTGTCAAGGTAAAATCGGGCTGCGACTGTTTCATTACAATGTAGTAACAATGGCCGCAATCTTCCAGAAAAGTTTCTAAGTGTTGTAGCAAGCGGGAATTGCCAGGAGTTCCCCGGCCCTCGGCCCAGTGAAACCGGCGACGCAATTCAACATTACTTGGTCCACTTATGGAGGCCTCACGGGCTTCTAGCCACACAAAAACGCCTCACCAGCCGATTCGCCAGGAACGGCGCTCGCCAGCTCCCCATGCTAATAAGGTCGAGCAGCACTTAAACTGCACTTGCTTGGCCAACTCCAGCCAGCTCGCAATAATGGTGCCAAGGAGATTGGCTCCAAGATTCAGGGACACTGTACGCGATGGGGGCCAGGAGGGATGTCCTGTTCCCCCAGGATCCCGGAGAGTGAGCCACAAAGCAGACAGTACTTCCTGAGATGAGGTGACTGCAGCCGTTAGTTCCAGCAGTATATCCAAGAGGACTGTTTAGCAGTGCAGGGAGGAGGTCAATGACCTAAACTGGGCGGCACTATGGGGAATTAGGTATTGTGCAGCACATTAAAACATTTTTTGCACAACCATTATGATGTCAGTTCCTTCTGCAATGCGGGCTGACCCCCGAACCCTTTGCCCAAGTCTCCAGGAAACCCCCCTGCCACGTAACACATACCCACTCTCCGGACGTGGTCATGTCCCCGGAGCTGTGTCCCATCCTCTGGGTGTTCGGATTTTGGCTGCTGCGTGTGTGGTGTTGCCTCCCGCAGTGTTCAGGCACAGTGTCCAGGCATCAAGGTGTGATTGGAATGCTAGGCAATGACTTCCATATGCTACGGGATTCCACGTGGCATGTGCCAAGTGCTCAGTTAACCACGATTGCCAATTCCCTATTAGCGATGGCCTCAGCCATGCAGCCAGAATCCTCAGCAGTCGGTGGGGCTTATGGGTGATTGTGGAGTAGACGGTCAGGGACAAGGGTTGTCCCTGGAATGGGGTTGGGATCCAGGGGTTGGCATGGTGGTGCCACAAGTGATGGCCCCCCAGTTTCCCAACCCAGCGACTCCGCCCCCCCTACCCTCCCATGGTGACCCACCCCATCGGAGGTGAACCACTTGGACTTAGAATTATTTTTGGAAGCAAACCATTAACTCCCCACCCACCTCCGAGCACTGGGGTGACAAGCCCAGCATACCCAGGATGTTTGCCCATGAGCAAAGATGGCTACTCACCTCCTCGGCTCCCCATGGAAGCCCTTCCACCAGGTTCACATTTTTGAAAAAGAGTAATTAACGACGACAGTGGGAGCACATTGCTGGGAGGCCAATGAATGACAAGAGGCCGTTGGATATGGGGTTGCGCTCGTTGATTGTATGGAAATGGGGCTTAATTGGTGATAATTGGTTTCTTCCTATGGTAAGATCCCAATTTTGTCTACAAGAGCGTGTCAGTTGCATCGCAC
The DNA here is from genome assembly GCF_902713615.1 of Scyliorhinus canicula. Lineage (NCBI taxonomy): Eukaryota > Metazoa > Chordata > Chondrichthyes > Carcharhiniformes > Scyliorhinidae > Scyliorhinus > Scyliorhinus canicula. Next base: position 87,082,025 of record NC_052159.1, on the reverse strand, counting down.
ATTGTTTAGTGCTGGGCGCCTATCTCGCTTTTGGCCTCTCCCACTATGCACCGGCCTCGTTACGCTTGAGTGCAAGTGTAACGAGGCCAGCAGATCGCTCCCAATGTTTTTATATTACAATCTGTACTAGCTCATCAGCTAGTTTTTCCAATTGAGATGTATAATCTGGCATCACATTGGGGAAGAGTGGCCAAATGCTGCAGTGGTAGGATATGGGTTAGTGTTGCCTGGTGAGTGTTTATGATTCTTTTTCCTGACCCAGGAATTTGCAGAGTTGTGGACATTCTATGCCTTATCCAAAATAGTGCCGTAGCCAACCCGATCGCGTAGTCCCACCCCCATTTCCAGCAGATGCTATTTTCGCTGGGGGTGGGGGGAGGGAAGGGTGCAGGATATGATTTACACATGGGAGAAACCCAAACCCAGGAGGGCCAGTTGAATTTAATGCTAAGTTCAAACAGACCCCAGTCTTGCTTCAACAAGGTCTGTCTCAGGCAACGTTTGACTTACAGCTTTTCAGAGTAGATGTGAATGGTCATAAAAGGTTGATATGGTTTGTCGAAATGTCAGGCTGTCAAATTATTTAAATCTCCTGCTATTTAAATTTTGAAAAGGAAACAGCCAGCTGTGTTTCTGTGTGGACTTCTCTGTTCCGGGCACTAAGTGGGTGGGAAAAGCGCCCTGGATCCTGCCAGCGTGGTGGGTTTCCACGCCAGATTGCCTTTGAATAGCATATGGGACTTGAAACATTAACTCTGTTTCTCTCCCCCCCAGACCAACTGAGTTCTCCCAGTGCTTTCTGTTTTTATTTCAAATCTTTGCAGCATTTTGCTTTCATACCCACCAGATAAGTGTCTTCTTGGCAGCGGCTCAAAATGGACACAGTGAGGTTGCCACCTTCTCTGCCCAGTGGATAACCCCACCATCACAAGCGTTAAATTTAACCTCATCAGTGTTTCTACTTTGTTATTTTACTGCTACTGTACATCAAAAACAAAAACTTAAATGTTTTCAAGTATCTAAATGTTCTTTCAGCTTCATGATAGTTTATATATATCTTTTAGGAATTGAGGGAAAGAAAGTAACCTAAAATTAACCTTTAGGGAAATATTTTGAATACATTCATGACCCATCTCTGAACTCTGTCTGAAAAGCTGTCAGGTTGTATAATGCGAGGTCTGTTGATTGTTTGTTCCATGTTTTTGCCTGTGGTCACAGCTATTTTCCATCTACATTTTATCTTATTAGGTCAAACACAACAAAATAATGCTAATAATAAAAGGGCTGCTGAACGTCATGCGAACCAGGCAGTGTTTTATTTCTTATGTGCTGCAGCATGAAGTGACTAGAGTAATAAATCAATCGACGCATTTTTGCCCCAATCTCCCCAGCATGAGGCATCCCACACTGCCCTCGCTCCCCCACCCCACCCAGCCCCACTTAGGAGCTGACCTTCCACCAGGACTGACAGACCTTTCTGGTCAACTGATAATCCAAACACCAGCACAGCAATGAGAAGCATTGATCAACTGCAATGGATTTAATTTCTTCCATGTTCAGCTGCTTGGAACCATGGAACAAGGTTAATGCAAGTATATGCCAAATTCCCTGGGAGCTGTAATGATGCTGTTTTGTTGTGCAACATCCCCACCATGTTTATATCTGGAAGCACCCTCCAATGTTAGCTGCTCGACAAAAAAGGGTATCAACTTCAAACCTGGCTGATGGTACAAATTGGGAATCCAACAAATGAATAACTAGATTTTGACAGTGCCAGTCATATGACAACCGGATGTGCCAGTGAGCAAGCTGCTGACATGTTCACGATGCCCTTCCCTTACCTGGATAGATTTTGAAGTGCACTTCGGCAGTCATCAGCAAGGGCCTCTGTGTTGCACACAACATTGCGTATGGGCTAGAGATGGAGGCGGATCAAGCCACTCACCACTGATCATCTGATCAGATTCCAGTGAACAAGAGGACAATTATCTGGTTGGCAATCAGTAGCTAGTGGTTTCCCTCAGGGATCCGTGTTTGGTCCACAATTGTTCACAATTTACATAGATGATTTGGAGTTGGGGACCAAGGGCAATGTGTCCAAGTTTGCAGATGACACTAGGATGAGTGGTAAAGCGAAAAGTGCAGAGGATACTGGAAGTCTGCAGAGGGATTTGGATAGGTTAAGTGAATGGGCTTGGGTCTGGCAGATGGAATACAATGTTGACAAATGTGAGGTTATCCATTTTGATAGGAATAACAGCAAAAGGGATTATTATTTAAATGATAAAATATTAAAACATGCTGCTGTGCAGAGAGACCTGGGTGTGCTAGTGCATGAGTCACAGAAAGTTGGTTTGCAGGTGCAACAGGTGATTAAGAAGGCGAATGGGATTTTGTCCTTCGTTGCTAGAGGGATGGAGTTTAAGACTAGGGAGGTTATGCTGCAATTGTATAAGGTGTTGTGTTCAGTTTTGGTCTCCTTACTTGAGAAAGAACGTACTGGCACTGGAGGGTGTGCAGAGGAGATTCACTAGGTTAATCCCAGAGCTGAAGGGGTTGGATTAGAAGGAGAGGTTGAGTAGACTGGGACTGTACTCGTTGGAATTTAGAAGGATGAGCGGGGATCTTATAGAAACATATAAAATTATGAAGGGAATAGATAGGATAGATGAGGGCAGGTTGTTTCCACTGGTGGGTGAAAGCAGAACATAGCCTAAAAATAAGGGGAAGTAGATTTAGGACTGAGTTTAGGAGGAACTTCTTCACCCAAAGCGTTGTGAAGCTATGGAATTCCTTGCCCCGTGAAGCAGTTGAGGCTCCTTCATTAAATGTTTTTAAGATAGAGATAGATAGTTTTTTGAAGAATAAAGGGATTAAGGGTTATGGTGTTCGGGCCGGAAAGTGGAGCTGAGTCCACAAAAGATCAGCCATGTTCTCATTGAATGGTGGAGCAGGCTCGAGGGGTCAGATGGCCTACTCCTCCTCCTAGTTCTTATGCTCTTATGTTCTTAAGGAAGAAGATGAAGATTACATTGTTGCTTGGGATGGCAGGAATGCCTTTATCGTTTATAATAATCTTTTATTGTCACAAGTATGAAGTTACTGTGAAAAGCCCCCAGCTGCCACATTCCGGCACCTGTTTGGGTGAGCTGGTACGGGAATTGAAACCACGCTGCTGGCCTTGTTCTGCATCACAAACCAGCTGTCTAGCCCACTGAGCTAAGGACAGTTCAGTTAGTCACTCACACTCTTATATTCCCTGTTCACTAACCCCATTGACATAATGTCAGCAGACATCTACCAATTGCCAATGCACTAATTGGTCCCAAATTGGCCCCAAAGTATTTGTGTCCTCACATTCATCATCGAGCAATAGAAAACCTCAGTTAGTAGTCACCAGGCTGGAATGGTGAACAGGGAAAAGTGAAGCAAATAATTCATTTTATGTGAATAAATAAGTAAGTGAAACTTACTAACACAACACTTTCTAAACATTCATGCAGAGACTTGGTAAACTGCAAAGCTTTTCCATTCCTTTCTCTATAATGTCTGAATGGTGATATTCCTTGTGGCTTCAGTAGAGGTAGATGCAGACCCGTCTGTTCCCTGTTCTGATTTTCCCAACTCTCATGTTGATGACCTTTTGGTGTTGGAGGCTATCAGGGCCCTGCCAAAGATTGCTCCATTTACACAAGGACAGACTCATCCATTGAGAAAGGAGGCAGTATTTTGGGTACTGGTTCAGGGAAACTGCAATGGGCGAGATGTCGGATAGCTGTGAATGGAGTTACCACTTCCATGTTTCTTTTTACCATCTTCTTTGTCATGCTCACATCCTGTTACTAAAACACATTTGGAAGATGGAGGCTTCCCTTTATAAAACGAACGGCATTGACTGACAATATACTTCAGCAAAATGGACAAAAAAGGATCAGGTGGCTTTATTGGTGTTTCCAAACAGACAAAGATTAGGGATGTTTGAACATGCCTCTGTACAATTATTAAAAAGTAAATATCCTTGTGGAGGACCTTCAATTGAGGAGAATACATGATGCAACAAGCTCACTTGGGCAATTTACAGGTGCTATTGCCTGGTATTTATAGACTCTCAAATATAATGGTCACACAAAACTTGGTGTCTGCAAATTTATAATCTAACATAGTGAAGTGTGAATGAACCATTTTATCACAGGCAGGTGTGAACTGCAGCCAATCGTTCCCCATTGTGTGATAATAGCTTATTACACTGAATTATTTGTGTGACAATGGAATCCACCTATTGGAATACATGCTGTCACATGACTGAAACTGGCTTGAGGTAATCAATATCCTATTAATCTGCAAGGGAAGTCCAACAGGTCAGTCTGGGACCAGTAATGACAGAGAATGAGATCTTGCCCAGCCAAAGGAAATAACCCTGTCTCAGAAAGAAAGTCACCTTAGGCTGTAAAGAGGGGTTAATTTGTTTTACCTGCAATAATATATTTCTTCACTGAAAAGTTTGGCTATTATTGCGACTGAAAAAGTCAGAAACCACCAACCTCTTTTGTCGTTGGTAAACCAAGAGAAAATCCTTAAGGCTGGCATCATTTCAACAACTTTTCCTATTAGTCTCTAAGTGCATATCCCAATTTAGAAATCAACTTTTCCTTTAGGGGTGTGTGTGTTCGTACTTATGAAGTGTAGGTGTTTTTGCATAGTTTTTCAGATCTTGGAAACATAAATGTTATCCTTCCCTTAAAATTTAAAATAAATCCTTTAATATGTATGTTCTTCAAAGTCACAGTACTCAAGGAGATAAAAACATTCCTTCTATAATGTACATCTTATGCGGTCAGCCAGGAGGTGGTAAAAAGGGGATTTTAGCCCACATCTCTCCCAATAGTAACATTTTGCACTTCGGCCAATGGTATATTACTTTTACTATATTGTGGGACAGTAGCCTGAAGCAGATTAGTGATACCTTGTAAGGTATCTGGGCTTTATTACTGGGCCCCAATGTATTCAGGCCTGACATTTTTCCATTGAGCAGACAATCAATCACAGTTGGGCGTAGTGCACATCCAAAGATTATTACCGGCTTGATAGTTTCAAAGTTAAGTTGCACTGTTGTGCAACTGTTCTTATTGAGGGTCTAGTAGCCATGGAGAAGATGATGACCTATAGCCCAAAGAAACTCAGGATAGACTTGTATCTTCCTGGCCTATATAGCTCATCTAACCAACCTCATTTGTGAGAATTTCTGCTGCCATCATCCACAGTTTTGTCTTCTTAAAGATACCATCTAGGACTTGGACTTTTCCATAGCCGCCTTCCGTATCACTTCAATACTTTAAGGATCGGAAGCAAATTGTCCATTGTTGCATCTCTACTATTTAAATTTGCCTTCCAGCCCTTTACATATAGCAACAATCCCTCCTGACTCCGAAAGAGCATTACAGGTGCCATGTTGTTTTCGTAATATAAACATAGAAGCATACAAAGATATATGGCACCGAAGAAGGCAATTTAGTCCATCATGTTAGTGCCAGCTGATAAAGAATGTTCCAGCTTAATCTCATCTTTTAGCTCTTCGTCTATCGCCCTATAGGTTAAAGCACCGTAAATGTGTATCCAAGTGTTTTTCAGATGTGTTGAGGATTTCTGCATCTATCAGTGTTTCAGGCAGTGAGTTCTAAACATCCACCATCCTTTGGGGAGTTAAATTACTCAAACCTCTTCGGTCTTCTAGCAATGACTTTAAATCTATGGTCTTATTGTTATGGACCTTTCTGCTAATGGAAATTGCTGCTTCCTATCTGTCCTATCTGGGCCCCTCATTATTGTATACATCTCAATGAAAGGTTCCCCCAGCCTCCTCTGCTCAAACGTAAGAAACTAGTAACCTCTGTCTGTACCTAACTGTGTGCTTTCCACGTCTATTAAAGGACATCTGTTCCTGTGCTTTGTGGAAATGCTTACATTTCTCATTGATATCCATCTGCCATATTAACCTAATACAGTGTTTTTGTACAGACCTGATATCAAACTCACTCTTTGCTTCAGGGAAACAATTTCACTAATAACTTACTGGGTGTAATCTTGATTTTATGCATTAATGGGAATACAAATTGGGAGAACTGTAATATGGGTTGCCGATTTGCTATAATTTGTTTTACACTGTCATTTAAAGTCAAAATTATCCCATTTGTGTTCATAAATGGTCTGGAATTCTATAGATAAATGGTAAAATGCAGACTCCAATGTGAATTCAGACAAAGCCTAACATAATGCTGCTGTGTAATCATTTAACCTATATAAACTGATATAAATTGTATACAGAAAGAAATGCTGAATGTACAGTGAGTGGTGCTAAGTGCTAAACCAGAGCTTGGACAGCAGAGTCTAGGCTGAATGTGACTGTTCTGGCATTGTGCCTAGCTCTAATCACTCTCCAGGTGAGGTCTCTAGCTCTCCAGGCACAACTGTGTGTTGCTTTTAAGAGCAGTGACAGCAACGGTCAAACTGAATACTTGTAATTATTTCAGTTTCTCCAGCTGTAAGATTTGGCTGATAGGAATACCAATATGTATGACTGTGCACTCACAATAATCAGTGTAAAAGCACAGCATGGATATCTAATTCAATGTGTCTGACATCAGGACACGCAGGTGGCACAGCTGTCTAGAATAACAAGACCATTCCCTATTAACATCCACAGAGACATCACATTGACACCACAGAAGGGAAAGAAAAGAGGTTTTGAGCAATTGCTCATTAATTGAGTTCAAACACTTAGTGATGCTAGTTTGATACTCACCCCTTCAACTAATATCCTCTCTCAATCTCACACAGCAGCAGGGAGGAACCCTCACCAGTGTGATTTAATTGGATCTTCAACTACTTTCAAGTTAATTGTTGATTGATTTCAATTGGTTGTTGCTGAGTTTGTAAAAATGTTTGGAGGTTCGCACCATTGTTTATGAAGTAGCGAGAGTGTGATCTGTTGTGTGCTGAAAGCCTTGGTCCTGATTGCAAGGTTCTAGAAAAGACACTTGCTCCCAGACGACACAAATGAGAAGAAGCTGCTCAAGAGGGAGCACGATGTGGGGGGAGAAGGGCTTTCAATGGGAAGCCTTTTCTGCCCAGGGCTTTCAGGGAGCATTGCTCCTCCCTTACACTCAGAAAGAAATAAAAATGCCACTAGAACTGCAGTCTCAGAGAAGGACCAGGATGCTATTGGCAATGGCGCTGAAGACGGCTATAAGGCCATGAACATTTATGAATCAGGTACATATGAGGCTAAAACAGGTGCTATTTGGAACATCTTGATGTTTGCCATCTACTGCTGCACCCACTGAGGATCTATCTGCAGAGAGCTGAATACATTTCAGTTTTTCTTGTCACGGAGAAGCAGGTGGAGCAAGCATGTAGATTTACGAGGGTTGTCGGCCATCCATGGTGCAAGGTGTCATTGACTGCACACACCACATTGTGAACACCATATGTAAATTAGAATATGTACCGCAAGTGAGAGGGATTTGACTCCCTCTCTCGCCAGCTTGTGTGCGAACATACTGAGGGAATCATGCAGGTCAACGTCTCATATCCTAGCAGCAGTCATAATATCTTCATTTTGTGGATGTTCGCTGTCTTATCAGCATTTGTGCCAAAAGAAAGAGCGACTAATCGGCGACAAGGATTATCTGCTGACCAACTAGCTCATGACTCCGTGTACAACCCACGCACACACATAAGAAGCATGCACATGATGGAAGTCATGATCCCACATGAAGCAGACCATTATTATAATTGAGAAACATCTGCTGCCAGGGCTGCTCTGTATGCTGCACCACCTCGCCAAGCCCTTGTCACCAGGTGTAAGGTGAATATCTGAGGAGAAAGAGGGAGAGGTAAAAGAGGAAGAGAACGAGGAAGGGAGAAGGCAACTGACACATTCCTTTTTTGTCTGTACTGTCCATGATCGAGTAATCCAACTTTGGTACAAGTGAACCCAACCCCGATACCCCATTCACCAACAGTCCCATACCTTACCCGCCCTCTGGCACTGACCAATACAGTGTTCTCTTGAGCTGGATGATACAATGAAAGGCAACACAAAATAAACATTCCAAACCATATTTAGTCATCAAACCAAGCAATATTCCACATAGAAGTTGATGAATTACTATTCTGCATTTTCTTAGTGCTTGTCTCTCACACACACTTTTGACCATTATAGTGATTTGAACAAAGAACAAAGAAAAGTACAGCACAGGGACAGGCCCTTCTGCCCTCCAAGCCTGTGCCGACCATGCTGCCCGTCTAAACTAAAATCTTCTACACTTCCGGGGTCCGTATCCCTCTATTCCCATCCTATTGATGTATTTGTCAAGATGCCCCTTAAATGTCACTATTGTCCCTGCTTCCACCACCTCCTCCGGCAGTGAGTTCCATTGCTTTGATGCAATGTTATCCTGAAGGCTGCAGCACAGATGATGGAAGGCTGCTGAAATTCATTGGGGAGATTACAGATGGCCTTGCAGGATGATGTTAATCAGCTTTGTCCTAGAAATCCCAGCTTCTCAACATGGGCAGCAGCAGCCTGGGATATCTGGCTGACAGTGAGCAACAAGCACACTGACAGAGAGACAGTAATAGGAGGGTGAATTCAGGATTTGATGAATAAAATCTTGAAATGAAAGCTATTTCCAGTAATGGTGACCATGAAACTATCATCGATTGTCATAAAAAAGCCAATCTGATTCACTAATGTATTTTAGGGAAAGAAATCTGCCATCTTTACTTGCTTTGGACTACATGTGACTCCAGACCTACTCTTAACTGCTCTCTAAAATAACTTAGCAAACTATTCAGTTCAAGAACAGATAGGAATGGGCAACAAGTGCTGTCTTTGCCAGTGAAGCCTGCATTTGATAAAAGAATAATTTGAAAACAAAATCTTGAGATTTTGATTCTGAGCACCAGAGGCTTATTCTCCACTATCAATATCCTCAGGGTTACCATTGACCAGAAACTAAACTGGACCAGCCATATATATATTGTGGCTAAGAACAGGTCAGAGGCTCGGAATCCTGTGATGAGTAACTGACCTCAAAATTCCCCAAAGCCTGTCCACCATCTACAAAGCACGAGTCTGGAGTGTAATGGAATACTCTCCACTTGCCTGGATCAGTGCAGCTCCAACAACGCCCAAGAAGCTCAACACCATCCAGGACAAAGCAGCCCGCTTCAGTGCTACTCCTTCCACAAACATTCGCCCCCCGCCTCTGCTACCAATGCACAGTGGCAGCCATGTGTACCATCTACACGATGCACTGCAGGAACGCATTAAGGCTGATTAGGCAGCAGCTTCCAAACCCATGACCATTACCATCTAGAAGAACAAGGGCAACAGATAGATGGGAACAGCACCATCTTAAGTTTCCCTCCAAGTCACACACTATCCTGACTTGGAAATATATCACCATTCCTTCACTGTGACTGGATCAAAATGCTGGAACTCCCTCCCTAACAACACTGTGGGTGTACCTACACCTCAGGGACTGCAACAGTTCAAGAAGGCAGCATACCAACACCTTCAAAGAGCAACTAGGGTTGGGCAATAAATGTTGGCCTGGCCAGCAACATCCACAACTAATGAATGAATAAAAAGCATTGCCGTTACCACCTATGCCTCAAAAAGTATATTAATTTGTTGGAAGACAGGTTGCTGGACTGCTGTGTCACCCAACAGGCCCTTTGAGCACTGGTATCCTCAGACATGATAAGCTTGTGTGGCAGCCAGATGACGTTCCATAACTCCAGTTTGAATTTCCACTGCAATACCCAAACAGTGGGTGGCTTCTGATCATCTTGCAATGGAAACTGATACGTCAATAATTAGATGCTACAATGTGGTTGGGCCCACAAGTGTTATCATAAGCTCAACATCTCTTCCATATTGGAGATGATGAGCTCTATGTAAACCCTGCACCAAGTTGGTGCCGGACCCCTCCGTGCTACTTGCCGGTGACCCTCGGCTTTCTTGTAGGCCTGCTAGTGCACCAAGCATTTCAGTTTCTTCATCTGAGTCCTCGGCAGCAGAAGGAGTGTGCAATCCTGCCGTATGTCATATGTGTGACCCTTGTCCTCTGCCCAGCGGCTCACCATTTTCTGATTTCAGCTTGAATTTATTCTCTAAAGTGTCAGCAACTGAGCTTTGTGGCTACGTGTGAGAGCAAGTGATGTCATTTCTTCTTCTTTACTGTCCTTCTGATCTTTTATCTCTTAGTATCCACCATAGCCTGGCCAGATTAAGTATCTAAAAAGAGAAAGACACAAAGATGGTTCTGTGGTAAAGGAAATGTTGTGTGTGTGTGTGTGTGGGGGGGGGGGGGGGCAGCAAGAGGTGTATGTGGATACCTTAGACACCTTATAAGTCAAAGCAATTATGTGTCACGGGGGAAATGAGATACACGAAGGAGGGTTTGACTACAATCTGTGACGGTTTCAGCTCTTCCCTTTAGCACAATCTCAGTTCTGGCCATGCCAATGATGGAGTGTGCCATCTCCTATATGGGTTTAAGGGCTGTCGTGCCTTTTTCCTGCCACCTAACTCCTACTGCCTCTAGTCATCTGCCAACTTGTTCCGCACGAGAGAGGGAAGTGTGTCAGTGAGTGTTGTGCAATGTTTTGGGTAATGTGGCTGTCGTGTTTGACTAGTTACCAGTATGTATAAACTGTGAGATATCGGCATGAGTCATTCAGCTGTGCCGAGTGCAGGAGGGCGAGGTGAAGCTATGAATGTCAGTTGTGTTTGATGTTGTTAGTAGGTGAAGTAAAGGGGGTGTATGAAGAATTGAGTAGTATATGAGGCTAAAAAGAGAAAATGCTGGAAATAAACAGCAGCATCTCTCAAGAGAGAAACAGAGGAAACATTTCAGGTCTGTGATCTTTCATTATAACGAGGAAAACTTAGAAGTGCAAATTGGTTTTGAGCAAGTGAAAGGGGGAGGGTGGCAAATGGAATAATATGTCTGATAGGTGGTAGAGATTAAATGACAAAAATATTTATGGTGCAAAAAAAATGGGACAAGTAAAGAAACAAAAGGGATGGGATTCTCTGTCCCGCTGTACCCCCCCCCCCCCCCCCCCCCCCCCCCCCCCTCGCCGGCAGTGGGATCCTCCATTCCGGCAGCCGGCCAAAGGGGTTTCCCATTGTGGGCATCCCTATGCCATCCGGAGATCTGCGAGCGTGACTGCGCTGCCGGCGAAACGAAGGATCCTGCCGACTGAGAAACCAGCCCAAGATATGTCTCGAGGAAGTGTGAATGGCAGCATAATGAGTGGCTTTCATCCAAAAGCAAAGAAAGGATTAAAAACAAGAGTAATAGGAAGCAAAATAGGGAAGAAATTATGATCTAAAATTGTTGAAGTTGATGTTCAGTCCAGAAGGCTGTGTTGTTCCTTGTGTCTAAATAAAGCTCGTAGTCTCAAAGTTGGAGAAGATGCTTTATTGTGAATTTGTTCTGTCTTCAGAGCTTAACTTACAGCTACCTCAAATGCTGCCTGCCTGTCCTGCTGCCAAGTCCTCCTTCTGTGAAGTGTGTCCTCACTTCCTGTCCCTCTGTATTTATAGCTCTCCCGTGCTCCCTCTAGTGCTTGCTCAGTTGTATTGCATCTACACTGATACACAATCACCACATCCCCCCCTTTTTTCTTTACATATTTTCTGTACATCGTTAAAGAAAATTGTACAAAACAGTTAGATTACTTACGATACGTGTATCTATACAAGTGATGGTGCTATTGCATATTTTACAAAGACAATTTATATTTATGAGTCCAATCTTCATAAAAACATTTATGAGTCCAAACTTGATGAATTTGTTCATTGATTTTTTTTTTCTTTTTCATTGTTGACATGGTGATATTGATATTGCAACTCCGTTGTGAATATTGTCGGTGTTCTTGTTATTTTAAGTAACCAATACGTCATCCCGAGGTGTTTGCATAGTCGAACCACTGATGTTGACTGACATGGACTTTTTTCTGTGCTTGTGGTATCGATTTAGTATGTCATCTGCCTTGAAAGCTGGCGTGCTTGCTTGTTCTGGAGCAGATGTGAGTTTGTGCGATTCGTTGTCATCCCATGGCATGTTTGTAGTCTTGTCATTGTTTTGCAGTGTGCTGTGGCATTGTCCTTCATGTGCAGATTTGTACCATTTTGTGCAAGTCGTTGTTTCATTGCTGTTGGTTCTGTCGTTCCTGTCTTTGTTGTTTTCGTTGTCGTTCTTGTTGCTGATTTTGTCGTTTCTGTCTTTGTTGTTGTCGCTATCTTTGTTATGCTTCTTGTTGGTTTTGTTGTTCTTCTTGTAGTTTTTGTCGTTGTGCTTGTAGTTTTTGTTGTTGCTGTTGTTGTTCCTGTTTCTGCAGTGCTTCTTGCGATTTTTGTTGTTCTTATCGCGCTTCATGTTGCTTTTGTTCACATTTCTGCTGTGCTTCTTGTGGCTTTTGTTTTTCTTGTTGTGCTCAATGAGTGTCACGTGTGAATAACTTGAGTCATTGTCACAGTTATTGGTGCGAGTGTCCTTTGTGGTGTCTGTTACATTGAACGTTTCGTCGTAGAAAATGGAGAGAATGATCTGATGTTGCATTGATGCTGTGAAATCAGTCATTTATGGTGGGTTTTCTTCCTCTTCCTTGCTTCCTTGGTGCTCCTCTTATGGAGTAATTTGTGGTGGATTTAATTCATCTCCTTTGCTTTCTTGGTGCTCATCTTCTGGAGTTAAGTTCTTCACAATTTCATTTTCTTGTTGGTCTTGGTGCTCCTCTTCTGGAGTCAAAATCTTCACGATTTCTATTGACGCGGTCTCTCTGGACTCTTGGCGCTCCTCTTCTGGAGTCAAAATCTTCATGGTTTCTATTGACGTGGTCTCATTGGACTCTTGGGTGGCCCTACTCTGTGCTTCTGTACAGACGTGCTGAGAACTGTCAATCTTGCTGTGATCCTGCACCTCCTGTATGTCGAGTGTGATCGCATTGTCACTGTTTTCACATGCAGTGGGTAGATTTACATTGTCGTCTTCTTGATTATGTGAACTTGGTAGACTTTCATAGTCTGCTTGCGGTTGCTCAGAAATGGCGGGTTGACCTTCATGGTCTTGTTCATGCATGGTGTTCGCCAGGGAGTGTTTGCTTTCTTCCATTTTGGAGTCTTTCAACGAGCTCTGTGGTGGCTCGCATCACTCTTTGTGGAGGCTGTCATCACTCTCACTGTGGAGCCTGTCATCGCTCTCTCAGTGGAGTCTGTCTGTGCTCTCTGAGTGGCGTCGTCTTCGTCTTGGGTATTGCTGTCATCCAATGTATCGACGATCTGCCATGGCACCATGGTGTTGGATTCATCTACCATGAGTAGATTCATGTTGAGCTTTGCGATCGTGTCGCTGATGCTGTGATCAACATATCCGAATAACTCAGCCATGTCTGAGTAGTATTGTTCGAAGAACAAATCATCTTTTTTTGCTCCGGATTTTTTTTGTTCTCTTCACTTTGGGTGGTGCAGACTGCTTTTTCCAGGGTGTTGTGAGAGTTCTTTTCAACTGCTGGTTTAAGTTCAGGCGTTTTTATGTCTTCTGAGGCAAGAAAATTTGGTTTTACAGCTTTAAGTATCTTGTTTTCAATTTTCGGGCATTTCCCTTTTAAGTGGGCGTGGTCCGGATCCTCAGACGTCATGGCGCTCGTGACGTCATGCGTAGGAATCAATCGCGCATGCGCAAATCGGCCTTCCTTTACTGTGCGGTTTTGTGTCCACTGCGCATGCGCGGCTTGCGCCTGCGCATAACGATCCGCGACCAAAACTTTTTAAAACTGCACATGCGCGGCAGGCGCATGCGCAGAATGCAAAATGGGTATTTGTAACTGCGCATGCGTGGCTTCTGTTTCCACAGACGCAGATTTTTGTTCTTTGTCCCCCAGAGACTGTAAAATGTGCTCCGACGCCATTTTACAGTGGATTTCGGCGTTTTTTCCCTTTGAAAAGTGTAAGTTACCTTTTCCTTTCGATCTGAACTGGACTTCAGCGTTTTGTTTCTGTGAAAAATTCAAGTTACTTCTTCCTTTTGATCTCAACTGGATTTCAGCGTTTTATCTATGTGAGAAGTTCAAGTTACTGTTTCCTTTTGATCTGAACTGGATTTCAGCGTTTTGTCTTTGTGAAAAGTTCATGTTACTTTTTCCTTTCGATCTGTACTTTTCACTCGCGATTTCTAGACTGAACCCTTTATGTTTTGATAGTGATTGTTTGAGTTTTGCATCACTCAGTCTCTGTGCAGCTTGGCCTCCGAGCACACAGTGCAGTTCAAATTCCATACAGTGCTCTTCAAATTTTTTTAGTATTATTTGTAAGTTGTTGCTGTCTTCAGCTTTCGAGTATTTAAAGCCATTATATACTTTTCGAGCTGCATGTCCTGCGATGAGCAGTGCTATTTTCATTTCGTCTGAGGCTGCTGCTAAATCATTAGCTATGATATATATATCGAACACTTGTTTAAATCTTTTCCAGACATTACTTTCATTACCGGTTAGGTCCAGCTGAGGTGGGGTTCCAACCCACATCATCGAATAAGCGAGGTCTTCCCAAGTCCAATGCCCGGTAGGAGTTCTTCTTGCCATTTTGGTTTTTCTGTGTCTGCAGCTGAGTTGTCTTGTAGTAAGCGTCTGAAGTCACTCCTTGGTACCATGTGTTGTTCCTTGTATCTTAATAAAGCTCGTAGTCTCAAAGTTGGAGAAGATGCTTTATTGTGAATTTGTTCTGTCTTCAGAGCTTAACTTACAGCTACCTCAAATGCTGCCTGCCTGTCCTGCTGCAAAGTCCCCTTTCTGTGAAGTGTGTCCTCACTTCCTGTCCCTCTGTATTTATAGCTCTCCCGTGCTCCCTCTAGTGCTTGCTCAGTTGTATTGCATCTACACTGAAACACAATCACCACAAAGGCTATAAAATTTATATTAGTTACTGAAGCTAGTGGTTCAGTTGTAAGGATGCATATGCTGACCTTGATCACTGGTGTGACTTCACTAAACCTCTTGTGGCACTGATCCAGATCCTCAGGACTACACTGCACCCTTTTTGATCACTTTAAGATCCCATTGCCTTTTCAATCATATCTGGGGTGTCTCCTGGTCCCTGTAATTAGAGGAGATCTCTACATGTGCCCACCTCTTGCACCAAAATCTCCTGCACTGCATTAGAGAAAATTGGAATACGCTTTAAGCCAGTTACACCATTACTCAGTCTTCTGCAAGTCAGATTCTCTTACATAGCCACTCCCAGCATCCGCTCCAACCAGAATGCACCTTGCCTTTAAGGGGTAAAGTCAGGCTTTAAGTAACCCAGTTTAGTTTTAAGTGGTGCCCTCCTCACATGGTCTTGGGCTTCTTGCTGGGGCCTGCAGTTAATCAACAGTGCATTTAACAGTGGCTTGCAATCTATTACCATTTAAATGAGTAGCACAAAGTTTGCAAACTGCCTGCATTGGGAGGAACAGCTGTAGGTTAACCACGCATTGTGATTCCTTTGTCTATTTTGAAGGCCTCAAAGTTTTCCCCCCTCCCCCCGCCCTTTCAGTCTGGACCTTGATTGCAGAATCGAGCCATTCAATAATTTAAATTCCAGAAGTGGATAATAATCATGTGAGGGAAAGCAATTTCATCTGTGGACATGCATGAGTGTACATTTGCTGAATTATTTTTAGGTATTGCATCATTATGAAATTATGAATTTTCAAATGTACATTCTGATTCTCTGAAATATTGTGGTGGAATACTCCTTGTAACCATGGCAATCTATTTTGTTACATTAGAAAATTCTAAAACATGATTCAAAAAACACAATTGTACCAGTTGATCAGGTGGTGTGACATCACCGATCCTGAATCAGTGAATAATAGTGCTATTAAATTGGCGGCAAGGAGAGAACAAAATGCTCTCTGCTTGCCAGTTAGGCCATGTCAATCCCTCACCAAACCCTGTCTTATTTTTGCATTCTATTTTGCTCTGTTCTACACTCGGAAAGACAGGTTGTTAAACCGGTAATGGATTTCTGTTATAATCTGGCTTTGTGCAGTAAGGTCAGGCGAGGCCCTTTCTAAGGGAAACCCCCTTTTCAGCTTCATCCTTAGTTGGTACTGGTATGACTGGGCCCAATGACCTTTTCTGTTCTTGAAATTTCCAACTTTCTAATGTAACAGTACCCCCTACTGCATAAGTGTGGCATTTCAGTGAATTGACTGATTTAGTGCATATAATGACAATTTATTGCTGTAAGTTCATATTCATTCCAGACTGGAGAAAACCAGGTGACATTGCACCTTTGTTTGCAGAAAGGTATCACTGATCCCAGAGATCAAAGGGCATTTGTCCTTTATTTGTTATGTGCTGCTTTTACTTAAATTAGCACCTAATTATGTGAATTTTAAATTTGAAATGATATTGGGTACATTTCAAACACAGAAATAATGAGGTAAGTGGAAGAATCACCAAGCTCACTTGACAACAACACACCGGGCAGAATTGTCCCAATAATGACACACGGCACAATTTAACGGAAACATTCTGAATGTCATTTTGGACAGCTTTGGTGCAGTGTTTCTTTCAACGGCTTTTCCTGTGAGATACATGCCAGTATTTACTCATACTTGGGATGCGATTTACTGGCCATGTCCCGCCGGAATTGGGACAGGATGGGGCTGGTAGATCCCGGGAGTGGCCTCCCCTGGGATTCCCGCTGGCTCTTACACCTCTTGAGATCTAACCACATCTCATGAGATTGCGCGATCTGGATCCTGCCCGCAATAGGCGAGGCTCAGTCTCACACAGTTAAGTGAGTTTAAGAACCATTTAGCCGTGCCGACACCGGATTGAATGGCCAAATCTATCGGCCTCGCTGAGGAGACCCCA
Organism: Scyliorhinus canicula; assembly: GCF_902713615.1. Lineage (NCBI taxonomy): Eukaryota > Metazoa > Chordata > Chondrichthyes > Carcharhiniformes > Scyliorhinidae > Scyliorhinus > Scyliorhinus canicula. The sequence goes on along the minus strand of NC_052159.1, from coordinate 87,065,087 downwards.
GCTAAGCGGTAATTATTACTGTGCCCACAGATGCGGACCAGGCGTACCGGCACTTTGGGGTGGGCCTCCAAGATGATCAGAAGCCCCCCAGGTGGGAAGCATCTGGCACTGCTGGTGCCACTTAGTCATCCTGGCACTGCCAGCTTACTGGTACCACGTGGGACCCTGTCAGTCTATCAGAGTGCCATCTGACGCTGCAAAGGTGCCCGATTGTCAGAGGGCAAACCAGGGTGCCACCCTGCCCTGCCCCAGACCACCTAGGTGTCTCTAATGGCCTTGGAGACCCCTGCAGGTGCCTTTACATCTGGTCCACGTTTGTCTGGACCAGTGTTAAATGGCACTAAGGAGAGATCTATGCATGGGTGTTCATTCTGGGCCTCAGGAGAATTGGGCAACAACATGTTTAAATGAGCCAAATGGCTCACTTAAATATGTCAATCTGGATCTCTCCCAAAGAGGGCGAGATCCAGATCCCGACATCTCATGAGACCTCATTAGATCTCCCAAGGTGTTCTAAGTGTTGCAAATCTCACCAGTCGGCTTTGTCACATCACTGGGTTGAACACGATCAGGCTGTTTGATCGCACCCTTAAGTGTCATGTCCAGTGGGCAGTGCGATTCCCATTGGGTGGGTAGGCGCATTCCAAATCGGGGCCCAGCCAGCAACGCCCACATCCCAATAACAAATTTTAAAAAATAGCCTGAACCTGTCTCCAAGAGGCTGTAAAAGATAACGGACCATGACAATGAATGTAAACAATGCAGTTCAAAGCTATTAGGCTTGAAAATGTTAAAGGAATGAAATTGACTATCAAAGGCACGTCAAAGGCTTGCAACACATTAGAGGGAAGACATTTAACTGCAACTAACAGCTCTTTGAAATTGACATGCTGAAAGAGAGGTTAAAAACTTTCAAAGCTAAAGCCACATGATCCCCATCCCAGGAAAGACCACTGACCTCAGCCCCTCCAGCCCGAACAAGTCCTCTCGATCCTCACCTCTCCTGAAGGATCTCCCTTGGCACCCTGGAGGTAAGTGTAGAGAACGTTCTCCTCTTTGCTCCCCCTCAGTGCCCATGGCACCTGGTCTCCACTTCAAGGGACCAGTAATGATTCATGTCCGGGTGACTTCCAGCTGGGGGGGGGGGGGGCAGATGAATACTGAATACTGGGAGGCTGCTGCATTCAACTTTAATCTCATTAATAAGATTAACATTAATGTAAATGAGTTGAGATCAGTTTCTCGTCCTTCTTATCAAGCCAGCTGGAGTAGGCTGGAGAATGAGAAATTGATTTGCACCTGCCACAAATCCCATTTCAGGGCTCTCCTGCAATTCTCCCGACATGGCGGGATTTGTGTTGGGCAAAATTAGGCCAAAACCTCGCCCCCCACCATATGCTGAACCCCATCCCTCCACCACTTGAAGCAGTTTGTAGGTGGGTGGGGCCTGTAAAATAGGGCACCAGTCTCATGGCACCGTTTCAGGCACCTAACCCCTGCTCCTTCTCAATTTGTCAGCAGCTAAGGAGGCAACAGGACATCGGCTCACCTATGAACAATTGCAGCCCTTAATTATGTAATTAATGATCACTTAAAGGCCGTCTCCTGCCACTGCAGGTATTTTACACATGGTGAGAGAGGTCAAGTGCCAACTATCCAGTCTGCCCAGTGAAACATGAAGGCTGTTGGTCATATAAAGTTGAGGAGGCATGCCTTCTTTTCAGGCTCCCTGTGAAAATTAGAGACCCCACCAGGTACTCCCAACCTCCATTTCACTTCTTCCCAACCTGCCCTGACTACCTCATTCTCCCATACCTCTGATCAGTCAACCCCCCCCCCCCCCCAATCTCGATGCTCTGACCGCCCCCCCCCATCCCCCCAACTGCTGGTGGCGGGAATGAGGTCCACGACCACATGCCGCCGGGGGTGAATGCAAATGGGTCTCAATGACTCATTTGTATTTAGCAGGCCCGGACCCTAAGCTCCGTCCCTTTGTGATTCTCTTGACCTGTGTTCGGGGATCATGTGAACACAGATCACTTGTGGTCTCTACCAGCGTGATTATGCGTGATGGACCTCATGGTGGGCCATGGGGATAACCCACCCCCCCCCCCCCCCACCCCCCCAAGGAGTTATCCCCTTGGCACACCATGAAGTCCAACATGCCAGGGCCATGCTGGTAGACAGCACGCCCAACAAGCCCAACTGAGGCCCCCTCCCCCCCCGCCGCACAATGTGCAGCCTATCCACCCCCCTTTACTAGACCCCCCCATGCCCTCCCCTAGGGACCCCTGTAATAGGGATACCCCAAGGGACCCCTGTAATAGGGAGACCCCAAGGGACCCCAGTAATAGGGCCCCCCGAGGGACCCCAGTAATAGGCCTCATCCAGGACCCCTGTAATATGGGGACCCCCCAGGGGCCCCAAAAATAGGGCCCACTCAGGGACCCCTGTAGTAGAGGGGAATACCCCAGAGACCCTGTAATAAGGGGACCCCCAGGGATCCCTGTAGCAGGGACCCCTGCCAAAGGGGACCCCCTCACACAGATCACCCCCACCTGAAAAGAAGCCCCTGTATGGAAGCTAGAGAGCAGGAGAACAACTGTAGGCCACAGCTGCAGGTCACATCTGATCCCTTAGATCCATTATATGCATACCATTCATTGCTTTCTAGTAGTGGTCTGTGATTGACAGCTTCTACAAACCATCTGCAGCTTTGATTCATACATCTCCATTCAGGGTTCAGTGGCCTAAGTAGTGAAACCCTAATGTTTACATTGACCACATCAAAGAGAGGTAAATGCAATGCAACCAGATTTCAGGGATTTGAATGCACTTAGTGCTTGGAAAGCAGCTAATGGATCTTTGTGAACCAGAGGCAGGTCACAGCAATGGACATGTGGAACTTCAAGGTAAATGTAATTCTTCTCACTGCCCCTGTCCAGACTGCCTTCTAACTTCCAGACAGGGGTCTCTTTTTTAAGGGGAGCGGGGAAGGGGGGGGGGTCTGCGTTTGGGTCCCTGGGGGATGGGGTCCCTTGAGGCAGAGGGTCCCTGTGAGAGGTCCCCCTATTACAGGGGTCCCTGTGGGGGATCCTCCAATTGAAGAGGTTCCTGAGGGGGTCTCCCCGTTGCAAGGGTCCCTGAGGGTGGCCTCCCTATTACAAGAGTCCTTGTGGGGCGGTCTCCCCATTGCAGGGGTCCCTGTGGGAGTCTCCCTATTGCAGGAGTGCCTGGGGGACTCCCTATTACCGGAGTCCCTGGGTCAGGGGGCAGGTCAGGTCCCCTGTGGCAGAGGGAGTTTGGGGCTGCTTTGCTGGGAGGGGGACGGGGTGTGGCCAATCATGGGACCTCACTATCGGGCCACCCACTCAAAATGACAGTCCAATTGTGGCATTCCCTCAACATTGTCTCGTATTCCACGTCATGCATAAATTTGCATGGCAATGAATAGGGAGTTGCTTACCAACGTTTGCTCCCAGGGGGATTGCAATTCATCTCCGGCGGGATCCTCCGTCGGAATTCTCCATCGGCAGGATCCTCTGCCCCGCCGGCAGCGCACCCACGCCCGCGGGTTTCCCGACAGCATGGGGTGGCCACAATAGGGAAACCCCACTGGTCGGCTGCAGGACAGGAGAATCCCACTACCAGAGGAGGCACGCTGCGCCAGGAAACATCCCGCTGCCAGAGGAGGCACGCTGAGCCAGGAAACATCCCGCTGCCAGAGGAGGCACGCTGAGCCAGGAAACATCCCGCTGCCAGAGGAGGCACGCTGCGCCAGGAAACATCCCGCTGCCAGAGGAGGCACGCTGAGCCAGGAAACATCCCGCTGCCAGAGGAGGCACGCTGCGCCAGGAAACATCCCACTACCAGAGGAGGCCGCTGCGCCAGGAAACATCCCGCTGCCAGAGGAGGCACGCTGCGCCAGGAAACATCCCGCTGCCAGAGGAGGCACGCTGCGCCAGGAAACATCCCGCTGCCAGAGGAGGCACGCTGCGTCAGGAAACATCCCGCTGCCAGAGGAGGCACGCTGCGCCGGGAAACATCCCGCTGCCAGAGGAGGCACGCTGCGCCAGGAAACATCCCGCTGCCAGAGGAGGCACGCTGCGCCGGGAAACATCCCGCTGCCAGAGGAGGCACGCTGCGCCAGGAAACATCCCGCTGCCAGAGGAGGCACGCTGCGCCAGGAAACATCCCGCTGCCAGAGGAGGCACGCTGCGCCAGGAAACATCCCCCTGCCAGAGGAGGCACGCTGCGCCAGGAAACATCCCGCTGCCAGAGGAGGCACGCTGCGCCAGGAAACATCCCGCTGCCAGAGGAGGCACGCTGAGCCAGGAAACATCCCGCTGCCAGAGGAGGCACGCTGCGCCAGGAAACATCCCACTGCCAGAGGAGGCCGCTGCGCCAGGAAACATCCCGCTGCCAGAGGAGGCACGCTGAGCCAGGAAACATCCCACTGCCAGAGGAGGCCGCTGCGCCAGGAAACATCCCGCTGCCAGAGGAGGCACGCTGCGCCGGGAAACATCCCGCTGCCAGAGGAGGCACGCTGCGCCAGGAAACATCCCGCTGCCAGAGGAGGCACACTGCGCCAGGAAACATCCCGCTGCCAGAGGAGGCACGCTGCGCCAGGAAACATCCCGCTGCCAGAGGAGGCACGCTGCGCCAGGAAACATCCCGCTGCCAGAGGAGGCACGCTGCGCCGGGAAACATCCCGCTGCCAGAGGAGGCACGCTGCGCCAGGAAACATCCCGCTGCCAGAGGAGGCACGCTGCGCCAGGAAACATCCCGCTGCCAGAGGAGGCACGCTGCGCCAGGAAACATCCCGCTGCCAGAGGAGGCACGCACGGCTGGCGGACTGGAGTTCCTACCCATAGTTTCCCAAATGGAAAATCCAACCCGCAGTCTTTGGCCAATCGATTGGTAACTAGCCAACCAATCGAGCCAAATCTTTCCGATCTCTCTGGTGCCAGAAGTTATTCTGTTAAAAACCTAAATCTTCATGCCACAGTGGACTATTTTGAAAATTTTGTGTTCCTCACTTCCTCTGCTCGATATAAAAGAATATGTCCATTAAATATCCATGGATCTTTGGTGCGGGGCAGGGGGGTGGGGGCAGGTGATGGGGGGATTATGTAGCAGCTGTGGCTCATTCTTGGGGGGGGATGTCCCTATGCAGGAACTCTCCTCCATCTTCACCCACCCTGCTCCCAATTCCTTAACACATCCCCAAACTCTTTCTGCGGTGGCCACCCAGTGGTAAAACTGTAGCTTCGGGAGGGCCAGGCCTCACAGATTTCTCCTCTTTTGTAGGACCTTTTTTTGCATTTTCGGGCTTCCCCCCCACCACCTCCCCCACCCAAAAGCCCTGATTAGTTTGTTAATTATGTTGAAAAAGGCCTTGAGAATGTCGATTGAGAGAGATCTGAACAGGAAGAGGAACCTGGGCAGCGCGTTCACCTTTATCGTCTGTATTCTCCTTGCGAGGGAGAGTAGGAGTGCTCATGATTTCTTGCAAGTCCCTTTTGACTTCCTCCAACAAACTCGTTAGGTCCCATTTGAAGACTTTTTCAGGTTAAGCTTGTAACCTGAGAAGGCTCCGAACTCCTTTTGGAATATCATTATCACTTCCATGCTGCTCCGAGGGTTTCAGATGTAGAAGAGCAGGTCATCCGCATGCAGTGAGACTCTATGCTCTCTGTCGCCTCTATGTGCTCAGTGCTTGTCCGTACACTGACCGCCGTGCAGTAGTTCACCCAGGAGGTGAACCCTGTCCAAATCCAAACCTTTCCAGTACCTTTAGAAGGTACTTCCATTCAACTCTGTCAAAGGCCATTTCTGTCTCCAGGGAGATTATCACTTCTGGTCTTCTCTCCCCGGGTGGGGTCATTATCACATTTAGCAGGCGCCTGATGTTCGATGTTAGCTGCCTGCCCTTGACAAAGCCTGTCTGGTCCTCCGTGATTACCTCTGGTATGTAGATTTATAGCCCCCTTGCCAATGCCTTCGCCAGGATCTTTGCATCTATGTTAGGTGGTGAGATGGGCCTGTAGGACCTGCACTCTGTCGAGTCGTTGTCCTTTTTGAGATATCAGCGATATTGGGTCAATGTTAGTGGCAGGGTGCCCCTAACTAGCGAGTCTGCAAACATCTCCCACAAGTGCGGGGCCAGTGCTGCCATGGGTTTTTTGCAGAAGTGCGCCAGGAATCCATCTGGTGCATGTGCTTTCCCTGCCTGCAGGGAGTTGATGCTCTCATGACTTCCCCGGTTCTAGTAGTGCTTCCAGGCCCCGTCTCTTATCTTCCCCCGTCTGTCAATATCTCAGAAATACAGTTCTGTGATAATAAATTAAAAGTCTTCCCATCTGTGCCCCTGATCTTTTCTACAGTCTGTCAGTATGCCAAGCTCAAAGATCTATGAGATGCAAGTAAAAGTATTCCCTTTAATGTGGTGGAAACCTTTGAAGTTTTTTTTCGACTGTCAGTTTGATTGCCCTTTAAAGTATTGAAGTCTCTCTGCAAACTTAGAAGCCTAAAAGCTTTGAACTGCATTGTCTGCATTCAACTTCACGGGCTATTGTCCTTTACAAGCTGTCTTATTGTCAAGTCCAGGCAGTTTCAAAGAGAGGATTAAGATTGTTTATTTATATAGCTCTGCAGGGATCCATTAACTCAGGGAGCTGCTGTTTTCCTAACTGTAGTTTGTTTAACACTCAAAACACTCAAAACCACCTTATAATTCAGTGACAAGAACTGTATGGAGTACTTTAGCTGTAGTTCAACTAGTGTTCCATACAATTCTAGCATGACATCCCAGTTCTCATACTCTAGGCCCCTGCCAATATTGGGAAGCATCTGTCTTGCTATATTCACGAATCATTGCACATGCAGTCCAAGGCTCTTCTGTTCCCCTACATTTCTCGGAATCCCACCTTCATTGTGTATGACCTTTACTTTTCTGTCCTCCCCAGACATATTACTTCAAATTCTTTGGACCAATTTCCATTTGTCATTTTTCTGACCATTGATATTTTCCTGCACTAGTTTGCTTCTTCCTCACTTCCAATCACATAGTCACTTGTTGTATTATCTGCAAACTTCTTAATCATGAACCCCTCCATCATCTGTATACATCACGAACAGCATGAACCCAATAATGAGCCCAGCAGAATCCTATTAAATACAGCCTTCCAGTCACAAAAAACACCAGTCGACCATAATCCTTTGTTTCCTATCAGTTTGCCACTTTTTCTCAGATCCCATAAGCTTTTAAATTTCTGACCAGTCTACCATGTGGAACCGTGTAGAACATTTTGGTAAAATCCATGCAGACTGCACCAAACACACCCACTAAATCAACCTCTTTGTTACCTCCTCAAAAAATTCAATCAGGTTAGTCAGACACAATCTTTCTTTAACAAATCTATGTCTTTGTTAATCTGTGTCTTCCTAAATGGAGATTTATATTGTTTCTCTAATTTTTTTTCTATAATTTGCCTCCCATCGAGGTTAGGCTGGCTGGCTTGTCATTACTCAGGCTAATCCTGTCTTCATTTTTAAGCAGTGGTGCAACATTAGTGGTCACCTTTTCCTCTAACACCACCCCTTTAGCCAGAGAGTATTGGAAAATGATGGTCACAGGTTCCGTTATTTATTTCCTTGCTTCCTTTAGCAGCCTGGGATCTATTTCATCTGGTTCTGGTGATATATCCACTTTCAAGGATGTGAAATACCTTATAATCTCCCCTACTATATTAATCCCGTAAATATGTCACCCTCCTCCTCCTTAACGATAATGCCTGCTTCTTTACCAACTACCCACCCCAACCCCCAACTCCCCCAACCCTCCCTGCCATTTTGTGAAAATGAAACACAAGTATTCATTAAAAACCATGTGCATATCTTCAACCTCCATCCACATGTCACTTTTTGGTATCTAATTGACTCTAGTCTTTGTGTAATTATTCTCTCACATGTTTATATGTTTATAAAACACCTTATTGGTTGTATTTAATTTTTCTTTTCAAAATAATTCATGCCCTCTCTTTGCTTTCCTGATTTCCTTTTCAATTTCACCTTTGCAATTTTTACGCTCATCTATGATTCTGCAGTGTAAGTTTTGGCAGCTAATGCAAGTTTCCTTTTTGTTCCCTACCTACTCTGTGTGCTATTTGACATCCAGGGAGGTCTAGATTTGGGAGGCAACCCTTTTATTTTATTTAGTCTGAATTTTCTTTAGCTCATGGAGTGTCTCCCACTGCTCTGACATTGATTTAACTTCAATTTTACCAAATCATATGTCAGCTTCGTCAAGCTGGCCTTTCACCTTCACACTGAATTTATCCCAGTTGAAGTGTGATTGCAAAGACAAGGGTGAAACCTTTGCCACCATCTTCAGCTAGAAGTGCTGAGTGAATGATTTAGCTCAGCCTACTTCTGTAGTCCCCACCATCACAGCAGCCACTCTTCAGCCAATAATTTCTCCACATGCTATCGGGAAATATCTGAGCACGTTGGATACAGCAAAGGCTGTTGGCCACGACAGCTTCCCGCTGCAGTGCTGAAGATGTTCGTCAGAATGAGCCCTACTCCGAGCCAAACTGTTCCACGGTGCCACAGCTGGTTGGCACTGCTGCCTCAGAGTGATAGGGACCTGGTTTCAATTCTGGCCTTGGGTGATTGTCTGTGTGGAGTTTGCATGTTCTCCCTGTGTCTGCATGGGTTTCCTCCAGGTGCTCCGGTTTCCTCCCACATATGCAGGTTAGGTGGATTGGCCATGCTAAATTGTCCAAAGGTGTGCCGGTTAGGTGGGCTTATGAAGATGGGGCGTGGCAGTGGGCCGAGGTAGGGTACTCTTTCGGAGGGTCGATGCAAACTCAATTGGCCTAATGGCCTCCTTCTGCACTGTAGAAATTCTATGAAACACCAACACTGGCATCTACCGGACAACGTGAAAAAAAGGAAGTATCAAAACTAACCAATGACAGCCCATTATCCCACTTTCAATTATCAGCAAAATGTCAGAAAGGATTTTCGACAGGATTATGAAGTGGCAATTCTGCATAAATTGAAGCTCATGGAATAACAGGGAAAGTGACAGAATACAAAGTTGATTGACTGACAGGAAACAAAGAGTAGTGGTAGACTATTGTTTTTTCAAACTGGAGGAAGGTATACAGTGGAGTTCCCCAGGGATCAATATTAGGATCACCACTTTTCCTGATAGGTCTTTCTTGGTTGAATGGAGAAAAATTGTCTCTGGCAGAAGGGTCAAGAACCACAGGACACTGATTTTACTGGTGGTTGGCAAAATAATCAACGGCAACATGAGGAAAATCTTTTCATGCAGCGAGTAGTACGATTCTGCAATGCACCTAAGGGTGTGTTGGAGGCAGATTCAATTGGGCCTTTCAGAAGGGGAGCGGCGAAGTATCTGTAGAGAAAATAATTTCAGGTCTAGTGAGAAAGGATGAGGGAGTGGACTAACTGAGTTGCTCTTGCAGAAAGACAGCATGGGCACGACAATGGCCTCCTTCTGTGCTGTAGCCATTCTATGATTTTATAATATTAGGGTAGCTGAAATCCTGTACTATTGAATTGTTTCACGGGATGTGGGTGTTACTGGCTAGGTCAGCTTTTATTGCCCATTCCTAATTGCCCTTGAGAAGGTTGTGGTAAGCTGCTCTCTTGAACCGCTGCAGTCCATGTGATGTAAGGGACGGAGTTTCAAGATTCTGATTCAGTGATTTTTGGCCCTGCACTTCTCAACAATTTGTCTATGTATTTGCTCTTTTATCTCCCTGTGACTGTTCAGGGGTCTGTGGTATCCTCCCAGTAGTGTGATTCCCTCTTTTTTGTTTCTCAGTTCAATACATAGTGGGCAGAATCTTACCATATACTTTCACAGTTTCAGACAACTGCACAGGCCAGGTTTCATTCCATTCCAATCATCAGGCTCCCCCTCCCACTATCATCGGGCTTCCACCCCCTCCCCCCAGCATATTCAGCATGCTCTCCCTCCCCCCCCACCACAATCATCGAGCTCTCACAATCCCCAACACCCCACAACCCCACATTCATCAGGATGTCACCCCCCGACCCAACAATCATTGCCCTGGCATGTCCCTCTTCCCCTGGGCATTTTACTTACCCTTTCACCCCCTGGAGGAATCCCCTCTACTGAATCACGTTTTGAAATAGTTATTGTAAACATCGCTGACTTGATGTCATGTCAGCAAGTAATGAATGTTGCCTGAGGGTGGTCATGTGGTGGGGTGGAATGGGTAATTATATGAAAATATATTCAAAAACTTGCCCTTTGTGGGTGTGAACCTCGTGATGTCACCGGCGAGGGGCGTGGAGAATCGGGAAACACGATCTCGCCGGTGCGAATTACTTTTACTGATTCTCGCAGTATTTTCTGCCCATATTGCCGTTCTCTCTACAGCGAATGCGTGCTGAAAATCACCCCCATTGTCTCTTTTGACGCTCCTTCGAGCATATCACCCATCATCAAAGCAGTGATTGCATTGAATTACATGACTAATTACCGAACAATTCCTTTGTTGTCAATTTTATTGGCTTTTGTTTCTTGGACCGTCTATATGAATTCACTTGCTAACGTTTGCCTTCATTTTTCAGCTGTTTCTTTTCTATCTGCATTTATACTCATGTCCCCACATCTCAGCCAAGCTAAGTGAAACTCTCCCCAAAAGCACTAGCAAAGCTCCCTGCCAAGTTATTGGTCCGGACGCATTTGAGGTGTAAGCTGCCTGGCTTGTACAGGTGCAACCTCCCCCACAAGTCCCAATGCCCCAGGAATCTAACACCCTCTCTCCTACACCATCTCTGCAGCCATATCTACACTCACCAGCATGTGGCACTGGGAGCAATTTGGTGATGACCACCTTGAGATCCTTAGTGGGTGAATTGAAGATATAGAAACCTTTAGCATTGTGGCCAAAGAAAGAAAGTGTTATCCCTGCTAACCCAGAGAAGAATTAAAACAAAACATAGCAAAGCCCTGATTCATTTTGTTAAAAAAAAAGGATTGAAAATGGATTCTCACCACTAAAATTCTTCTTTATCTTTTGAATCTCTTTCCAGCTCAAATGGAAAATCTGTAACCTGGGCTCAAAATGAACGCACTTCTCGAGGCCATCACCTATGGAAGAGGCTTTCAGTCCACATAAAGAAGAAGGATACGACATCTAAACAATCTGCTCTCATTAAACCTTTTTCCAAGAGCTGTGAGAGTCGGCACAGCAGCCACAGCTATCCAGAAGCAAATATCAAAGGCCTCTATGATGTCTCTGAGGCAGAGGAGCACTATCCAGTCCAGTATGTACCACAGACGCCGTCACCCATCAGTGTCGTGAGTCACAGAGCTGGATCTGTAAGCCGAGCAGAGAATGAGATGCCAATATTCCAGTCTGAGCACGTCCAGAGAAGTAGCTCTTCCCAAGGTTCTTTGATGGAGCAGATCAGCAGTGTGGTCAACCGCTTCACGGCCAACATCAGTGAGCTGAATTCCATGATGCTTTCATCAGCACCTTCAGGGGTTATAGGCACGTCTCCCATCTGTTCATCATACCTGCTTCCTAAGGAGATACAGCTGCCCACACCCATCACAACGTTTGCAGATATCCAGCCTCTTCCAGCTATTGAGGTGAATGGGCGATCACAGTCTGCAAGTGGGGTTTCAAATACAAGCGTCAAAGATGGCACTTCGGAGACTTCAGTGGTTAAAACAGACTTTGAGGAGCTTGTAGCTCTTACTCCTCCCTCACCTTTCAGAGACTCTGTCGATTCAGGGAGTGGTTCACCCAATTCTCCTGTGTCAGAATCAGCACTTTGCATCCCTTCATCCCCTAGATATGACACTCTTGTTCTGCGTGACTATACTCAAAGCTCTTCATCTCTGTGAATGTATAATGTATGTTGATCTAAAAATGAGCTGAAGCTAATAAGAAATCTGCAAACTTTCATCAAATTTAACCCAAGCATAATTTGTTTTATTCATGTCAACAAATACTGGCATAGATTCTGCATAGTTGAAGATGGGATTACTCTGAATGTCGGAATCAAAATGAATTCCACAAGCAGTTTGAGAACAATCTTTTGGTAGAAAACTGTCTGCTAGTGGCCTTAAACCTTGTGGGTTCTTTTCACATGGAATTTTACTGAGATAGAGGGTGGGAAAAGGACGGCTTGGTTAGATGGTATGAATTGCCAAGTTAGTTGTTCATAATGACAACTATTAAAGAAAAGACAGGATTAGAGGTAAAGTTGACTTCAAGACTTTCGCAATCTGTCACAAAGATTGTTGTTTCCTAACTCCCTGATGTGAAACTGCAAAACTTCTCAAAAGGTTGAGACCAAAAATGAATGTAAATTTGTGGATGAGGATCATAGGATTCAGGACCAAAAGGACTTCCAGTTTTGTATGAAAGAGGTGAAGTGATCCTTGGAAAGGGAATATACCTATTACCAATACATAAACAGCCGTAAAAGATATATGTAGATACATTACATGAAACATATCATCTTGCATTAGGAGCAGAATGTTTAAGTTGCAGTATCCCTTATACTTGGCTCAAAGACGACTTACTGTCAAAATAGCATGCATCTCAGTCACATCACGACTTACGTAAGGAATTACAAAATCTTTTACATCATTCAGCAATGGGATATGTTTTACTCCTTTTCTTATGACTGGAATATTTTAACAATTTTATGAATTACTAAGATTTAATCATTCTTCGTTATCTTATGGGTTCCTAGAGCGCGTGACCAATTGTGTGGATGAATTCCATTGCACTATTATTTCATATTCATTTTATTTAGTAAATTGAATTGAACACCAACAATCAAACTTTTGCTCAAAAACCCTAAAAAGAAATATCACATGAATACTTGGAGCTTATTAGCTGTTAACTAATTGTTATGATATATTTATTTTTGCACATAGTTTAAAAAGCAGCTCACCCCATCGTTATTTGATCTGTTTTATTGGTAATTCCGCTGAAGTGAATGGATTAGGGTTGACACTTGTGTTTCAAAAATCATCTAAAAATGCATCCGCATTGTCAATATTATTTTAATATAGGTGTCATTTAATATTTCAATAGCTCACTTGCATTTTATTGTCAGTATATGACATATTGGAGTAAGGCCTCTAATGTAACTGTAATTGCACTAGCAACTTCTAATATTTTATCCATTTTAGATTATCATTTTAATTTTAGCTTTATCATGTTACGGTGGAGAAACAGAAGTTTAAAAAAAAAGACTCGGGCCAGAGTCATCATTTAGAATTTGGGTTACATGTAATTAGTGCTGCTTTCAGAATATATGAGTAAACTTGTCAACTAATTATGTTTAAATATGTGTTCTTCATGGATATGGCTAATTGCTAGTATAACACATTTGTTCTTCTAATTTTGAACCATGGAGTGAAAAGTTATCAGACAGTATCTTTTGTGAAACTAAACTTATATCTTGGACAGAAAACTACAAACAAATTTATTCTTCTAGTGAAAAGGAAAATCCTGTTTGAAAACACATTACAATTAATTTTTTTTAAAATGGCTTAACAATCAGTTCATTGACAGAGCCAACAAAAGGGATGCTGCAGCTTTAAGTTATTCCAACGTCACATGTAAATGTTTTAAATAATGCAAAAAAAAGCCTTGAGATTCAATGATAAACATGAACATTCATATTAGTTGAAGAACTGTATATATTGAGATATACGTTCACAGGTTTACGTCAGTGTGCATCAGTTAGTATGCACATGTGTTGGTACATAGTGAAAATAACATGGTTTATGGATATAGCATAATTATCAACAAAATCCAACCAATGCAAAAAAGAAACTTTTGGCAGTTTGTTTAATATTTAATTTTATTGGGGACAGTAGTTTGGTTGAAACAAGAGTTATTAAAAAGATAGGTACGCTTATGGTTTTGTTGCAAATTTGCAGTTACAGTTTTACTGTAATTTGCCCAGATCCAGGATGATGGCATCTTGACTATCACAGTTTAAAAGTCCTTGAGTAACTTTCTTCAAACATCTTAAAGCCTTTGCCTTCATAAGGTTTATGGTCAGTCTGTTTTCTTTTCAATGACGGGTTAGCCTGAAGACAAAACAGATTAAGTAAGTCCTTAATGACGTTGAACTATTCTGTTACTTTAAATGGTTCAATTGTTAACTCAGCAGAGAAGGTATCACCGTGGTTATGAGTCCCATGTACACTTTCAAGTAGAAAATAGACAGTTGCGAAACAGGATTTTGTGGATATCCTGGGGAACTCTTCACAGATAAGAATCATAAACAGCAAATGCTGGTATCAGTCAGCAAGTCAGACAACAGTGAAGAGAACTGATCTGTAATGTTTCGGATGTCAGCTCTTTTACAAAATGTCAACAAGTTTTGAAGCAATGTCCGTACCCAAAATATCTTCACTCTCCATCAGTTCCGTCTGACCTGCTGAGTATTTCCAGTGTTTTCTATTTTTGTCTCAGAATTTCAACCTCTGCAGTTTTTTGCTCTTTATTTATTTAGGGAGATTTATCTTTTACATTCTCAACCTCTTCTTCAATCTACTAATGTTAAGTGCATCACATTTACATTTTAATTGCAATCTGTTGACAATATCTTAAAACTGTTTTAAAATTTCTCTGACTGGCACCTTAGTACATGCGACTCTATATTAAGCAGCCAGTGGTTATATTTCTCCCACAGAATCAATATTTGTACTATAACAGATTAATCTGAACATTTTTGTTAATAAAATGCTTGCAATCATTATTATTTTTCATCTACCATAAATTAATACTTTCTTGAGTCAGTCGCAGGCCTCGCTCTTTTATCTAACTTTCAATTGCCCTTCCAGAGTCCCCTCCATGTCCATCTGAGTCCAGTGCGTTAGTCTGGTGCTCCATGTAAATATTATTTCTAAGCAAAACTTCTTGCTGGGAGAGGAACAAACACTGTATTTTTTTCCGCTCCACTTTCTCCTTTTATTTCGGTGCTTTTCACATATAATGATGTTTCTTGCCAGTTGCTTGACCTGTGGCTGGACAAGATGATCATAGTGATGACCCTGCATGCATGCCTCTACAGAAATAACTCCACTATGTCTGTGGACTCAATGTAATGTAGGTGCTCTTATATAATAGTAATAAATGAACTGGTAAATACTCATGAACAATAATGAATTGTGAAGGTGTGCACTCTTGAATGAGTTTAGCACAGCATGTTCCATGTGATTTTCTAAAATTCATTAGAAGGTATAGAACACTATTGTTCAATCACAAAAACTAACTCCAATTCTGGCTGGAGTGGCAGGATCCACAATGGTAATGCAGGTTTTGACATTTGAGATTCATTATACTTCTAAATGTACTGAGATGCTTCTGCACCAAAAATTATAAGTGCTGTACTTTGAAATCTAATGAGTAAAATAAATGATTCACATCCGACATACCGCTGAAAAATTTGCTCCTCTTCCATAGCTGACTTGATCATAATTCAGTTGTTACAAACGGTGCCCTTGTATATCAATATAGGAATATATTATTGCTCTTGGAAATTCACAAAGATTGAATTCTTAAATAGATTAGCTTGAGTTAACCAATGGTTAACACAGTCTGTTGCACACCTTCTAATTCATTATAAAGTTTGACTACACAGGCGTCAGTAGAGAAGAAAGTTTCCATTTCCAGAAGTTCAAAGGTGAAGAAATTGGACAAGTTGTACTGCTGAAAACATATTACACTGTTGATGACAAACTGGGGGCATATCTGCAAAGAATGCAGCCCCATTTTATTTGTGTTTAAATCGATTATTGATGTTTTAAAAGTGAAAAACTGTGACAAGGTGTATTAGATTAAAGCAATAATGAACGCAAAACTAATATCAGTACAGGTTCTGACACAATAAAATCCTGTGTGTTTTGTGATAACTTCGAATCTAAAAATCTAAAATCCAAACATCTTTGAGTTCATTATTGTGTAATACATCTATATTAATATATTGTCTAGTTTACATACTATAATGTAAAAATACAAGGATTAACATATATTCTTGTATTATTAACAGTGAATAGAGATCTTGGACACGTAGTTCCTTGGGTGAATTTCAGAGATGGTTCAATAAATGAAAAATATTACATGCAAAGTTAACTTTGCTTCTTCCTTTAATGAACAAAATCACTGTTACATTTACCTTAGCAACAGCCTCAGTAATGTTGTGCAGGCATTATTTTCATGGGCACATGTAATATTTTGCTGCTATTGATCAAATAGATGTGGAATGTGTTATGTAACCACTTTAACTGAAGGCAGCAATTGGTATTTGCAAATAGCAATCGCCATGTCTCTAACGCTGATAATTTTTTTGATTGTTTTTAAAAAGACAAGCATAACAGTGCCAATTTTAAGAATTTATTGTGAGCTTCAAGTGCTTCTACTTTTTGTTACTTATCTTTGATACGTTGTTTTCAGTCAGTTGTGAAATTTTGATCTCTTTAGTCAAATGGGCAGACTTCATTATTTTCTCGTTTCTTGAGCAGCTAAAATGCAAAAGTGAGGTGGTAGGTTAACAAAAATCTTAGGGTTTCGTTCTGGTAAACATTTTACCTACATACTCTTATTGTGCTACCTCTGTCTTATTTGGTACAAAGTCCTTTCTGCTTATCTTTAGCCTGATGGAATCTGAATGTGCTGAATGTGAACAAACTGACATGACTGTGGTACTTTGGAATGCTACAAAACACTGCCTGGCTAATACAATATATTTTATCACTGTGGAAATGATTCATGATCCATTTTATCCTTTGTGGTAATGAATATCATCATGATTATCAATAATTGTTTGAAATGAATAGGTGCATATATGTTGAGAAACTAGAAGTATATTTAGTCTGCCCTAAATTCCAGTAAGGTATTAATTTTGTTATGTATAATGTACAATAATCTTATTGCTGTGGAACTTGATACATTTTTGGTACTATGTGCTGCCGTTTTTTTCAGCAAACTTGTTTAGCTTTGTAAATGCAAAAAATACGTAAATTATTTCAACCATTTCTAGTGGCACATTTTGCTGTTTGTCAGTAAATTGTTTTCTCCTGTTAAAAAATGTGAGGTGTTTATGTATGATACAATGACTTTTTGGAATATTAAAACTATATTATAGAAACATGTTTTTTCATTGATGCAGTTCTTATAGTATGGAGTATAATTTTTACCTTGAGATGCAAACACAGTAATTTATCTTTGTGTCATCCAGTCTTATATGATGCAGTTAACATATTTTCTTTCTTTTGATAGGATGTCATTAATGATATAATGTACAATTTTGATTGAAAAGTGATAGATTCTGCTATTTCAATTTAAGTTGTTACTTTCCTTTCAATCCATCATGGCTTCTGTGAGATTTAACAAGAATTTTTATTCATCAAGCATAGCCTATGCTGTAAATGAAGTTTGCAAATCACAGCTGTTAAAAATAAAATGTTAATGATTCTATAAACTTCAATTTGTCTCAGTAAAAATAAATAGACAGTCAATCTCCTTGGATTACCTAGGGTAGTTCCAGCATCATAGGTACTGGAGCGCAATTCAGTCCACTTGTAACTAAGTCTGGTTTCAGGCGCATTTGGCGGGTTGTTTCTCAGCGGCTGCAGCGCCGAGATTCATCACGCTTTTCACTGACACTTTGCGTTGTTTTGGGCCTCGGGGTGTTTGTCCCTGCTGAGGCCACACTTTAGTGGATGACCTGAGCAGGAACGGCTCCTCGCAAATCGGGGCATCATTTTGACCAGCAGCCCGGATCTCGGCAACCCCCTCCCCCTCCTTTCAGGCCCCCACCCTCCACTTTCTGGACCCCCCCCCCCTCCCTCTTCATCCCCCTCATAATTCTAATGGCCCCTGGAACCCTCCCCCTCACCCACTTTCTAATGGGAAAGGCTCCCCCCTCACCCCGGTTATAAAGCCTGGCAATGCCAACCAGTCACCCGGCACCATTGCAGTGTCAGGATACCACTGCCAGGGTGCTCGTGTGGCAAAGCCAGAGTGCCAGGCTGGCAGTGCCAAGGTGCCTGGGTGCCAGGCGGAGTGCTAGCGTACTACCATGCCCTGTCCCTGTCCATCCTGGTGTCTCTAATGGCCTGTGAGGCCCCCACCCCCGAGGTGCCTTCACACCGGGTCCACGTTTGTGGAAACCAGTGCTAAACGGCGCCCTGTCGAGATCTCGCAGATGCAGCATTTGACTACCGGGTGCCGAGTGAATGTGGGGTTCGGGTCTTTAAATGAGCCTAATAGCTTATTTAAATATTCAGATCTGGATCGCGCCCGGCGAAGCCGTGATCCAGATCGCGGAGGGCGGAGCGAGTCAGGTGACTAGTGATTGGCTCAACACGATGCCCGATTCAGGGCTCTCGCAGGATTCACCAGTTGCTGGCGCAACATGCTGGCTGATTCACGTATTAGGTCTAGCAGCAGCTTTCAGGGAAATCCTGACTGTTGCCAAATGGTCAGACCGAGACTGTATAGATATTGTTATTGCCCACGGTCACCACCAAATCAACCAATAGGTTACTCCCATGGAACCATAATATTGCAGCACAGAAGGTGGTTATAAAAGTTTCAACGTGTCTGTGCCAGTACTTACTAGGGAATTTCTAAACTAATGCCACTGTGGCCAATTCCTAAAGGCTTATATTTTTCTCGGTTGCTGCTTAATTTATCTAATATGTTTTATTCTGTACATCGCTAATGTTCTGCACTGTGGACTTTGATCCTTTACATTGGGTTCTTCTAAAAATAAATACATCCAATTGATATTTATACAAAACATTGAAAGCAACAGAGATGTTTCAAAATATAGGAAAGGAAATTTATGATATTCAATCACATTCTGGAAAACCTTTCTTCAAATTGATTTAAATTCAGGAAGCATGGTGCTTCTATGATCATTATTAAGCTCAATTTAAAAATGGTAGGTTCCCTATTTGACTGATTAAATGAAAGATTAAACAAGTCCAGTGTATATTTAGCGATTCACTCTTTCCCGTTCACGTCATGGGTGGATCATCCAGGAATGAATTGCAAAATAGATGCTGCATATTCAAAATAAACTTCCTGAAATATATGTTGTGACCGAAGGTAAGGACTCCACAGGTAGCCAGACAGACAAGATACAACTAGTTTTATTCTACTACTCTACTCCACAATATAATGCTCTCTCACTCACCGCACCCCCTCAGGGTCCTCTTCCCCAACTGGGGTTTATATCCTGTCGGGGTTCCTCCAATGGGGCAGAAGCTCCACCCCCTAATCACCTGGGGTATTTGTATTCCAAGGTGTAAGAGGGGAATCTAATGAAATGTAGCTTAAAACCACTTGGAGGGGATGTGGGAAACACTCCCCCCCCCCCAAGTCGGGAGAAATGTCGACTTGTTCCGCCAGCAGATCCCTCAGTTGCTTGGCCAGTGGTTGGTATAACTGGCCCAGGAGGTATGTAATGCACCGGTGACTGTTGTCTCCACGAAGAGCGATGAAGTTGGGGTTGTTTGGCCAGAAAGGCTGTTGGTGCTATCAGCGCTGGTACATGTTTATCTGTCAGTCCAGTGTCCATGTCAGATCCAGCGTCACTGTCGTCAGCATCACTGAATGGACCTGCGGACGCGGCAGTCTCCTCAGCTCCCTGACTTCCAATGACCGGCGGTTATAGTGAAAGAGGGTCCAAACTCGGAGGAGCCTTGTGGATGAAGGGTGGCAATGAGATCTCAAGCGGCGTCTCTGGCTGTGGTCCATGTGTGGTGTGCTTCATTTCCCTGGGTCCTCTTGCACAGACGATCATACAAGGGATCAATGTGGCTCCCCAACCCCCAAATTTTGGACATTGACCACATTGCCCTACATGAAGGTATGTACCTTTGAGCCCCAACATGAGTCCTTCATCAAGCGCCTCTGGCACTGATGGTCCTGCGCCCCGAAGTCGGGGAGGCCGAGACTGAGGTAAGTCCTGAGTCGCCGCCTGTGAGTAATTCTGCTGGCGTGATCCCGGTCGTGGAATGCGGCATTATGCAGTAAGTGAAAAGGAAACGTGCTAACCACGTCTTCCAGGATTCTGAGGCCAATTTTTCATTGCCCACTGAAAGGTTTGGACCGCTCGTTCGGCCAATCCATTTGAGGTTGGGTGGTATGGGGCAGTAAATACATGGCGTATTCCATTTGCAGCCATGAACGATGCAAACTCCTGGCTGATGAATGCCTCTCAGTTGTCGGTTGCCAGGACTTCGGGCAAGCCGTGTATGCTGAAGATGCGACGCGGTCTGTCGACTTGTGGCTTGTGTGGTTGCAGTGAGAACCCAGTGTACCTACCTCCAGCCAATAAGAGTGTGTGTCCATGGTCTGACAGGTCTGTTTATTGTTGTAGAACAACATCATTAACATACGCAACTCCTCAGATACTGAATCAATCCATGCCAATATGCAGCAAGACCTGGACAATATTCAAACTTGAGCCGGTAAGTGGCAAGTAACAATCTACGTCACGCAAGTGTCAGGCAATAAATGTCTCCAACAAGAGAGAATCTAACCAACAACATTTGGTATTCAATGATATTACCATCTCTAAATCCTCCACTATTAACATCCTGGGGTTACCATTGACCAGAAACTGAACTGGACTAGCCATATAAATACTGTGGCTAGAAAAGAAGGTCAGAGGCTAGGGATCCTGCAGCAAGTAACTCACAGCCTGACTCATGAAACCATTCCAACATCTACAAGGCACATGTCAGAAATGTGATGGAATACTCTCCACATAGCTGGATGAGTGCAGTTCCAACAAAACTCAAGAAGATCAACACTATCCCGGACAAAGCAGCCTGCTTGGTCAGCATGCCATCCACCCTGCTAAACATTCACTCCCTCAACCACTGGCACACAGTGTCAGCAATGTGCACCATCAAGAAGGTGCACTGCAACAACTCACCATTGGTCCTTCGACAGCAGCTCCCAAACCTGTGACCTTCACCACCTAGAAGGACAAGGACAGCATACACATTGGAACACCACCACATGCAAGTTTCTCTCAAAAGCAAACAGCATCCTGATTTGAAACTATAATCACCGTTCCTCCATGTCTCCGGGTCAAATCCTGAAACTCCCTGTGCTTACACCACAAGAGTTGCAGCGGTCCAAGAAGGTGGCTCACCATCAAGGACTTCTCAAGGTCAATTAGGGGTGGGCAATAAATGCTGGCCTACTCAGCGACACCCACATCCCATAAAATAATTTTAAACATCTCATTACTCGCTTAATAACACCTGACGCTGTGAGAGGGCTCAAGTATTTTATATCAATCAGATAAAAAGTGAAAAATATAGCTGCTTTGGTTTAGACAAAATAGGTAATAGATGTGTTATAGATTTATTTCTCAGCTTTGGTCTCAAAACAGTTGCCAATTGCTATTAGAGGATCCTGACATCATTCTCTTTGATTTATTATAGGTTTTACTCTACATTTTGAGCTATTAACTGAGCATTCTCCTTCAAATTCAAGTCTGTCATCATGCAAGAATCCCCCATATGTATTAGGCCTTTATTGCAATGCAAAAGTAATTGATATTAACATTGTGAGGTAACATTTCAGGAATGTGTTGCTAATTTTTTTTAATGAATATATTCTGGCAGTCTGGTAGCAGATAGTTATCTGGACATCAAATAAATCAAGACCTGTTCCTTTTCTCTCCCAAATGATTGGAGGCCATGAAACATATTTACATTTGTAATCTGAATATAGGTTTTCAGATGACTTTGCATTGTGATATAATAATATGAACAAGCAGAAAACATCTCACAATTAAACAAAGAATGACTTGATATTTCTATCCTGTTATGGGCCAGAGTTTAGAAAACTCCAAAATATATCATGGAGTTCACTGGACCCATGACTTTTAATAGATTTTGGTTATGGGGAGCACAAGGGTCCACTCTCCAGATGTTACGCAACCGAGACCGTAAGTATTTTAAAAACAAAACAATGTTTATTCTATGAACCCAGTTAACATTTTATAAACACACAGTAAACATCTTATCAACTCCCAAAACACGTAACTCCACAGATACAATACTCTATAGGTAACCCTTAATACCTTTCCCAGCAACATCCATAAGTTGAACCTTTTTTTTAACAAACTCAGCAGGTTTAAATTCTCTACATAAGCAGGTATTACTTTGAAATCATCAAGTGATCTGGAGACATTCTTTAGAGAGAGAGATATATACAGCTTCTTGTTTGAATGCAGCTCTCCAACTGAAAACAAAACCAAAAACATAGCCACAAAGCAGCTTTTCAGCTCAAAACGAAAGTAAAAAGACAGACAGACAGCCCAGCTCCACCCACACACTAACATCACTGCAGCTATTTTATAAACACTAATTTCTTAAAGGTATATGCACCTGACAATCCTTGAACAGATATTCTCAAGCAACAACAGATAATTTTATTTGATCCTAATTCATTAGAGGTGGAAAACGGACACTGGTGTATTTTGAATAATATTTTATCTGCCAATGAATTGACTATATTTAATTAAGTAATAGAGACAATGATCATTAGTAATGTGCGCCGGTTCTACCTTCTACTATATCTATTCACTTTAAAGGAGTCTCCACACAAGTCTGGCTCATATAATCTTATTTCTTCGTATTCCCTTCCTTAAAACTCAAAATTGATGTCACATTCATTTATAAATTCTAAATATTTTACTTTAGAAGTCATGATTGCCATTTTAAGAGTTAAAACTGAAATGTTTTTTAAGAACTCCACCGATGTTAAATGGGAAGGTATCTCAAAAGCCAGAAGGGGTAAATGGGAACATGGGTTCTTAGTGGTGTATATTTTCAATTTGGTATAATGTGAAAACAGCTTTGCGAACCAGGGAGGAACAGTCCAGTTGTTTTGTGATCAATTAATAAAAAATATTTATTAACTTTAAAGAAAACACACAATAAGAAGGACGAGAAGACACTGCAATAGTACACTTATCTATACTGATGGCTATTCACACACAGTATCTAATGCGGTTGCCCTTTGTTCCCAACTACCTGCATTTTCTGAACCTCTTTTTCCCAACCAGTATCCACTATTTTATAACCCTATGAGTTAAATCTAGCAGATAGGGGCTAGTTTAGCACACTGGGCTAAATTGCTGACTTTTAAAGCAGACCAAGGCAGGCCAGCAGTATGGTTCAATTCCCGTACCAGTCTCCCCGAACAAGCGCCGGAATGTGGCGACTAGAGGCTTTTCACAGTAACTTCATTGAAGCCTACTCGTGAGAATAAACCATTTTCATTTCATAGTTACCACCCACAGGTTATTTGCCCTTATTTGGGAAAGATGTCTTCAATTTCAGCAAAGGAATAACCTTCTCTGTTCGAGTTTTGGATTTTAAATAGCAGCGTTTTAGACATAATTTGTTTTCAGGACAGACTGCTTTCTGCAGCAGGGTATGGCTATGATGGTAGCTGCTTCTTTCTACCTCTTCTCCAGATATCTTGCTATGGATGTATCATTCTTTCCCTCTGATGTTACCCACCATGTGGACCCAGCATTTGGCATATCAGTGCCAATTCCCTCATCACTCCACTTTGATGGCACCTCTTCCAGACACCATTGTTTTTCTCCTTGTCACACAGGTAAGTACTTGGGTTGGGACTCTCTGTTGGCTGTTGGCTGACGGCGAAATCGCGAAACTTGATTGGGCGGATGATACGTTCTGACGGCAAAATTGCAGTGGACGCCAATTTGACGTCAAATCGCAATTGTCCGTCACCTTGACAGCGGTGTCAATGCAATCCGGAATGCGCTTAAAATAAACACCGTTTGCATGTCATTAGCGGGCCTGATATGTATTCTCCGGGGCCTCCATGATTCTCATAAAACCGGCATCGTGGCTGATGAGGGAGAGAGAGAGAGGAAGTAGGACATAGAGAGGCATGACTGTGGGCTGCCAGGCCAGACACTGGCCCAGCTGGTTGGGGTGGGGGTTGCCCAGGGCTGGAGGTAGGGGGTGGGGTAATGGGGGAACAGTCCGAGTGGCTGGGTGACGCCCACGGGACAGGGGCAATGTCCAGTATTGGACCACCATTGCTATGGGTGGCAAGGGAGCCACCTTACTGCGCATCCCACTGACCACCCACCTTGGCCCCTGGTTCTGGCCATATGGGTGTCCACACCCCCACCCCCACACCCCACCCTCCGCCATACACCCCCACCCGGCTGCCACCTGCCTGCGGCCCACCCAGGGCAATACCCACTGTAGCCCATATAGATGTGCCAGGGGGGAGTGTGGAGCATACCGCTGGCAAGAGCAGTGTCAGCCAACGGTTACCCAGGCATCACGGATTGCGCCAGGGCCAGAGGCTCCCATGGCACTCGCCACCAATGGGGTCAGGGGCGCAAGGATGGGGGTGGCGGGCGAATGTGAAGCAGAGCCTGCAGTGCCAAACGGGGAACCATGTAGCCCGCTGGACCTGGTTGGGCACGGGGGTACGCACCATCCTAACATGTCGTCCTTTCACCCCCTACAGACAATGGATATTGGAATACAATCAGCAATGGTGGCCTGCGTGCTAGTTGAGACGGGGCCCTGGGGAATGCCCTGTGGCAGTACGAGCTGGAGATACTGAAGGAAGAGGAAGCTGCAGCAGTGGAGCGTGCGGCAGCGGAGCGTGCAGCAGCGAGCGTGCCACAGAGAAACAGGAGGCAGCCATCCAGGATAGAGAGCCAGTTGGCCAAAAGGCCGAGGAGGAGGAGGTGCCAAAGAGGCAGCGCATGAGGCATCACATCTACGGCAGTGCCTGTCATTCAAGGACCTGCCGGACTGGGCATGCTGTCAAAGACTCCGGTTGAGCAGAGAGACAGTGCAACATATCTGCCAGATCATGACACACCTGGCACCGCGAGGATATGGGGGAGGACACCCACTCCTGGTGGCAGGCAAGCTGAGTGTCACCCTGAACCTTAATGCCATGGGGTCCTTCCAAGCACCAAGTGGGGCTCTGACGGGATCTCACGGAGATCCTATGTACCCAGGTGGCTCAATACATCCATTTCAATGTGGACCCAGCCAACCAGGGTGCTAGGTGCTATTCCATGCCACTTGGAAAAAGTTTGAGTAGGGGCAAAATCGAGTTCCATGCTGCAACTGAGAGCAATGGGCTCTCAGACAGGTCCTGCACCTCTGAGATCAGAGCACAGTTTGAAAGGGTGCTCCAATCTCCATTAGTTGCTGCAGCCTTTCCCCCCTCAGCCTGGGCGGCAGTCACTGCACCCCCCCCCCTCAGAACCCCCTATCAGCTCCCCACTGAGGTCCCTCAACCCCAGAACTCCCCTTCAGACCCCATTTCCCCACCTCGTGCCCCCAAGAACCCCCTTCAGCCCACTTGTCACTCCCCGTTCAGGCACTGCCTCTTGGCAGGACCAATCTGGCATCTTGCAGTCTGAGCGGTGGCCAGGTGGTAAGTACTCTCCCAACAATAGCCGCCATGCTGCTGAGGGGTGTCCTTCCTGGGAGAAGAGTGTCAGGAGAGCTTGTGTTGGGTTGGAAGGACTCAGCTGAGGGGTCTTCCCTGTGATGGAGCTTCTTTGGCTGCTATCCCCAACTTCAGCCTTTAAAACCATTAAACAGTCACTCAACATGTAAAAATTAATATTTTCCCATAAAAAAGTGAAAATGTTCTCATCTGCAACCCTTCACTCTTTAAACAGAAGTCAGTATGTAAGAATTAAAGTTTTCTCATAATAAAGTGAAAATGATCCCATTTGTACCCCTAAAACATTTAAAACATCTGCCAGAATGCCAAGTTCAAAGGTCTGTGAGATGAAGGTGAAATTTATGCCTTTCAAGTGGTGGAAACCTTTGAGGTGGTTTTCACACAGATTCAATGCATTGTGAAGTATTGAAGTCACTTTGTATCACTAGGAGGCTGAATGCTTTGAACTGAATTGTTTTCATTGAAATTCACATTTCATTGCCGACAAAAAGCATTGAGATCAGCAGCTCCTTGGAACTTCAAAGCGTAGAATCAGTTAGTTTCTGTTTATAGTTCTGCAGGGATCCATTAAGTCAGGGTAGCAGCCATTTCTCTAACTGGAAATTGTTTTATTAGTCAGTCTCTCTGTTCTTGAGTGCTTCATATAAAGTGAAGGGGCAACCCCCCATGTCATGTATGCTGCAGTTCAAGATCTCAATTTATCTGAGGTACATTGTTCCCAACTAACTTGAGTCAGTGTTTGATTTCTTTGTCTATAGGAGCTTCCCTGCCAATGTCCTCAAAATAGCTACTAGTTCCCTGAAGTATTGAAGTTAAAGTACTGTTGCTGAGGTCAGACTTGGAGCTCTGCACAGTTGCCAAAAAGGTGTGAAATTTTCAGGGCATGGACCACAGCAACTAGATCTTCTTCTTGTCCAAATTCTCTTCAAGATGTATACTGCCCACACAGCTAGATGACTGGATGCTCTGCCAGCCATTTGTTCGTAGAAGGTAGTGATAACAGAGTGAACAGTGATAACAGCTGCAATAGCACCGCAACCTCTGGGGAGCTCAATTATGACTCACCAGAAATGACTCTATAAGAACCCATGCTGATGGTCCCACCATGACCTGTCAGTGTGTAAACTTCGGCTGATTACCCTGTACTTAACCTTATTTATTTAGGGTAGCTAATAGCAGACTAAAATTAAATGTTGAATAAAGGAAATCTTGAAAACAGCTGTGAACACCTGTATGAACCTAGTCACTGTCAAAACCACTCTGAACAACCTGAAAATACTTTGAGGAAGAATTATAATTGCAATGGAAAGTGTTTTTAAAATAGTTAAAAACTGTTTAACATTTTTATAAAGTTCTTAACCAGAATACTGGAGCACTGCTGGGCCTAAAAACCTCCAAAGGTGTCAACAACGTTTTGCCACATCTGTGTTTCACTGGCCGGCCTTGCGGATCCCGCTGCTGAATGCTCGGTGCTGCAGTCAGAAGAGAGGTTCAGGCTGCACTCAACCTGAAGGTAAAAATGTCCTTTTAATCTCGGCGAGTGGTGCACTTTGCCTTGGAATGGAAGATCCGGGCTAATGTCAATACTTCCACGTTCAGGCAGAGTATAGGAAATAATGAGAGAAGAATAGATCATGATACAACAGCAGTAATCAAAAGTAGGGGCTGTTTAGCTCACAGGGCTAATCGCTGGCTTTGAAAGCAGACCAAGGCAAGCCAGCAGCACGGTTCGATTCCCATAACAGCCTCCCGGAACAGGCGCCGGAATGTGGCGACTAGGGGCTTTTCACAGTAACTTCATTTGAAGCCTACTCGTGACAATAAGTGATTTTCATTTCATTTTTCATTTCAAGAGCATGTGATAAGTTAAAGCATATGAAAGAAACATCAGGCCAAAGGGTGATTGCCACATTGGATTGGATTTGTTTATTGTCACGTGTACCGAGGTACAGCGAAAAGTATTTTTCTGCAAGCAGCTCAACAGATCATTCAGTACATGGAAGAAAAGAGAATTAAACAAAATTCAAGAAAATACATGAGAATACATAATAGGGCAACACAAGATATACAATGTAACTACATAAGCATTGGCATCGGTTGAAGGATACAGGGTGTAGTGTTAATGGGGTCAGTCAATAAGAGGGTCATTTAGGAGTCTGGTGACAGTGGGGAAGAAGCTGTTTTTGAGTCTGTTCGTCTGTGTTCTCAGACTTCTGTATCTCCTGCCCGATGGAAGAAGTTGGAAAAGTGAGTAAGCCGGGTGGGAGGGATCCTTGATTATGCTGCCCGCTTTCCCCCGGCAGCGGGAGGTGTAGATGGCGTCCATGGATGGGAGGCAGGTTCATTAAGTTTCTCGCACTAATGCACATATAGATTAATTAGAATTTGGAAATTCAACTTAAGGAGCATGACATGATAATATCACTGAGGCCTGGCTAGGATATAAATACTCAAGATTATATGGTGTTTGAAAAGGATTGGAAAAGGAGAGAAATAACAATACTGATAATTAACTTTATTACAGTGTTGGAAAGAGTTATTTCAGTAAGAGTGAACAGACAGTAGAAACACTATAGAGAGGATTGAGGAATGTAAAAGAATGCAAGACTTTGATGAGAGTTTCTAGTCTCCCAATTGGGAGTAATAAATTTAGTGGGATATATAAACAGAGAGAGCCTCTTTTGCAAAATGAGTGTGGTTATAATGGGAAACTTTCACTTTCACACAGACTCACACCGACTGGGAGAAACCCGAGTCACAGTACAGTACAAGGGCCACAGCACAGGGTATAGTGACTGAGGGGAGTGTGAAAAGGGAGGTGGCACTTCCGGTTGCGGCTATGCGGAGCTAAGCCGCACGTTCGGCAGCTCCCGCCAGGAATAGATTTTTGGGCTCCTTTAAGGGCCCCCAGCGGTACTTGCTCGACGGTTCCCGATGTGGGAAGGTGTCTGCAGCCGATCCCCAGTGGTCTTGACCAGGAGCGGGGCCAGCAGAATAGCAGTGGCAGCGCCTAAGAAAAAGCAGGGGAAGAGAATCAAGATGGCGGCCGGCGGAGGCCTCGAGGAATGGAGGCAGTGGGTTCAGGTGCAGCAGGAGACTCTCCAGCGCTGTTTTCAGGAGCTTAAAGTGGAGCTGCTGGACTCGCTGAAGGCGAATACGGACAAGCTGCTGGCGACGCAGAAAGCCCAGGGGGTGGAGATCCGGGAGCTCCGACAACAAGCCTCCGAAAGAGAGGATGAGGCCGCGGCCCTCGCGGTAAAGGTGGAGATGCACGAGGCGCTCCATAAGAAGTGGCAGGGAGCAGTTCGAGGAGATCGAGAACCGGTCGAGGCGGAAATATTTGCGGATCCTGGGCCTCACGGAGGGGCTGGAAGGGTCAGACCTGGGGGACTATGTGGTCGACTTGTTGAACTCGCTGATGGGAGCTGGGTCCTTCCAGGGGCCCCTGGAGCTGGAGGGGACCCACAGAATACTGGCCAGGAGGCCCAAACCGAATGAGCCGCCACGGGCGGTGCTGGTGCGGTTCCACCGGTTCGTTGACCGAGAGTGCGTGCTTAGGTGGGCCAAGAAGGAGCGGAGCAGCAAGTGGGAGAACACGGTAGTGCGGACCTACCAGGACTGCAGTGCGGAGGTGGCCAAGCGGAGGGCCGGGTACAACCGGACGAATGCGGTGCTCCACAGACGGAGTGTGAAGTTTGGCATGTTACAGCCGGCACGTCTGTGGGTCACCTACAAGGACCGGCACTTTTATTTTGAGTCCCCGGAGGAGGCGTGGGCCTTTGTGCAGGCCGAGAAGTTGGACTCTGACTGAGGGTCGGGGGTTTTTAAATAACTGTGTTAACTTTTGGTGGGAACGGTCTTTGTTTTATGCTGTGTCATGCTGTTTTAAGCTAGTTGTGGGTTGTTTCTAGGGTGGGTGGGGTGCTGTCTTTTTTTGCGGGGTCGGGAAGAGGGAAAGCGCGGGCTTTTCTTCTGTTTCCCGCATTGAGGGTGGATGGGGGCGTAGTCGGAGCTGAGAAGCGCGGGCTTTTTTCCCGTGCAAGAGTGGGAGGGGGAGGAGGAGGGTTTGCTGATGGGTCTGGGGGAGGAGGAGTAGCCCCACGTTGGGAGGGGTCGGAGGTGTGCCGGGAGCTGCTGGGGTCAGCAGAAGTTAGCTGGCTCACGGGAGTGCTACGGAGGGAGTAACGCGGCTGGGAGGGGTCCTAGTCTGGGGGGGGATGGGGGGCGGGGGTACCGGTTTGCTGCTGAAATGGCCAGGAAGGAGCTGGAGTCTGCAGGGGGGGCCGGGTGGGGGTTTGCCGCTGTGGAGAACGGGCCGAGCGAGGGGCGCTGGCCTGGGGCGGGCAGGGGACGGGTTATGGCTAGTCGGCAGGGGAGGGGGGCAGGGAGCCCTCTGATCCGACTGATAACTTGGAATGTGAGGGGGCTGAATGGGCCGGTCAAACGGGCCCGGGTGTTTACGCACCTGAAGGGGCTGAAGGTGGACGTGGCTATGCTCCAGGAGACGCACCTGAAGGTGGCGGACCAGGTTAGACTGAGGAAGGGCTGGGTAGGCCAGGTGTTTCATTCGGGGCTGGATGCAAAAAATCGGGGGGTGGCGATTCTGGTGGGAAAAAGGGTGTCGTTTGAGGCGTGATGGTGAGCGGCAAGTTGCAAGGGGAGTGGGTGGTGCTGGTGAATGTCTATGCCCCAAATTGGGACGATGCGGGTTTTATGCGGCGTATGCTGGGCCGCATTCCGGATTTAGAGACGGGGGGCCTGATACGGGTGGGGGGGGGGGGGGGGGAGGGGACTTTAACACAGTGCTGGATCCCCCATTGGATCGATCCATGTCCAGGACGGGCAGGAGGCCTGCAGCGGCTAAGGTGTTGAGGGGGTTTATGGACCAGCTGGGAGGGGTGGATCCTTGGAGCCCCGCACTGGGTAGACCTTGAGCTGGGGGAGGAGAGGGACCAGCGCCCGCTCTGGCGCCTGGAGGTGGGACTGCTGGCATATGAGAAGGTGGGCGGGCGGGTTCGGGGGTGTATCAAGAGGTACTTAGAGGCCAATGATAATGGGGAGGTCCGAGTGGGGACAGTTTGTGAGGCATTGAAGGCGGTGATTAGAGGGGAGTTGATTTCCATCCGAGCCCATAAGGAGAGGGGAGAGCAAAGAGAGAGGGAGAGGTTGGTGGGGGAGATGGTGAGGGTGGACAGGAGATACGCGGAGGCTCCGGAGGAGGGACTGTTGGGGGAGAGACGTAACCTGCAGGCCAAGTTCGACTTGCTGACCACCGGAAAGGCGGAAGCTTGGTGGAGGAAGGCAGAGGGAGCGGTGTACGAATATGGGGAGAAGGAACATCAGCTGCGTAAACGAGACGCGGGCAGGGAGATTGGTGGAGTAACGGATAGGGGAGGCAATGTGGTGCGAAGGGGGGTGGACATTAATGGGGTCTTCGGGGACTTTTATGGGGAACTGTACCGGTCCGAGCCCCCGGTGCGGGGGGGGGGGGAATGGGGCGCTTCTTGGATAGGCTGAGATTTCTGAAAGTGGAGGAGGGACAGGTGGAGGGGCTGGGGGCGCTGATTGAGCTGGAGGAGCTGGTCAAAGGGATAGGCAGCATGCAGTCGGGGAAGGCGCCGGGGCCGGATGGGTTTACGGTCAAATTTTACAAAATGTATGCAGACCTGTTGGGCGCCTGTTCGTTAGGACCTTTAACGAGGCAAGGGAGGGGGGGGGGGGGGGGAGCTTTGCCTCCGACCATGTTACGGGCACTGATTTCCTTGATCCTTAAACGGGACAAGGACCCCCTACAGTGTGGATCATATAGGCCGATCTCGTTGTTAAATGTGAATGCCAAGCTGTTGGCGAAGATCTTGGCCACAAGAATAGAGGACTGTGTGCCGGGGGTCATTCATGAGGACCAGACAGGATTTGTGAAGGGAAGGCAGCTGAACCCCAATATACGTAGACTTCTGAATGTTATAATGATGCCGGCGGTAGAAGGGGAGGCGGAGATAGTGGTAGCATTAGACACGGAGAAGGCCTTTGATAGGGTTGAGTGGGGGTACTTGTGGGAGGTGCTGGAAAGGTTTGGGTTCGGGGAGGGGTTTGTCAGTTGGGTGGGGCTTTTCTGGGTACAAGCTCAACCTGAGTAAGAGTGAGCTGTTCGTCGTGCACCCGGGGGATCAAGAGGAGGGGATTGGTAGGCTCCCGCTGAAAAGGGTGGGGAGGAGCTTTCGATACCTGGGAGTCCAGGTGGCTAGGAACTGGGGGGCCCTTCACAAGCTTAACCTCACTAGACTGGTGGAGCAAATGGAGGACGAGTTCAAAAGATGGGACATGTTGCCGCTGTCACTGGCGGGCAGGGTGCAGTCCGTCAAGATGACGGGGCTCCCAAGGTTTTCGTTCCTGTTCCAGTGCCTCCCCATCCTTATCCCGAAGGCCTTTTTTAGGAGGGTCAATAGGAGTATTACGGGATTTGTATGGGCGCATGGGACTCCGAGGGTGAGAAGGGTGTTTTTGGAGCGGGGCAGGGATAGGGGGAGGCTGGCGTTGCCCAACCTCTGTGGGTACTACTGGGCTGCCAACGCAGCGATGGTGCGTAAGTGGGTAATGGACGGGGCAGGGGCAGCACGGAAGAGGATGGAGATGGCGTCCTGCGTAGACACGAGCCTGGAGGCACTGGTAACGGCACGGTTGCCGCTCCCTCGAAAATAATACAACATTAAATAATCCCTCAAAATGTTCCTTCAAATCTCCAAAAGACCTTTACAACCGAAACACATCAGGTTAAAGGCATTACTATTATGAGTTTGAATCACCCAAATGATTCAGAGATAGTCTTTCATGGCAGAGATCACAGCAAATCCAGCTCACTGTAAAACACAGACACACCCAAGATATTTTCCTCAAAACTGAAACCAAAACACTGCAAAATGGCTGAGCTAAAAACGCAGCTCCACCCACACTCTGACATCACTTCAGTAATATGAGCTGCTCAATTTCTTAAAGGTACATTGCTTAAACATCCATTTCTTAAAGGTACTCTCATATGACACCTCCACCCAAGAAAAAAAAATAAACCATCAACTTCAAGATGGTTTCATTTTTCACTTTTGCACCATCCACCAAGAAATGTACACAGTAAATATACCTTTTCGTTTTAAACAAAAACCAAACAAAACACACGGGAACAGGTATAATAAGATAGTCCATTTTTATTTGTTCTTCTTCCTCCAACCGAAAACCTTCTCGATTGACAGCCTCTTTGAACAAGAAAGTCTCTGCACGATCCATCCATTCCTCTACTCCTCGGCATTTCTCTTTAGAATCAGATACTTTAGTTCAATCTGATCACAGAGTCCCTTGCAATTCTCCAATACAGGAGCGTCGGTTATCACAGCTTTCAGGCAGTCACATGCCTGTTGAAAGTCCGCTGTCCATTAAAATTTTTGACGTTTCTTTAGCAAGTCCATCAGTGGAGTAATCACGGTACAAAGCTTTTGCTCAAATGTTCGATCAAATCCAATCATACTAAGAAATCGCATTATTTCCCTTTGTCTTGAGGGTATCGGAAACTCCTCAAGGAAAGTGATTCGGGCTTCTCCAAATTCACTTTCGGCTACGTTCATCACCAAACCCGCCTCCTGAAGTCGATCGAAGAACTCCATACGATGTTTTAAATGCTCTTTCCATGTCTGGAAGTTGGAAATAAAAGCAGATTGTCCCACTTTCTCAATGCAATCCTTCAAACGTGGGATAGGGTAAGAGTCTGTTCTTGTAACTGCATTCATCTTTCTATAGTCCACACGCAACCGTTGGGTACCGCCTGGTTTAGGTACCATCACTATGGGTGATCTCCATTGGCTGCAACCCACTTCAATTATGCCACTTCTCAGCATACTCTCAATCTCTCTGTTAACCTGTGCCAATTTTAAAGGATTAAGTCTATATGGATGTTGTTTGATAGGAACAGCATTTCCCACATCTACATCATGGATAGCCATTTTAGTATTTCCCAATTTATCTCTACAAACCTGCCCATGCGATATCAATAACTCTTTCAGGTCAGTTCGTTTTTCCTCTGGAAGGTAATTTAACAATTCATCCCAAATTTTAAGAACATCCTCATTTTCCAATTTAATTTGATATGTGTCATATTCACAGTCATCTGGATTTGGTTGTCACTTGAATGAGTTAGAATCATTAAAACCTCCTTTATCTCTACTTCCCTTTCAAAGTACCTTTTAAGCATATTCAAATGACACACTCGGTGAGTCTTCCTTCTATCTGGTGTTCTTACCACATAATTCATCTCACTTGATTTCCTTTCAATCTGATACGGTCCACAAAACCTTGTTTTTAAAGGCTCACCTACCACTGGTAACAACACTAAAACGTTATCCCCTCTGGCAAAACTACGAACTTTGGATTTCTTGTCCGCTACCTGTTTCATCACATTTTGTGCAACCTTCAAATGTTGTCTGGCCAATTCACCTGCTCTATTTAATCGTTCCCTAAAATTTGACACGTAATCCAATAGTGTAATTTCCGATTTCTCACCCACCAATTTTTCCTTCATCAATTTTAGTGGTCCTCTTACCTCATGATAAAAAACTAGTTTTAAAGGACTAAATTTGGTAGACTCATTAGGTGCATCCCTAATTGCAAACAATATGAATGGAATTCCTTTATCCCAATCCTCTGGATAATCTTGACAATACGCTCTCAACATTGTCTTTAATGTCTGATGCCACCTTTCTAATGCTCCCTGCGATTCTGGATGATACGCAGTTGATTTAAATTGTTTTATTCCTAAGCTATCCATAACTTCTTTGAATAACTTTGAAGTAAAATTTGATCCTTGATCCGATTGAAGTTCTGTGGGTAGTCCATATCTAGTAAAGAATTTAAGTAACTCTTCCACAATCCTTTTAGCTGTAATATTACGTACTGGAATGGCCTCTGGAACCCTAGTAGACATATCCATTATAGTCAAAAGATATTGATTCCCACTTTTTGTTTTAGGAAGCGGTCCTACACAATCAATTAGGACCCTCGTAAAAGGTTCCTCAAACGCTGGAATGGGTATTAAGGGTGCTGGTTTTGACACTGCTTGAGGTTTCCCTATCACTTGACATGTGTGACATGATTGACAAAATTTAACTACATCTTTATGTAGTCCAGGTCAACAAAAATGTTTCAGGAATTTAGCTTGAGTTCTCCTGATTCCCAAATGACCTCCCACTGGTACCTCATGTGCAACTCGCAACACCTCCTTTCTATACCCTACTGGCAATACTACTTGATGAACTTCTGCCGACTTTTCAACCGCCTGCATATGTACAGGTCTCTATTTTCTCATCAAGACATCACTTTTACGGTAATAACACTCTAGTATATTCTCAGATCCCTCTTCTCTATATGGTTTCTGATATATCCGTTTTATTTCTATATCTTTCTGTTGCAACTCCGCCAATTTCCCTGAACTAAAAATATCCGCCTCATCCTCCACCTGTTCTTGTTCTTTTTCAACCATCTGATCAAAAATCGTTTCTGATAATTGCACTTCAACTTCATCTTCACTCTTTGATTTCTCCTCTTGTCTTAACCTGTGACTTTGCGACCGGGTTACTACACAATCCGGAAAAATCCCAGGATATTCGTCATTCTACACTTCAGGGGCGGGATTCTCCCCTACCCGGCGCGGCGGGGGGTCCTGGCGTAGCGGAGTGGCGCCAACCACTCCGGCGTCGGGCCTCCCCAAAGGTGCGGAATTCTCCGCACCTTAGGGGGCTAGGCCCGCGGTGGAGCGGTTGGCACCACGCCGACTGGCGCCAAAACCGGCACCAGCGGCCTTTGACGCCCGCCGCCTGGTGCAGGGGCTGGCCGAAAGGCCTTCGCCCGTTCGCGCATGCGCCGGTGGTGACGTCAGCGGCAGCTGCCACTGACGTCACCACCGGCGCATGCGCGCTGGGGGATTCTCATCTGCCTCCGCCATGGTGTAGGCCGTGGCGGCGGCGGAAGAGAAAGAGTGCCCCCACGGCACTGACCCGCCCGCCAATTGGTGGGCCCCGATCGCGGGTCTGGCCACCGTGGGGGGACCCCCCTGGGTCCGATCGCCCCGCGGCCCCCCCAGGACCCCGGGGGCCCGCTCCCGCCACCGATCCCGCCGCCACCAGAGGTGGTTCAAACCTTGGCGGCGGGAGAGGCCTCCCAGCGGCGGGACTTCGGCCCATCACGGGCCAGAGAATCGCCGCAGGGGGCTCGCCGCTCAACATGGCGCGATTCCCGCCCCTGCCAATTCCCAGGTGGCGGAGAATTTCTGTCACGGTGGGGGCGGGATTTTTGGCGGCCCCGTGCGATTCTCCGACCCTGCATGGGGTCGGAGAATTTCGCCCCAGGTGTCTGATTTTCCACTGGCCTATCAACCACAGTAGGCATCACTCCCACCTGCGATCCAGCTATATCATTACCCAAGATAAACTGTATTCCTGAACAAGATAGTTTCTCTATTACTCCTACTACCACTTCACCATGCTTCACTGGACTTTCCAACCTTACCTTATATACAGGGATGCTACTCCTCTCACCCTGAATTCCACACATCACCATCTTTTCTGGCAACATTCTTCCCAAACTACATAATTCCTCATCTCTTACCATTAAAGATTGACTAGCCCCTGTATCTCTTAAAATTTGACTTCTTTACCTGCTCCTCCTGATACACATGAGTAATCTTTACCCACACAAGTAAATTCTTTAAAAACATCTGGCACCTTCTTAACAATTACTTCTTGAACAGGCTGTACAATTGTTTGCACCTCCTTCGCTTCCCTTGGGCTTTCCTTTACCACTTCAACAAGTCCCACTGTCTTATCCTGTTTTGCCACATCAGCCTTTCCAGTGCTTTACTTCAACCACCAACACTGTGACTTTACATGGCCTAGTTTATCACAGTGAAAACATTTGAAACTTTTCATTTCTTTTCCACCCTCCTGGATTTCTTTTTTAATCTGAGGTACACTCTCTTTATTGTCTCCCATCAGATCATCTTTACCTTTACCACTTGAGTATTTCTCATGCCCCCACTTTCTGTCCCTCACCGGCTGAAACTGATGTCGGAAACCAATCTTTGATTTATTAACTAATTCATAATCATCTGCCATTTCTGCTGCTAATCTCAAAGTTTTAACCCTCTGCTCTTCCACATGAGTTCTCACTACATCAGGAATTGAATTTTTAAACTCCTCCAAAAGTATAATTTCTCTGAGAGCTTCATACGTTTGGTCTATTTTCAAAGCTCTTATCCACCTTTCAAAATTACTCTGTTTGAGCTTTTCAAACTCCATGTATGTTTGACCAAATTCTTTCCTTAAATTTCTAAACCTTTGTCTGTAAGCTTCAGGCACTAGCTCATATGCACTTAAGATGGATTTCTTCACCTCCTCATACGTTCCAGATACCTCCTCCGGTAGTGATGCAAACACTTCACAAGCTCTACCTACCAGCTTTGTTTGAATCAGTAACACCCACATGTCCTGTGGCCATTTCATTTGTTTAGCCACCTTCTCAAATGAAATGAAAAAGGCTTCCATTTCCATCTCGTCAACCTTTGGCAATGCTTGGACATATTTAAATAGATTCCCACCAAGCCTTCGACTATGACACCCTTTATCACTATCCCCATCACCATAATCCAACTGTGCATTTCCCTTTATGTCTGCCAATTTTAATTGACTTTCATGTTTCGTGGCCTTTTTCTGAAGTTCATACTCCCTCTCTTTATCTTTTTTTGTGATCTGTATCTCTCTTTCTTTTTATTTTTGTTCTGCTGGGACTATTCTTTCTTTTCTCCTTTCTTTTCTCTCCTTTTCTTTTTCCTCTCTCTCGTATTCAAGCCGCTTTAATTCTTTCTCATGTTCCATTTGTTTAATTTGCAACTGAATTTTTGCCATTTCCAATGAGTTAGACTATATCTCAAGCAACTTTAAATGCTTAACCACCGCCATAATTACCTCACCTTTTCGCATTTTGTCAGGTAATGTTAACTGCAATGTTTTTGCCAAATCTAACAGTCTGCTTTACGTCTCTGTCCGTAAGGTACTGCGTGTGACATCCTCCCCCCCCAAAAACTTCTGAGCTTCTGAAAGAGCCATTGTTCACAACACTCTCACCACTTAAATTAAAATACCACACTGGAAAAGCAACAATCCTTCACTGTCTTTAAGTTCACAAAAGCCAATCCAACAGATAGACTTTTATCCCCCTCGAGCCCCCAATTGTTATGGGAGCGGCGTTTTCAGAACCCCAAAATGTATCATGGAGTTCAACCAACCTCTCCCTTTAATGTATTGTTGCTTGTGAAGCACATGGCTTGGTCCCCAGGTGTGGTATTACAATTATGGACACATGGGGTTTTAAACACAAAACAATGTTTATTCCATGAATTCAACTTAACCTTTTTAAATAAACATTTACCACCCCATACTCCAAAGATAACCCCTAAAATAATACAACACTAAAAAATCCCTCAAAATGTTCCTTCAAACCTCCAAAAGACTTTCCACCTTTAACAACAGAAACATATCAGGTTAAAGACATTACTATTATGAGTTTAAATCACCCAAGTGAGTCAGAGATAGTCTTTCATGGCAGAGATCACAGCAAATCCAGCTCACTGCAAAACATAGACACACCCAAGCTCTTTTCCTCAAAACTGAAACCAAAACACTGCAAAATGGCTGAGCTAAAAACCCAGCTCCACCCACACTTTGACATCACTTCAGTAATATGAGCTGCTCAATTTCTTAAAGGTACATTGCTTAAACATCCATTTCTTATAGGTACTCTCACATGACACAGGTAAGACAGTGGAACTGCAATGACAGGGGTTTTTGGGGGTTATTAGGGAGGCACACAGAAATTTATCCCAAAGAGGAGAAAACATGCCAAGGGGAGGACAAGACATCCGTGGCTGACGAGGGATGTCAAGGACAGCGTAAAGACCAAGGAAAAAACATGCAAAGTGGCGAGGATTAGTGCGAAACCAGAGGATTAAGAAGCCTTTAAAAGCAAGCAGAGGAAACTAAAAAAGCAATAAGGGGGGAGAAGATGAAGTACGAGTACAAGCTAGCTAGTAATATAAAGGAACATAGGAAGAGATTTTTTCAATATATTAACGGTAAGAGAGGCAAAAATAGACATTGGACCACTAGAAAATGTGGCTGGAGAAGTAATAATAGGAAAAAAAGAAATGGCAGACGAACTGAATAGTAACTTTTCATTAGTCTTCACGGTGAAAGACACCAGTTGGATACCAGAGCTCCAGGAGAACCAGGAGGCAGAGGTGAGTGCAGTGACCATTACTAAGGAGAATGTTCTGGGGGAACTGAAAGGTCTGAGGTGGATAAGTCACATGGACCAGATGTACTACACCCCAGGGTCCTAAAAGAGATAGCTGAGGAAATTGTGGAGGCATTAGTGATGATCTTTCAGAAATCACTGGAGGCAGGAAGGGTCCCAGAGGACTGGAAGGTGGTGAATATAACACCACTGTTGAAGAAGGGAGGGAGGCAGAAGATGGGAAATTATAGGCCAGTTAGCCTGACTTTGGTCATTGGTAAGATTTTAGAGTCAGTTATTGAATTAGAATTAGAACAGTACAGCACAGAACAGGCCCTTCAGCCCTCAATATTGTGCCGAGCAATGACCCTACTCAAACCCACGTATCCACCCTATACCCGTAACCCAACAACTCCCCCCTTAACCTTACTTTTTAAGGACACTAAGGGCAATTTAGCATGGCCAATCCACCTAACCCGCACATCTTTGGACTGTGGGAGGAAACCGGAGCACCCGGAGGAAACCCACGCACACACGGGGGGGACGTGCAGACTCCGCACAGACAGCGACCCAGCCGGGAATCGAACCTGGGACCCTGGAGCTGTGAAGCATTTATGCTAACCACCATGCTACCGTGCTGCCCATATTAAAGATGAGATCGCGAAGCATTTGGAAGTGCATGGTAAAATAGGACTGAGTCAGCACGGCTTTGTCAAAGGGAGATCGTGTCTGACAAATCTGTTAGAGCTCTTCGAGGAGGTAACAAGGAAGTTAGACAAAGGAAAATCAGTGGACGTGATTTATTTAGATTTCCAGAAGGCCTTGGACAAGGTGCCGCATAGGAGATTGTTAAATAAGTTAAAAGCCCATGTGTTAAGGGTAAGGTCCTGGCATGGATAGAGGATTGACTGGCAGAAGGCAAAGAGTGGGGATAAAGGGGTCTTTTTCAGGATGGCAGCCGGTGAGTAGTGGTGTGCCTCAGGGGTCTGTGCTGGGACCACAACTTTTTACAATATACATGAATGATCTGGAAGAAGGTACTGAAGGCACTGTTGCTAAGTTTGCAGAAGATACAAAGATCTGTAGAGGGACAGGCAGTATTGAGGATGCAAGGGGGCTGCAGAAGGACTTGGACAAGCTAGGAGAGTGGACAATGAAGTGGCAAATGAAATACAATGTGGAAAAGTGTGAGGTTATGCACTTTGGAAGAAGGAATCTAGGCATAGACTATTTTCTAAATGGGGAAATGCTTCGGAAAGCAGAAGCACAAAGGGACTTGTGAGTCCTTGTTCACGATTCTCTTAAGGTTTATATGCAGGTTCAGTCGGCAGTTAAGAAGGCAAATGCAATGTCAGCATTTATGTCAAGAGGGCTAGAATACAAGACCAGGGAAGTACTTCTGAGGTTGTATAAGGCTCTGGTCAGACTCCATTTGAAGTATTGTGAGCAGTTTTGGGCCCCATATCTAAGGAAGGATGTGCTGGCCTTGGAAAGGGTCCAGAAGAGGTTCACAAGAATGATCCCTGGAATGAAGAACTTGTCCTATGAGGAACGTTTGATGACTCTGGGTCTGTACTCATTGGAGTTTAGAAGTATGAGAGGGGATCTTAGTGAAACATACAAGATACTGCGAGGCCTGGATAGAGTGGACGCGGAGAGGATGTTTCCACGTAGGAAAAACTAGAACCAGAGGGCACCATCTCAGATTAAAGGGACGATCCTTTAAAACAGATATGAGGAGGATTTTTTTCAGCCAGAGGGTGGTGAATCTGTGGAACTCTTTGCCGCAGAAGACTGTGGAGGCCAATTCACTGAGTTTCTTTAAGGCAGAGATAGATAGGTTCTAGATTAATAAGGGGATCAGGGGTTATGGGGAGAAGGCAGGAGAATGGGGATGAGAAAATATCAGCCATGATTGAATGGCAGAGCAGACTCGTGGGCCAAGCGGCCTAATTCTGCTCCTATGTCTTATGGACTTATGAGTCCTAGCTGAGGCATTTTTCTGAAACACTATGAACTTGAACCAAGAGAAGAAGCCACCTTCAATTTATTAATGTGTAATGAGCCTGAACTAGTCAATAATTTGATTATGTAATGGGTCACAAAACAGTTAAGTTCAATTTTATGTTTGAATGGAAAAAAACGTGAGTCATAAACCTTAATTCTGGAGGGTGAGACAGAAATTAACCACGTTACACTGGGCAAATGATTAATGGATAAAACTATAAATGAAAAGTGTGAGATGTTCAAAGACGTATTTGATAGAATATAAGATTTGTACTTAGCCCTAAAAACAATTACTTGTATAATTGAACAAGCTTGATCAACAAGGGACGTGAGTGACAGTATGCTATTTAAAACTATAACTTATATGAAGAAAGACATTCTTTTGACTGGGAAAGATATGAGGAACAGCGCCTCAGAGTTATAAAATTCCTTTGACGTAATAAAACACCCGGAGGCTCTTGATAGCAGTGTTAAAAAGTAAAATACGACACAGGGGCACAAATGTCTAAGAGTTTAGTCAAAGTCGACAATTTTTAAGAAGAGTTGAGAGGTGAAGAGGTGTATGAAGAACTTACGGTCAAATCAATTGAAGGCATGCCACCAATGGTGGAGCAATTAAAATCAGGGATGGATAGATTTAGAGCACAGATATCTCAGAGGGTTTTGGGACCAGAGGAGTATTACAGTGAAAGGGAGGGATGATGCCATGGAAGCATTTGAATGCAGGGATAAGAATTTTGATATCAAGGTGTTGTTTGACAGGCCAGCAAGGGGGTACAAAGAATGTGGCAAGAGCTGAAAATAGGGGATACAAGAAAAAGATTGTGGGAGCTAGCGAGGACAATAAAAAGGATTTTTTAAATGGGTTAAATTACAAGAAAGAAGTAGTTAAGGAGAATGTATGCCTCTTAATGACAGGCCTTGGTGATACTTTAATTATAAATCAGGAAATGAGTCTTACTAGGAAGGCAAAAGACACTGCAAAACTAAATTATCAGTGAAGATAAAAATGCAAAAAAGTAAAATATTCTACAGATGCATAAATAACAAAATAAATTAGGATGAGTTAGGATCACTAAGGAAGATACATGACAATCTCAAAGATGGTAATATTGAAATGGCAGAAATGTTATATAATTCCACTGCCTTTGTAATTACCAGGGGGACTTAAATGGTGGGTATAACATTAGAAGAAAAGTAGTAAAGACATTTAAGATAGAAAGAAGAGAGATAATTGATAGGCTAATCAAACGTAGTGAGGCTAAAACCCATGGTCTCAATGGATTGTATCCACACATATTAAAATATATTGGGAAGAAATAGCAAAGGCACTGTTTCATACATACGGAACTTGATTAGAAAAGGGAGTAGCCGACGGCTAATGTGATTCCTATATTTAAAAAGAGATATAGAACAAGTCCAGGGAACTAT
Organism: Scyliorhinus canicula; assembly: GCF_902713615.1. Lineage (NCBI taxonomy): Eukaryota > Metazoa > Chordata > Chondrichthyes > Carcharhiniformes > Scyliorhinidae > Scyliorhinus > Scyliorhinus canicula. Next base: position 87,022,752 of record NC_052159.1, on the reverse strand, counting down.
AAACTAATTAGTTTAAATGTCAGAAGTATAAAAAATAATTGAATCCTTACTCAAAGGTGTAATGAAAAACATCTAAAAACTGAAAATCTAGCGAAGAATAGTCACCACAGATTTCAATAGGAAAGATCATATTTGACTGACCTTACTGAATTCTTTGAAGAAGCAACGGACAATGTAGATAAGGGCAATGCAGTAGACATCCTGGGCCAGATTTCCAAATGCCTACATGGGCTTGGGACCATCTCAGGATCCCTATACTTCTGTGGCAGTTTCAAATTTTCAAAATGCTGGCAGCGGGTGAAGGAATAGGAGACCAGCTTACCTCTAATTAGTGGCCCATTGTGCTAATTCAGGAATTTATTAACGGTCAAATCATCCAGCCTTGTTTTAACTCCTCAAGAATTTGTTCTTCCCAATCCAAGCGTAAGTTTCCACCCACATTCCAGTGCGGTGAACTATAGGATCTGCTGCTATAGCTGCTCTCCCTCTGCAAGATTCTTTCAGACTAACCTACCTGTCTGTAATATTCGGTGATATTTTTGGAATATGTTGTTGCCCCTTTAAAAGAGCGGACTTTGCGATCCATGTGATGGCTCAGGATCCGTAAACAATAAGTAGAAATGACAGGGCTCTGGGAGCAGGGACCTGAGTAGTGTGGACCCTGGAGCTGGAGAGTTAAGACTCAGTACAACAATGCTGTGCCTGTATGTAGTTGCCTTTACCTACTGTTAATAAACTCCTTTTTTTGTCACTGGAAGTTTTCAGAGTATTGTCTCGAGTCACCACAAAATTCTCTGACAATTCCAGTCTGGCTAGGCGAAGGGAGAAAGATGATCTGCAGCAATAAATGGAAGGACCACACAAACAGCAACAGCTGCATGGAAACCAGAGAGGAGGACAAGAGGCTGCAGACATCTTTACTCTCACAGCATGTTGTTTTGGCCCACACTTAAAATTGTCAAAGGATACATTTCTAAAGAGGATATGCTTCCCAGGTAGATAGGCACAGACTGTGTCAGTCACTGAAAGCACAGGAATCCACAGAAAGCACAACACTGTTTCAATCAATACTCCTACAGCCCTCAACTCTTTGTCTCTGGATCTCTATAAACTGCAACAAGGGATACCAATCAGCCAGTTCCCATCCATGCTTGCATTAAACAGATGACTGACACCATATTTGTTAAAGCATGCAGCTTCCTAATGCTGCTCATAGTCAGCTGGTATTAGCAGGACGTATTGGACGGGATTCTCCAGTCATCGACGCCAAAATCATGGCCAGAGAATGAACGTTGACGCCGAAATTGGGGGGTGTCGCCGCTTTCGCGATATTCCGTCCCCTCCAAAGCGGCATTCTCTAAGAGTACGCCACATGCTGTATCGACGGCCTCAGGATGTTGCCTGAAGCCCACCTCCCGATGCTTTGCCCCCAACCAGCCGAGTTCCCCATGGAGTGGGTTTCTCATGCTATTATTTGTCGGGAACTCGGCGTGGCGGCTGCAGACTCAGTCCAGCGCCGCCAAAGTCAGGAGCGAGCCGCTCCGCAGGCTGGAGGGACTTTGGCAGGGGCTGAGGGCACTGTTGGGGGGGTGGTCCGGGGATGGCGAGCCTGGCCAAAGGGGGTGCACTATTTGGTAGATGCGGCCGCTGCAGGCCGCCACCGTGCGCATGTGCGGCCACGGACCCAGAAATTCTCTGGCCATATCGGCAGCTGGAGCCGGGTGCTCTCTGCTGCCTACCTAGTAGCCCCCCCACCAAGCGGAGGATCAGTGGCCATCTTGCGTCGTATTTTCAGTCGTAAATGGCACCCTTCCCGCGCTGGCATCAGGACACAACCTGAAAATCGGAGAATCCAGCCCATTGTTTCCACTCCCCCTCCCCATCTTTATTTGGTATTGAACTATTGTTATAACCCCCACAAGACCTATGAGGCAACCTGATTGATCTCTCTGCAGGGTTCGTGGAGTACGAGCCCCCCAATGAGGGCCGGAGACCCATCAGCAGGCTCGTTAATTCCTCGAGATAAAAGCTGGCCCAGGTAGGAGCCGGTATCTCAGAACGGTTCCGGCTGGGATTTGGACTATTGCTTGAATATACTTTCCCAAACTGAGAGTTGGCAATAAACCACTTTGAATTTCCTTTTCCAGGTTCCTCCTTGACTACAATACTGGTGACGAGGAGAAAACAGATCCACTGTCGGCACTGCTGCTGTTTGGTGCATGTGTAGAAGACTGGATCCAGTGGGTGTATTTTTTAAAGCCAATACAATTACCAGGAATGATCGCCAGATGGTGATTCCTCTGATCACCTTTTTGTGCATGCACAGAACGATCCTTTTACGAATTGCGTCTTTTCCTCCACTGCGCATGTGCAGAATGTCCGATTTACAAAGGTTCCCCCCTGTGGGAGCTCGTAGTGGTGGCTGCGGACTCAGTCCGCGGCCGGCCTAGTGGGGGACGGGGGTATCCGTCACCAGGGGGGGTGGGCCTCCAGGACAGCCAGGCTCACGATCGGAGGTCACTGATCGGCGGGCGCGCGTGATCTCGGGGGAGGGGCCTATATTGTTGTGGCCGGCCCACGGTGTGGGTCCGCCATGTTGTGCGGGGCTGCCGCGCATGCACGGACCTGTGACTGAAAGTGCAGGGCCCTGTACTTGCAGCCGGAGCTGCGAGCAGCACTCCGGGGCCCTGCCAGTCCCCTACAAAATGGAGAATCACTCTGGATTTTCTCCAGGAAAGTCCAGAGTGATTCGCGCCTGTTTTCTCGCAGGTGTGGTGACATAGCCCCATTATCAGAGAATTCCGCCCACTGTCTTCAGTCCTTCTAGCTAGCTCCTGCTCCTACCACCTACTTCAACCTTCTGTCCCACACGGCTCTGCATCATCACTTATATACTTCTGAGACTAGCTCCCTCTCGTGGCTCTCTGTGTACATGTTATTAACCCTTACTTTACTGGCATGTATAATAATACCACAGTCCTCAACTTTGAGAAGCTTTGGCCTAGCTGCAGATGCTAGGTGACTGCCAGGATATTAGTGGATTTTCCGATTCTACAGCAGAGGTGGCAATGGTAACAACATGCTATCATCTGATAGAGAACACCATACTCCTTTCTCATTGTATGACTCCTCCTGTAATTGGGCTGTAGACTGGGGGAGATCTTTGATGCAAATAAATCCTAAAATCCATTCAGTCTCCTAGCCTGCCAAAGACAAGATGAGTTATGGTGAACCTTTCTAAAACTCTGGTCCGGATTCAAACGGAGTATTGTGTCCGACTCTACGCACCACATATTACACATTAGGAAGGATGTGGAGGCATTGGAGCGGGTGTGAAAAAATTACAGGACTGCTTTGCGGCATGATGGACTTTAGTTAAGTGAACAGATGTTTACGCTTCGGCCCAGCTTGTTCACGTCGCTCAATTTTGATCACTAAGCTAGTTCCACTTGCCCACATTTGGCTTATATCCCTCTATACCCACCTTGCCCATGTAACTGTCCAACTAAAAAAGGAAAAAATTGTACCCACCTCTACCACTGCCTCTGGCAGCTGGTAGTTTGGGAAAGTTGAGATTTGATAGAGATTTTAAAAATAATGAGGGGGCTTGGCAGCGAGGAGAGAGAAGCTGTTCCCATTGGTGGAATTGTTGTGCTCCAAAGGACACAGTTATAATGATTGGCAAAAGAACCTGGGTAACTTGAGGAAAAATACTTTTTCACATTGAGTGATGACCTAAGAGGGTGTTGGAGGCCAATACAATCAGCGCTTTCAAAAGAGAATCGGATAGGAGCTGAAAGAGAAAATTTGCAGGGTTACGGGGAATGGGAATGGAACTAGCTGACTTGCTCTTGCAGGAAGCTGGTCTGAACATGAGGGACTGGCCTCCTTCTTTCCTGCAGCCATTCTATTACCCTAGCTTAGGGCCATTATCATAGAATTTCATAGAATTTACAGTGCAGAAGGAGGCCATTCGGTCCATCGAGTCTGCACCGGCTCCTGGAAAGAGCACCCTACCCAAGGTCAACACCTCCACCCTATCCCCATAACCTAGTAACCCCACCCAACAGTAAGGGCAATTTTGGACACTGAGGGCAATTTATCATGGCCAATCCACCTAACCTGCACATCTTTGGACTGTGGGAGGAAACCGGAGCACCCGGAGGAAACCCACGCACACACGGGGAGGATGTGCAGACTCCACACAGACAGTGACCCAAGCCGGAATCGAACCTGGGAACCTGGAGCTGTGAAACCACTATGCTACCGTGCTGCTCACAATTATGAGCATCCCTGAAAAAATGTTGCTGTTGGTGCTGCAGACTCCTGCAAGAGGGGCCCAGCTGCACTGCACACTTCACTCTCGATTGCAGAGTGTCAAACACAAATTGGTCGCGGACTCCTTCAACATCTCCAACTTGTTGCAGCAGCCTCCTGGCAGACTGGTCCAATACCATGGCTTTGTTTGAAAATCAGGCTATTCTGCCCATTAATGCTGTGCTCAGAAATAGGCTCGCCACACACTGCCAATAAAAACTTCACCTCTTTAAGAGACACGGGCTGGCTTTATGAAGGAGTAGATCTACCAGAATTCCCACTCTCCCAAATGGTGTGTGGCCGAGTCACTAGGGGCTGACTATAAGCAATGCTTTTAGTGCTGGCAGTTTGCTAATCTTGTTTAAATGAGGTCTGAATGACCACTAAAAGGCTCATTTGAGATGAAAAGTAATTTATTGTTTCAATATTTAGCGCCATATCTTTATATTCCTTGGGAAACTGTAATGTTCTGAAATGTAAAAAAACCCCAAAGGGATTGCAATGCAAGAATACTATTAGTTGATAAGTAGAGTGCTGTACATTAAAAGAACTGGCAAGTACAATGTTGTTGGATGACCAGGCAGCTTTCATTAGCGACAGGAATCAGGGGAACAAATCCTCATTTAACAAAAGCAATTTAAAAGCAGTGGGACTGATAATACATTGCCGTATGCCCATGGTCTTTGTGTGCATCAGATACAGACCACCTGTATTGTCAGGTAACAAAGATTGAGACTGGCTTTGTGCTATGTCACACAGCATGATATAAATCAATGGAAAGCAGAGAGGACTGAGACGGAAAAACAGAGTGTATTATTCTTTGTGTCTGAATAAAGCTTGTAGTCTTACAGTTGAAGTAGATGCTTTATTTCAATTACTTGTTCTCTCTCCGGCGTTTATACTATGCTACATCTGAGCTGCCTGTCTGTGTCCTGCTCACCAGCGTTCCTGTGAAAAGAAACTACTTCCTGTTTGTCTATGTACATATACATCTCTGGTGCTCCCTCTAGTGGTTACTTCATTGTAGTGTATTTACCTTAACCCCTTGTGTATATACAGTGATGCATATCACTACATCCCCCCATTTTTCTTTTTACATATTTTCTGTACTTTGTTAAAGAAAACTATACAACACAGGTAGCTAAATGATGTACACATTGTGATGATATTGATGATTATACAAAGCCAATTAATATTTATGAGTCCAATCTTAATAAAGAAAATTTATGAGTCCAAACTTTATGAATGTGTTTGGTTGAGTTGCTTTCTTCTTCTGTTGTTGAAGTGGTTATGTTGATGTTGTCATTTCTTTGTGAACGTCGTCAGTGTTCTTGTGTTTATGTAACCAAGAAGTCATCATGAGGTGTTTGGATGGTCGAATCACTTTGTTATCTGATTTAGACTTTTTTTTCTATGCTTGTGGTAGCGATTCTGTATGTCATCTTTGATGTCTGACCTGGACTTTTTCCTGTGCTTGCGGTATTGATTCGGGATGTCATCTTTGTTGTCTGACCTGGGCTTTTTTCTGTGTTTATGGTATTGATTGTGTATGTCATCTGCCTTGAAAGCTGGTTTGCTTGTTTGTAGTGGAGCAAATGTGAATTTGTTAGATTTGTTGTCATGCCATGGTATGTTTGTAATCTTGCCATTGTTTTGAGCTGAGCTGTTACATTGTCCTTCATGTGCAGAGTTGTACCATGTCGTACAAGTTGTTGTTTCATTGTTGTTGTTTTTGTTGTTTCTGTCTTTGTTGTTCCTGTTGTTGTTCTTGTTGTTTTTGTTGTGCTTGTTGTTGCTGTTGTTGCCTTTGTTATGCTTGTTGTTGTTTTTGTTGTTGTTCTTGTGGTTTTTGTTGTCGTGCTTGTAGTTTTTGTTGTTGTTCTTGTTGTGCTTCTTATTTTTTTGTTCTTGCTGTTTTTGTTGTTCTTGTTTCTGTTGTGTTTCTTGTGGTTTTTGTTCTTGTTGCGCTCAATGATTGTTCCATGTGGATAATTCGAGTCATTCTCAAAGTTATTTGTGTCACTGTCCTTTGTGGTATCTGATGTTTCATTGAGCATTTCTTCTTGAGGATTGTGAGAATGACCTGATGTTGCATTGATCTTGGTGACATCACTCCTTTGTGGTTGATGTGATTCATCTTTGATTCCTTGGTGCTCCTCTTCTGGAGTCATTTCTGGTTCACTTGAATCATCATTGATTTCTTGGTGCTCCTCTTTTGGAGTAATTTCAGGTTCACTTGAATCATCATTGATTTCTTGGTGCTCCTCTTCTGGAGTCAAAATCTTCAAGATTTCATTTTATTGTGGGTAGTTAAGAGTAGATGAGGTTTTATTGACGTGGTCTCACTGGACTCAAGAGTAGTTTCACTTTAATTGTTGAGTGCTTCTGTACATACAAGCTGAGATCTGTCAGTCTCGCTGTGATCTTGCACATCTTGTTTGGGAATTGTGATTTCTTCGTCACTTGTCTCACATACAGTGGGTAGACATTCAGTGTCTTCTTGTTGGTTAAATGAGCTGGGTAGACTTTCATAGTCTTCTTCTGGTGGCTCAAATAAGCTGGGTAGACTTTCATAGTCTTTTTGCTGTTCACGTGAGCTTGGTAGACTTTCATAGTCTGCTGCTGGTTGTTCAAATAAGGTTGATAGACCTTCATGGTCTTGTTCATGTATGGACTTTGCTATGGAGTCTTGAGTTGCTTCCATTTTGGAGTCTGTCAACGAGCTCTCTGTGGAGGCTTGCATCGCTCTCTCTGTGGAGTCTTTCATCGCTCTCTGTGTGGAGGAGTGCAGTGGTCTCTCTGTGGAGCCAATCAGTGCTCTCTCAACAGAGTTGTTCAACACTCGCTGTGTGGCATTGTTTTCTTCTTGGGTATTTGACAGGTTGCTGTCATCCAATGTATCTACAATCTGCCATTGCATCATGGTATGGATTCATCTACCATGAGTAGAGTCGTGTTGAGCTTTTCAACTGTGGCACTGATGCTTTTATGATCATCATATCCAAATAACTCAGCCAGGTCTGAGTAGTATTCTTCGATAAACAAATCATCTTCCTTTGTTTCGGATTTTCACTTTGGGTGGTGCAAACTGCTTGTTCCAGGGTGCTGCAGAGGTTATTTTCAACTACTGGTAGAAGTTCAGGCATTGTTCTGTCTTTCGAGGTAAGAAAATTTTGTTTGTAGCTTCAATTTTCGGGCATTTTGCCTTTAAGTGCGTGTGGCCGAGGGCCTCTGACATCATGACGCCACATTCTGTTCTGTTCTGTTGAGCTTCGCAACACTCATTCACTGTGCAATTTGGTCTCTGAGCATTGAATGTCTTAAAGCAGCATTGTTACTGGTGTTACATTTTGGTACAATGTTGATAACCTCACACTTGCTTACATGAAATCCATCTGTAACAGTTTTGCCCATTCACCTAGTCTACTAATATTCCTTGGTAATTTAATGCCGTCATCTACACTGTCTACAATGCCATCCAACTTTCTGTGATCAGCAAATTTTAACATTTGACTTTCTATATCATTATCCAAGTTGTTAATGAATAACATGAACAATTGGAGCCCTAACACAGATTCCTGTGGTACACCATAAGTCACATCCATCCAATTTGAGTACCTACCCATTATTCCTACTGTCACCTGTCACTCAACCAATTTCCCAGCCATATCAGTAATTTGCCCTCAATTCCGTGGGCTTCTGCCTTAGTTAACAGTCTCTGCCTCTTTAAACCTGCAATTATTTTCCACTTACAGACAGCCACCATGATTCTGTACTTAGTATAGAATTACTAAGGAGTTAATTCATTCCTTCATGCATGTATTGGCTTTTAGAGAGAAATATCCAATCCCTTCCACTCCTCCATGTAGTGATATGCATCACTGTCCATACACAAGGGGTTAAGGTAAATACGCTACAATTAAGTAACCACTAGAGGGAGCTCTTTGAAATCCATACTGAGGTGTTCAAAAGGGCGGGAGGCCTTCACCAGGTGGGCCTTGTCTGGACGATAGAAGTGCGGCTTGCATTCCGCACAGACTTGGCAGTCTCTGGTCATGGCCTTGACCTCCTCTGTGGAGTAGGGCAGGTTGTGTGCCTTGACAAAGTGGAGAAGCCAGGTGACCTCCGGGTGACAGAGGTCATTGTGGATAGCCCATAACCGATCAGCCTGCGCGTTGGCACAGGTGCCATAGGACAGGGCATCTGGGGGCTCATTGAGCTTCCCAGGATGATACAAGATGTCGTAGTTATAGGTGAAGAGTTCGATCCTCCACCGCAAAATCTTGTCGCTCTTAATTTTGCCCCGCTGTGTGTTGTTGAACATGAAGGCAACCGATCGTTGGTCTGTGAAGAGAGTAAATTTCCTGCCGGCCAGGTAATGCCTCCAGTGCCGCACAGCTTCCGCAATGGTTTGCGCTTCTTTTTCAACAGAGGAGTGTCGAATTTCAGAGGCATGGAGGGTACGGGAATAAAAGGGGATAGGCCTCCCTGCCTGGTTAAGAGTGGCTGCCAGGGCAAAGTCAGACGCATCGCTTTCCACCTGGAACGGGATGGATTCGTCCACGGCGTGCATCGTGGCCTTGGCAATTTCGGATCTGATGCGGTTGAAGGCCAGGCGGACCTCAGCCGTCAGGGGAAAAGTGGTGGACTTAATGAGTGGGCGGGCTTTGTCCGCGTAGTTGGGGGACCCACTTGTGCGGAAAACGCATTTCTTCTTATTATATGTCAAATTAAGGAGTTGGGCGGTGCGGAGGAAATTTTGAAGGTTGGCGTCGTGGTGCTGCAGGTCATGGCCGCAGATGGTAACATTATCCAAGTACGGGAATGTGGCCCTCAGCCTGTACTGGTCGACCATTCGGTCCATCGTTCGTTGGAAGACCAAAACCCCCTTGGTGACGCTGAAGGGGATCCTGAGGAAATGGAAGAGATGGCCATCTGCCTCAAAGGCAGTGTATTGGCGGTCCACCCGCTGGATAGGGAGCTGATGGTACGAGGATTTCAAGTCCACCGTAGAGAAGACTCGATACTGCGCAGTCTGATTGACCATGTCAGATATGAGCGGGAGGGGGTACCCGACCATTTTGCGACCAGAACGGCACTGATCGGCATCAACTTGACCAGTCCCGGCCTTGCCATCTTCAAAGCTCGATGTTGGCCATCAGCCTCAACGGGCAGGAGACATCCTGCCTCTTCGATTCCAGGAGCATGGATAGCTTCGTCCACCCGGACATGGTAAGGCGCTGTTCCTTCCGGGTCCTCCCCGTCTCACAAGTCATATCCCTAGCTTCCGGATCACACTCCGTGCAGATCTGGGGGTACTGCACTGCCAACCTGGCAAAACTGGGCGTTAAATACGCCAATTTCAAACTCTATGTCCTCCCCAATCTCTGCGCCCCTCTCCTACTGGGTTTAGACTTTCAGTGCAACCTCCATAGTCTAACCCTGAAGTTCGGGGGACTCCTGCCCCCTCTCACCATCTGTAGCCTCGCGACCCTGAAGGTCGCCACTCCCTCGCTCTTCACGAACCTCACCCCAGACTGTAAGCCCGTCGCCACCCGGAGCAGACGGTACAGTGCTCATGACAAGGCCTTCGTCTGGTCAGAGGTCCAGCGATTTCTGAGGGAAGGGATCATTGAGGCCAGTAAAAGCCCCTGGAGAGGACAAGTGGTGGTCGTCAGGATCGGGGAGAAACACCGGATGGTCATCGACTACAGTCAGACGATCAACCGGTACATGCAGCTCGATGCGTACCCCCTCCCACGCATATCTGACATGGTCAATCAGGGGCTTTTCACAGTAACTTCATTGAAGCCTACTCGTGACAATAAGCGATTTTCATTTCATTTCATTGCGCAGTATCGAGTCTTCTCTACGGTGGACTTGAAGTCTGCGTACCACCAGCTCCCCATCCGGCGGCAGGACCGCCAATACACTGCCTTTGAGGCAGATGGCCATCTCTTCCATTTCCTCAGGGTCCCCTTCGGCGTCACCAACGTGGTTTCGGTCTTCCAACGAATGATGGACCGAATGGTTGACCAGTACAGGCTGCGGGCCACGTTCCCGTACTTGGGATAATGTTACCATCTGCGGCCATGACCTGCAGGTCCACGACGCCAACCTTCAAAAATTCCTCCGCACCGCCCAACTCCTTAATTTGACATATAATAAGGGGAAATGCATTTTCCGCACAACTCGGTGAGCCACCCTCGGCTATGTCGTGGAAAACGGAGTCCTAGGGCCTGGCCCCGAACGCATGCACCCCCTCCTGCAACTCTCCCTCCCCAAGGCCCCACGGCCCTGAAAAGGTGCCTGGGGTTCTTCTTCTACTATGACAAGTGGGTCCCAAACTATGCTGACAAAGCCCGCCCACTCATTAAGTCGATCACTTTTCCCCTGATGGCTGAGGCCCGCCTGGCCTTCAACCGCATCAGATCCGAAATTGCCAAGGCCACGATGCACGCTGTGGACGAATCCATCCCGTTCCAGGTGGAAAGTGATGCGTCTGACTTTGCCCTGGCAGCCAATCTTAGCCAGGCAGGGAGGCCTGTCGCCTTTTTTAACCGTACCCTCCATGCCTCCGAAATTCAACACTCCTCTGTTGAAAAAGAAGCGCAAACCATTGTGGAAGCTGTAAGGCACTGGAGGCATTACCTGGCCGGCAGGAAATTTACTCTCTTCACAGACCAACGGTCGGTTGCCTTCATGTTCAACAACACGCAGTGCGGCAAAATTAAGAACGACAAGATTTTGCGGTGGAGCGCAAGGAGCGAGCTCTCCACCTATAACTACGACATCTTGTATCGTCCTGAGAAGCTCAATGAGCCCCCAGATGCCCTGTCCCGTGGCACCTGAGCCAACGCACAGGCTGACCAGTTATGGGCTATCCCCAACTACCTCTGTCACCCGGAGGTCACCTGGCTTCATCACTTTGTCAAGGTCTGCAACCTGCCCAACTCCACAGAGGAGGTCAAGGCCATGACCAGGGACTGCCAAGTCTGTGCAGAGTGCAAGCCGCACTGCCATCGTCCAGAAAAGTCACACCTTGTGAAGGCCTCCCGCCCTTTTGAACTCCTCAGTATGGATTTCAAAGGGCCACTCCCCTCCACTGATCGTAACGTGTACTTTCTCAACGTTGTTGATGAGTACTCCCGTTTTCCTTTCACCTTCCCATGCCCTGACAGGACCTCTGCCACAGTCATCAAGGCCCTGCGCAGCATCTTCACCCTGTTCGGTTTGGGATCCTCATTCATGAGCGATGAGCTGCGTCAGTACCTGCTCAGCAAGGGCATCGCCTCGAGCAGGACGACCAGCTACAGCCCCAGGGGAAACGGGCAGGTGGAGAGGGAGAATGCTACGGTCTGGAAGGCCATCCTTCTGGCCCTATGGTTTAGAAGTCTCCCAGTCGCCCGCTGGCAGGAGGTCCTCCCTGACACGCTCCACTCCATCCGGTCACTGTTGTGTACTACCACTAACAGGACCTCTCACGACCGTGTATTTTTCTTCCCTAGGACGTCGATCTCCGGGGTCTCGCTTTCTACCTGGCTCACGACCCCTGGGCCGGTACTCCTCCGGAAGCACGTGAGGAGCCATAAGGCCGACCCCTTGGTCGAGAGGGTTCACCTCCTCCATGCGAACCCTCAGTATGCATACGTGACACACTGCGACGGGCGGCAGGACACAGTCTCCCTCAGGGACCTGGCCCCTGCGGGTACTCCTGTGCCCACCATCACCTCACCACTTTCTTCTACCTCCCCATCTACCCCATCAACTGGTACCCCTGCACTCACCATCACCTCACCGCTTCCTTCTACATCCCCATCGACCCCATCAACTCATCTGGGGTCCATTAGCACCACCTCTGCGCCGTCACCCTGCCTGGGATCCTGTTGTGAGGACGACGTGCTCCCAGAGTCGAAGGTCTCGACGCCAGCACCTACACTGCGACGTTCACAGTGGACAATACACCCTCCTGTGAGACTGAACCTATGAGTCCACTTCACCCCCGCCGGATTTTTTTTTAACGGGGTGAATGTGGTGAGCCACGTATGGCTGTTGTATATATTATTGTATTTACTCACGGCTGTTGTATATATTATTGTATTTACTCGCGGCTGTTGTATATATTATTGTATTTACTCGCGGCTGTTGTATATATTATTGTATTTACTCGCGGCTGTTGAATATATTATTGTACTTACTCACTGTTACTGTTGTTGTGTTGATGTTGTTGTTGGCTCCGCCTGTGGCTCCGCCCCTCTGAGAAGGTATATAACCCATCGATCCGGGACAGCCTCTCAGTGCGGGAGAAGCTACTGGTGGGCACATTCTAGCTGATTAAAACCACAGTTCTTGTTAACTACCGTTTCCACTGGATTGATTGATATCAATACGTTTTTGTTCTGCAAAGGTATTGAGGGATATGGGTCAAAGGCTCCCTACAACGCTTCCATTAAGTTGGAGCCTGTTTCTCTGCTTCCTTTGAATTTAACTGGGTCCTTTCTGTCTCTTCTGTGGCTTGCAGGCTGGCAGACTGCCTCAAACTGGTTGCCTCAAGACGGGTTGATCATTGACGCTTGAACTGATTTGGTGAACTATCACAAGAGGATCCCACCCTTGTTGCTAATGTAACAAGCATTGGAACATTCTGTACCTTAAGGGTTGCGACCTCTACAGACTGCTAATTTAGCATACAGGGATGGCAAATGGCAAAGTCTTTGTTTAAACGGGCATTTAGGTATTCAGGAGGGACTAAATGTATCTTTACAGGTGGCAGTGGGTGACCATATTACTGAAATTTGCTGACATGGATCTTATCTTTTAGCGGTTACCAGTAGTTAGCATGCCACCCGCTGTTGAAGCATTTACAACCAAGATTCAAAAGAGAAGTGAAACATTAAGGCAAGTGACATTTTAGTTTTCATGCATCCTAATTAAAATGTTGTATGTGTGTATAATTTATCAAATAATTGGCTTAACCTTCTCTCATCATGTTAGAGTCATTCTGTATTTTATGTAGAGCAAGTCCTAGACTTGTGATGGTACAAAAAAGTGTTGTCAGCATTAAAGACATTATCTAATTTAACGTGTTGTTCAAACAATTGATTAATATTTCTTTCATTCCCTATTGTATGGTTTCAAGAAGTAAAAGCAAATGTGGAGCTAACAAGACTCTAATGCCAATGGACTCATTATAACTTGCTGTTTGTTGGAACACGACTGCATTCAGTGAAAAAGGTAAGTCAGGAGGTGACTTATCTTGATTTCTTTTAATCAACACAACTAATTATATGTTTTTTCTGTAACGATAAAGTTGTTTATGACAGGAGATCTGAGTAAACCTTACATGCTGAGAGTGCAAATTCCACCATATTCCCTCTACAAGAATGGACGTTCACAACTTTAGTGACAATCTAATAAGAAACATATCTTGATTTATCCAAATTCCTAAAATTCTCAGTACGCTTAGACAACATGGGTGGGATTCTCCCATCTGAAGGCAGAGTGTTGATGCCGTCGTAAAAACTGGAGAGTTTAACAACGGCATCATCGGATCGCTAAGTGTAGCAATCCTCTGCCCTACAGGGGGCTGGCACGGCACTGGAGCGACGCACACAGCTCCAGCTACCGATACTGGCGTCAAATGGGCGCCGTGGGTCTGCGCATGCGCACGGCAACCGGCGCAAATTCACGCATGCATGGTAGCTTCCTTCTCCGCGCCGGCCCCCACGTAACATGCATCGGGCTCCAGGGGCCGGCGCGGAGCAAAAGAGGCCCCCACCACAAGAGGCCGGCCCGCCGATCGGTACCCTTTTACTTCACCAGTGGATCTCCTGTGGTGTTCCTCATGAAGTCAGAAGATTTCCTGTCTTCCAAGAACCGAAACATTATGCTATGCAATGTAAAATATTCTATGGCCGTGAACCACTCTGTGCCCAATGACTTGCTGGATTTTTCTTATGACCCTGTCTCGTTCAACCTTCCGACTCAAGCGGGGCAGGATCCAGCAGCAGCCTCCGAGGCCCAGTGTTGAATTGCAGGAGAGTCACGCCCTCTTTTTTTACAGCACTGGCTGCCGTAAAGCAGGTAAGTTTAAAAGGTCCAATGAAATTGACAGGCCAGAGAGCCAAAAGTGTCTAAGGTATGCGGATCGGATTTGGGGGTGATGGGAGGTGTGGTGGTGGGGGGAGGGGGGAATGGGGGTGCGGGAGTAGTTCTGGAATTTATGGGGGAGGTTGGACCTCATGCTGAGGTGGGGGTTGGGATAATTGGATCACGTTGTTTGAACATAGAACATAGAACATAGAAAAATGCAGCACAGAACAGGCCCTTCGGGCCACCATGTTGTGCCGAACCTTTGTCCTAGATTAATCATAGATTATCATAGAATTTACAGAGCAGAAGGAGGCCACTCGGCCCATCGAGTCTGCACCGGCTCTTGGAAAGAGCACCCTACCCGAGATCAACACCTCCACCCTATCCCCATAACCCAGTAACCCCACCCAACACTAAGGGCAATTTTGGACACGAAGGGCAATTTATCATGGCCAATCCACCTAACCTGCACATCTTTGGACTGTGGGAGGAAACCGGAGCACCCAGAGGAAACCCACGCACACTGCTCATTGTGTTGATTCAATGCTTCAATGTAGTCTGAAAGGTCAGCAAGAAACATATTGCCACCCTTCAGTACACAGAGGGTGACGATGTGATGATTTTCCATGGCTTTCATTATATCACTTGCCAAAAGTTCAGTTCTGTTCATGATTAAACCATGAAGAATATAGACTCTCTCCAGATGATTTGACTCGTGTTCAGGGATGTAAAACAGACCGAGGTCATAACCTTGTTCATCATTGGCAGTCAGCCAGCCGCCGTGATCACACTTTGACCCCGGGTTCAGGTCCCAACACCCCCGGAACGCATGCACACTGAGGGTTTGGTTGTGGGTAGTGGGCGGGTCGTGGGAGGCAAGCACTGGGTGTGGTGTGATAGACAAGCCCGCAGGGGTGGGGGGGGGGACGTGGTACAAGTGGGAAATCTGATAGGGGTATGGGGTGTGGGGAAAAAGTTAGACAGGAGGGGTGGGCGGAGCCCCTTTGGGTTGCCGGTGTGGAAGGAGTCCCATGGAGGGTGTCAGTCTGGGTCTTTCCATTAGATACCTAGATATCCAAAGAGGTTTAAATTCTTCTAACGTTTTCTGAGTAACCATCGGTAGAACCCTGTCAGAACATCCGAAGTTTGCGATTTAAATTGCATTTTTGGATGGTTTCCATTGCAGAGCATTTACCCAGAGGAAGTTTGCACTTCTGGGCAATTGCCATGCAAACCCTTACTTGTGAAGTTCTGAGAGAGGTTCCCCAACGCACTGTTGGTGTAACCCCCCACCCCACCGACAACGCTAGAGTGCCCCGAATTTACGCCCCAATATTATATTGTGCATCACTGGTGTGTGTCTTTAAATGTATGATTTAGCTGTGTCTTTCTGGGGTTCTTTAAGGTCTAGTTGGTCTTAGACAGATCGTAATAGCAATTGCAAATCAGAAGAAAGCTACAGGAAATTACTGACTTTTTCCCCCATGCTCTTTTTAGAGTGTGACAAAGGCTACATTTTTACTACAATGTCAGTAATCTTCTGAAATATTTTCCACTTTTCCTGAAGGACTCCAAACTGATCGTCTGTGAACAGGTTATTACTAAGTACCACTTGATATCACTTGAATCCTTCCATCATTTTGCTAACAATTGAGAAGGTTTTAATTGGTTGTGTTGAATTTGTCCTGATTTCTATAGCCATACTTGGACAATTGTCCAAGTCATCAAGTTGATGCCAGTGTTGTAGCTGTAATGTACATTTGGCTAGAGGCACAGCTAATTCTGGTGTATATGTCTTCAGCACTGCAGCTGGGATATTGTTGATGCCCATGGACTTTGCACTCAATTACTTGATGTCAGGTGGCGAAAATGATCAGGGGACATAGATTTAGGGTTAGGCGGGGTTTCGAGGGGAAGTGAGGAAAAACCTTTTCACCCAGAGGGTTGTGTAAGTCTGGAACTCGCCGTCTGAAAGGGTCGTGGAGGCAGAGACATTCATAACATTAAAGAAGTATTTAGAGGGCAGCACGGTGGCCAAGTGGTTAGCACAGCTGCCTCACGACACTGAGGTCCCAGGTTCGATCTCGGCTCTGGGTCACTGTCCGTGTGGAGTTTGCATATTCTCCCCGTGTCTGCGTGGGTTTCACCCCCATAACCCAAAAATGTGCAGAGTAGGTGGATTGGCCATGCTAAATTGCCCCTTAATTGGAAAAAATAATTGGGTAACCTAAAATTTTTTTAAAAAGAAGTATTTAGATGTATATTGTGATGACAAGGCATACAAGGCTACGGGCGAAGTGCTGGAAAATGGGATTAGAATAGTTAGGTGGTTGTTTTTGACCAGTACAGATGATGCGATAAATTGAAGGGCCTTTTCTGTGCTGTAGACCTGTATGACTCTAATCGAATTACAAGAATACTGGAATCTGGCATGATGGTTGGTACCTCAGGAGGAAGCGACAAGGGATCGTTCACTCAGCGTTCCAAACACTTTGGGTAGGATTTTCCCATCTGCGCTGTGCAGTGGCAAGTGTGAAAATCAACATTTTTAATTCATTCATGGAATCTGGACGTTGCTGGCTCGGCCAGCATTCATTGCCCATTAATTGCCCTTGAACTGAGTGGCTTGCCAAGCCATTTCAGAGGGCATTTATGAGACAAGCACATTGTTATGGATGTGGAGTCACAGGTAGGCTAGACCAGGTAAGGACAGCAGATTTCCTTCCCAAAT
Organism: Scyliorhinus canicula; assembly: GCF_902713615.1. NCBI lineage: Eukaryota > Metazoa > Chordata > Chondrichthyes > Carcharhiniformes > Scyliorhinidae > Scyliorhinus > Scyliorhinus canicula. Next base: position 87,005,612 of record NC_052159.1, on the reverse strand, counting down.
GAACATTGGTTTCAGAGTCATCAGTGGACTTTAAATTTTTTATTTAATTCAAATTTCATCATCTTCCATGGTGGGTTTTCGAAGTGGTGGGGGGGGGGGGGGGTTCCCACATCATCACCCTGAGTCTCTGAGTACCTGACATCTACGTATTCACAGGATACAAGAATCGAGCCATTCCACTGGCTGGAGAGGATGTGGACCATTCTTGTCGTGATCCTGCACCAGTGCATTCCTCATACAACCATACTGTGAGTCAATTGAGCATTTCCGAGTCACCTGCTATAATATCCCGCATGGAATCTACGGGGTGGGCAGATTAGGGGCAGCAGGGTAGCATGGTGGTTAGCATAAATGCTTCACAGCTCCAGGGTCCCAGGTTCGATTCCCGGCTGGGTCACTGTCTGTGTGGAGTCTGCACGTCCTCCCCCTGTGTGCGTGGGTTTCCTCCGGGTGCTCCGGTTTCCTCCCACAGTCCAAAGATGTGCGGGTTAGGTGGATTGGCCATGCTAAATTGCCCGTAGTGTCCTAATAAATGTAAGGTTAAGGGGGGGGGGTTGTTGGGTTACGGGTATAGGGTGGATATGTGGGTTTGAGTAGGGTGATCATGGCTCGGCACAACATTGAGGGCCGAAGGGCCTGTTCTGTGCTGTACTGTTCTATGTTCTATGTTCTATTAGTCTTCCCCGTGTTCCTTGCGGTGTACGAGCTCCCTCACTAGTGGCAGGGTATCTCAATTAGCCAATGAATATAAGGTCGGCCAGTAAGCCACCGACCAGAGAGGAAGCCGGTGGGGATCTACCGGGTAGTGTATATATTGTTTGTGTAAATAAAACTTTGTGTTTTTATTACTTGGTGTGGCCTCTCCATATCGTTATTAAACTGGCAATGCAGTAATCATCTCTACTTTCTTTCATAGGCACCGTTGCCAAATGCCAGCCCCTCAGCCAGCCAGGCCCTCAGCTCCAGTCCTGATGATACTTCTGATGCGACCATCAATTCACTCAGAGACATGAGTTGGAGTAAACTGTGGCTTTAATCGGCTTACAACTGAGCCTGCCTGTGACTGTGCTGAACTGAGGGCGGACTCACTTATACTTCCTGACAGGGGCGGAGCCAAGAGCAGAGCCCTGTACATGCTCCTCATCTCCCCCTGTGGGCAGAGCCGCACAACGGCTCACAGATGGAGCCCACAGGGACACAGTAATGTACAGTGTGAATTATAGTGGTTACACATTCACCACATTCACCACCTGTTAAAAATCAAGTCCGGCGGGGGTGACGGGTCTACAAGTTCAGTCGGTTCGGCGCCCGAATCGTGCGATGCGACCGACGAAGCACTGGCGTTGCAGCCGTTTCGGGTGGCTGTGGAAGGATGTTCGGTGCGGGTCCGAGGGTGGACTCCGGGGTGGTTCTTCCTGAGCTTCGTTCCTGCGGACCGGCGTGTCGGGTGGAAGGGAGCATGGGAAGCAAATAGGTGCAGAGGCGCAGGGCATGGGAAGTCGGGTGGGGTGTAGTGTGGGGGGTGTATAGGCGGTAGTGGTGGTAGAGCCTGCGGGTGACAGGTCCCGAAGGGAAAACGTGTCCTGTCGGCCATCGGGGTGTTCGACAAACGTGTAGTGGGGGTTCGAGAGTGCAGGAGCTGGACCCTCTCTACCAGGGGGTCTGTCTTATGTGTCCGGACGTGCTTCCGAAGGAGGACAGGGCCCCGTGTCCTCAACCAGGATGGAAGCGAGGCCCCCGTGATAGTGCCCCAGATCTGGGTGAACGAAGCTCTCAGTGCTCCCAGAGTCGAACAGACATGGTGTCTCGTATCCGTTGATCCGGACGGACATGATGGAACTCTTGAGGTGCTTTGGCCGCGACTGGCCCAAGGTGACTGCACTGAGCTGCGGGTAGTCGGTGGCGTGGTCGACGGTGCTGGAGCGGCCCCGTGATGACTGTCCGCTCAGGTCGTAATCTTCGAGTGGCGTAGCGGGTGATGGCCAAGCTGGCGGCCCTCATTGATCGCACGTGGCGGGCGGCGAGGAATATGGCGCCCAAGATGGCGGCCCCCCGAATCGCACATGGCCAGCGGCGTGGGGGAGGATTGCCAAGATGGCGGCCCCCCTGAGTCGCACATGTTGTGTGGAGGTAGACACGCTGCCACATTATGGGGTCTGTGGGCCTGGGAGGTTGAGGAGTGAGTGTTCGGGTTAGGGTTCGAGTTTTTAGATTTGACCAGGCAGACCTAAGCGAAGCGCCCTTTTCGCCCGCAGCTGCTGCAGCTCGCGTTGCGGGCCAGCATTGCTGTCGGGGGTATTGGTGCTGGCCGCAAAAATGGCACGATAGTCCTCCGTGGTGGGTGGGTGGCCGTGCGGTGCAGGCCTGGGGCAGCCTTTGGTCGGGGGTCCACGATGGGGTTGCGTGATTCGCCGGGAATGCAGTTAGGCTTTGGAAAGCAACCTCTAACGAGGTCACTAGTTTTACCGTGTCCTCCAGTTCCTGGGCCCCTTTCTCAAGAAGACGCTGCCGCACATAATTTGATCGGACCCCTGCAACATACACATCTCGACGGCGAGTTCCATGCGCTGGGAGGCTGTCATGGCCTGGAAGTTAGTCGCGTGCTCGGGCTTTAAGGTCGCGCAGATAGTCTTCTAGCAACTCCCCAGGGCGCTGGTGGCAAGTTGTGAAGATGTGTTGCGCGTAGACTTCATTCACGGGCCACACGTACAGGCGGTCGAGTATCGTGAGGGCCTCAGTATAAGAGTCAGTTTCATCAAGTTGAGTAGAAATACGATGGCTCACCCGTTAGAAACTTAGTTTCTGTTTATCTGTAACAGAGGAGGTAGTCGACGCAGCCAGGTAGGCCTTGAAGCACCGAAGCCAATGCAAAAAAATTTCCTTTGCCTCTGCGGCCTGTGGATCGAGTTCCAGTCGGTCAGGTTTGAGGGCTGATTCCATAGTAGTTCTTTAAGTCGATTAAATTGATGTGACCATCAATTCACTGAGAGACACGAGTTGGAGTAAACTGTGGCTTTAATCGGCTTACAACTGAGCCTGCCTGCGACTGTGCTGAACTGAGGGCGGACTCGCAGGACCGCAGCACTTATACTTCCTGACAGGGGTGGAGCCAAGGGCGGAGCCCTGTACATGCTCCTCATCTCCCCCTGTGGGCAGAGCCGCACAGCGGCTCACAGATGGAGCCCACAGGGACACAGTAATGTACAGTGTGAATTATAGTGGTTACACATTCACCACAACTTCAGATGAGGAACCTGAGGACAGCACCTTTGAAGACCCGTAACAATGTTTACCCACATCCTCCACCAGCGCAGAGACACACACCTTATTGGAACCTACTTCTACAGCAGGCTCAGGGTCACATTCTGGTGAGCACAGCACACAATTTGGATTCACAGAATTCGACAGAGGCAGGGGCATCTGAAGTAGCTAGCACTTGGAGAATTACTGGAGGTCTAACTCTGCAGAGGCCGAATCAGATGACGAGCCTCCAGACTCTGTCATTCTCAGTTATTGGAGTGCAGAGACAGTCATGGGAACATCAGGAAGGAGTGTCAGCTGCATGCTTCAGATATCAGTGCAAGATGGAGGAATCCATCTGCATTCAAAAGGTGAGAATGCCAATGCACCAAGGTCAACATTGGCAGCATGGCGGTCAACATGGAGACCTTCATCCAGGACATAGATCCTGCACTGTGGCAGGAGCTCAACTTTATCAATATAGGCATTGGTGAGATCCGGCAGTGGCTACATGAGGGGGCGATGGTGCAGCTCGATCTCACTCCAGCTTGCCCTTCGTCTCAGGGAATTTGCCATTGGTACCTTGTGCACCCCCAGGGATAAGGAATAGCAGCTGGACATCCTGGGGACATCCACCCAAGTGAATCCGGCAGTGACCAACTAATCCCAATTCCGTCTTCCTCTGACCCGCATTAGATTCAGCCCCACAGCACGGGACCCACAGCAGGCCAGGGCCCTCCAATCTCAGTTGCCAAAGTCATGACATACAACAGGGTGCACCAGTCAGCAGGCTACCTCCCACTGGCAAGGTAGCACAATTAGCACTGTTGCTGCACAGTGCCAGCGTCCCAAGTTCGATCCCCAGCTTCGGTCACTGTCTGTGCAGAATCTGCATGTTCTCCGTGTCTGCGTGGGTTTCCTCCGGGTGCTCCGGTTTCCTCCCACCAGTCCTGAAAGACGTTCTGTAAGGTAAATTGGACATTCTGACTTCTGTCTCAGTGTGCCCGAACAGATGCCGAGTGTGGCGAGTAGGGGCTTTTTTTCACAGTAACTTCATTGCAGTGTTAATGTAAGCATACTTGTGACAATAAAGATCATTATTATTATTTACCTCCACTGTGGATATTGGGGAGGATATAGCGGTGGAGGAAAAACATTAATAGGATCACATTGTTTGCATGGATGTTAAACACATGTATATAGTTTTTACAAATGTTTAGGCCTCCTCTATATAATCAGCTGTGTTGTTGCCAATCATGATCCCTTCCCCAACTTATTGCAGATATTACTCTCACGTGCCTCAGGCCAACTGACCACACGGATTGCACTTCTCAGCTCTTTGCTGGTATCAGTTATGCCTCATCCTTTAAGTAAAGCATGCTTGTGGAAGAGAACTTGGTCTCTCACTTCGCTGGTTCACGTAATGTCAGATATTGAATGTGTAAGATTCAGGCTGAGATATTCAGCCAGCCCGCAGCAGTATCGAAAACTGAAGGTTTGGAATGCACTGAGAATGTTCATACATACTGGAATTCTATGTTCTCTCTGTCATCTGGGTGGCACGGTGGCACAGTGGTTAGCACTGCTGCCTCATTGCTCCAGTGACCCGGGTTCAATTCCGGTCTCAGGTAACTGTCTATGTGGAGTTTGCACTTTCTCCCCGTGTCTGCGTGGGTTTCCTCCTGGTGCTCAGGTTTCCTCCCACAGTCCAAAGATGTGCAGGTTAGGCAGGTTGGCCATGCTAAATTGCCCTTTCATGTCCAAAAGATTAGGTGGGGTTATTGGGTTACGGAGGCGGGTGGAGGCGTGGGCTTAAGTCGCGTGCTCTTTCCAAGGGCCGTGCAGACTTGATGGGCCGAATGGCCTCCTTCTGCACTGTAAATTCTACAAATCTATGATTCTATGATCTGGAAGAGTTTTAATTCAAAGAACCAAAAATCACAGTCCACGTGCACTCCTGTCTGCTTTGTGCATTGTCCATTCCCCTAATGCAAATCTGATAAGTTCACCCAACAGTGTGACCACCTTTCCAACTCAATGTGTTGGAACCCTGCCCCGGCAGCCACATTACTGTCGTGGTGCTGGACGCTACAGGCTTGAGCTTCTCCCACCTTGTCATTATCTGTATAACACACACAAGAGTCTGGGGTATCAGCACTATACTAGACATTGTCCACAGCATCCCCTCACCTAAAGAATAGCCAAAGTCAGTGATGAGAACTCTGAATAACGATGTGTTGTGGTCAGTTGAGCCTTTGAGCATTTTCTCAATGCGCATATATCACTTTAATGAGTAAACAATTTTGAAAGCAGCAATGTAATGTAATGAGGCTGATGTGTGCTCTTTAATGAACCAAGCCTCATACTCAGGTCTCCATAGAGTCGTTGCTGTATCGAGGCTGCAAGGGACTGGGATAGCCATGAGGGCCAAGTGAAGACATTCTAATATCTGGGGCGGCATGTGGTTAGCATTGTCGTTTCACAGCTCCAGGGTCCCGGGTTTGATTCCCCACTGGGTCACTGTCTGTGCAGAGACTGCATGTTCTCCCCGTGTCAACGTGGGTTTCCTCCGGGTGCTCCGGTTTCCTCAGGTTAGGTGAATTAGCCATGTTAAATTGCCCTCAGTGTCCAAAAATTTTAGGTGGGGTTACTGCGTTACAGGGATAGGGTGGAGGTGTGGGCTTGGGTAGGGTGCTCTTTCCAAGAGCCGGTGCAGACAAGTTGGGCCAAATGGCCTCCCACACTGTAAATTCTAAGATTCTAAGGTCTGACCAGCAAGTGTGTGAACATGATTACGCTCACTTGGTCAATCTATACAGAAAGGTGGGCTACATGTTGGCTTGCAGGGTACCAGATATCAACGTGAAGGTGAAACACAAAATGCATCATTTAAAAATGCATCAGGACCTATGTAATGTCTCTGGCTGCCTTGGGGTTAAGTGTCACCTTTCAGTATCACAATCAAAGTGAGTCATGAAGTGCAGTCCCATTGTTGGAGACAGATCTCCTTGAGGAGCTTGCTGGTGCATTCCTGCAGGATTTGTTTCTTGTGGTCACAGACTATCTGGAGATTGATGGAGTGGAAGCCATTCCTGAGGACATGTGATTATTTAATGGGGGACTGAGGTTTCTCACTTGGTCAGCTGTTTTTTGAGCTCCTGGGCGGGATTCTCCCTTTCGCGGACTAAGTCCCCACGCGCACCAGAAAACAGGCGAGAATCACTCTGGACATTTTCCTCGAAAGTCCGGGGTGATTCCCTGTTCTCCAAGGGGCTAGCAGGCCACTGGCGTGCATCCCGAGCTCTGGCTGCTGGCGGGGTCCTGCTGGACCGATCGCACAGCCACCCACCTCGGCACGCCCCCCCCCCCCCCCACCCCCCCCACCATAACACCCACGATCAGCCGCGATTCCGGGTTCCCGCTGGATGGAACCACATTATAACCTCGCTGGCGGAACTCGGCGGGCACTCGGCCCATCGAGCGCGGAGAATTGCGGGGGAGGGCCTTTTCCAAAGGCCTCTGCCGAAGCCGCGTCGATCGCGCGCAGGTGAATGGCAGTGATTCACCTGAGGAAGGAGCTGCACACCGAAAGCTAGTGATTCCAAAAAAACCTGTTGGACTTTAATCTGGTGTTGTAAGACTTGTATTTATGTATCAGTGGTTTTCTGATATATTCTGTACATGTAAAATGTGTTTAATAAAAATATTTCTGAAAAGAAGACAATACCAGCAAGCCAGCGCTCCCCCACCTGCAATCCAGTGTAATGCCAGTAACTGCCACGGACTGAGGTACATGGTGTTGTGAACACAATTTGTGCATAACATCCTGGACATTACTGACCCTAGAATGACATGCCCTCACCCTCCCTGGACTTGGACAAGGTGAGTCTTTGCGAGATTAGCCAGTAAAACAAAGCGCTTTTTCACACCTCAAGCCTCCCATTCTGGCCCCAACTTGCCAGCAGACTCTTGCCCAATGTGGCCCAGGTTGATCAAGAACCTTCCATGTCATGTTTCTGAGTTGTTCACTGACCACTATTGCCTGATGGAGGCCTTGCCCTTCCACAGCACCCCCACCTTACCACTGGCCTAGTAGGTAGAGCCTTGCCTGTGATAACCCCCTGAGAATGATGTGGTGCTCCCTGTAAAGCCTGGCGCTCAGTCAAGGTGCTGTGAGCACTGACACAATGAAAGGTAGGCGAATAAACCTCAAAGTCACAAGTGAAGTACTGGTCACCAGGAGCACGCCATTTATATTCAGTTGTGAAACACCTTGGTCTAATTAGACACAGCCGTTATCTCTTGATCCAAAGTGGGAAAATGATACCGGCGAGCAGGCTTTATAATGAGTATTCATGATATTTAAGTGTATGCAAATGGTGTTCCTGACATTGTACGTCAGAAAACGTTGAAGTCCCAAGAGGATGATATGATCTTGTTTTCCCAACTTGATTTTTTTCATCTTACAATATTTTTCACTCCCGCCCACCATTACACCCAGCCCAGGTGGGAATGAAAAATCCCAGCTTTAACCTTGTCTTTTGTGTTAACATGTTGCAATCCACCATAATTCAGGATGGGAATGTTCATGGAGCACCTTCCTTCTATCAATGTCAATTGCATGTGACAGGACTGCAGATCTTTGACCTGATACATAGAATCATAGAATTTACAGTGCAGAAGGAGATCATTCAGCCCATTGAGTCTGTACCGGCCCATGAAAAGAACACCCTACCAAAGCCCACACCTCCACCTCATTCCTGTAACCCAGTAACCCCATCCAACCCTTTTGGACACTAAGGTCAATTTATCATGGCCAATCCACCTAATCTGCACATTTTTGGACAGTGGGAGGAAACCGGAGCACCCGGAGGAAACCCATGCAGACACGAGGAGAACGTGCAGACTCCGCACAGAGACCCAAGCCGGGAATCAAACCTGGGACCCTGGAGCTGTGAAGCTGTGCCAACCACTGTGCTACTGTGCCCCCCTCATGTTGGGCCTCTTGTTTTTTTCCATATCATATTGCTGCTATTGTTGTATCATGCACGTGGTTCTGTAGTGGCTTTACCAGGCTGGATTCTCATTTTAATGCAGAGCTGGTGCTGCTTCTCTTGTTTCTTGTCCTATTCTCCACCACCTATCACTTTTTCCATTTAATCTCTCCTGTTTTCCAACCTCTCACCAACTTTCCCTTTTAGTATATTTTCCAATCCTCTCCCCCTTTAAGTTGCTTAAAACCAAATCCATTTCTAACTTTTCCCAGTTCTGAGGAAAGCTCATTAACCTGAAACATATGTTTCTCTCTCCATGGCTGCTGCCTGATCTGCTGAGTATTTTGTAGCTAACTGGAACAGGCTCTGTAGTGTGGCGACGAGGGGATTTTCACAGTAACTTCGTTGCAGTGTTATGTAAGCCTACTTGTGACAATGATAAAGATTTGTATTATTTTCTGTATTTTGCTTTGTACTGGTGCTGCTACCAGCATGCTTTTCCGCAAACATTCAAGTATCAGAATAATGGTTTTAAAATTCCTATGGTCTGCTCGATGGTTGAACTCACTGAAGGACAAACTCATTGTATCTCTGCTTGAGAGCTGTAAGTCGTTGTTGTGGTGATCGTAGATCTGAGTAGATGCAATACAACTGAGCAAGCACTAGAGGGAGCACGGGAGAGCTATATATACACAGGGACAGGAAGTGACGACACACTTCACGAAAGGCAGAACTCGTAGCAGGACACAGACACAAGCAGGCAGCATTTGAGGTAGCCGTAAGTTAAGCTCTGAAGAGAGAACAAATTCACAATAAAGCATCTTCTCCAACTTTGAGACTACGAGCTTTATTAAGACATGAGGAACACCACATGGTACTAGGTGTGGCTTCAGACGCTTACTACAGGACAACTCAGCTGCAGACACAGAAAGAACAAAATGGCATGGAAATCTCCTACTGGACATTGGACTTGGGAAGACATCGCTGATTCGAGGATGTAGCTTGGATACCCACCTCAGCTGGACACGACTGGCAATGTAAGAAATGTCTGGAAAATGTTTAAACAAATGTTCGATTTATAATGATGTAGCAGCAGCCTCAGACAAAATTAAAATAGCAATGCTCATCGCAGGACATGAAGCTAGGAAAGTATATAATGGATTTAAATACTCAAAAGGTGAAGACAGCAACAACTTACAAACAATACTAAACAAATTTGAAGAGTACTGTAAGGAATTTGAACAGCACGGTATGCTCAGAGGCCAAACTGCACAGAGACTGAGTGATGCAAAACTTAAACAATCACTAAAAGAACAAGAAATCGCGAGTGAAAAGTACAGATCAAAAAGAAGAAATACCTTGAATTTTTCACAAAGCCAAAACGCTGAAATCCAGTCCAGATTGAAAGGAAAAGGTAACTTACAACTTTCAGAAAGAAAAAACGCTGAAATCCGTGATGAAATGGCGTCCGACCACATTTTACTGTCTCTGGGGCACAAAGAACTACAAACTGCGTCTGCGCATGCGCAGGAAACAGAAGCCGCGCATGCGCAGTTACAATCACCCGTTTTGTGTTCTGTGCATGCGCAAGCCGCGCTTGCGCAGTATAAAAAAGTTTGTGTTGCTGATCGTTATGCACATGCGGCAGCCGCGCATGTGCAGTTTCAAAACGTTTTGGTCGCGGATCGTTATGCGCATGCGCAAGCTGCGCATGCGCAAGTGGACACAAAACTGCACAGTAAAGGAAGGCCGATTTGCGCATGCGCAATTGATTCCTACGCATGACATCACGACGTCTGAGTATCCGGACCACGCTGACTTAAAAGGGAAATGCCCGAAAATTGAAAACAAAATACTTAAAGCTGTAAAACCAAATTTACTTGCCTCAGAACACAGAAAAACGCCTGAACTTGAACCAGCAGTTGAAAATAACTCTCACAACACCCTGGAAAAAGCAGTCTGCACCACCCAAAGTGAAGAGAACAAAAAGAATTCCAAAACAACAAAAGATGATTTGTTTTTCGAAGATTACTACTCAAGACATGGCTGAGTTATTCGGATATGCTGATCACAGCATCAGCGACACGGTCGCAAAGCTCAACACGAATCTACTCGTGGTAGATGAATCCAACACCATGGTGCCATGGCAGATCATTGATACATTGGATGACAGCAATACCCAAGATGAAGACGACGCCACACAGAGAGCACAGAAAGACTCCACAGAAAGAGCGATGACAGGCTCCACAGTGAGAGTGATGAAAGACTCCAAAAGGGAAGCAAGCAAACACTCCCTGGCGAACACCATGCATGAACAAGACCACAAAGGTCAACCCGCCGTATCTGAGCAACCGCAAGCAGACTATGAAAGTCTACCAAGCTCACATAAACAAGAAAAAGACAATGTACATCTACCCACTGCATGCGAAAACAGTGACAAGGTGATCACACTCGACGTACAGGATCACATCGAGATCACATCGAGCAAGCACTAGAGGGAGCACGGGAGAGCTATATATACACAGGGACAGGAAGTGACGACACACTTCACGGAAGGCAGAACTCGTAGCAGGACACAGACACACATGCAGGCAGCATTTGAGGTAGCCGTAAGTTAAGCTCTGAAGAGAGAACGAATTCACAATAAAGCATCTTCTCCAACTTTGAGACTACGAGCTTTATTAAGACACGAGGAACAACACAGTTGTTGCTCAGGTATCACCAGTTAGATTGACAATGGGTAATCTCAGTCTCCAAGGTAAACATATACTTGACCTGGGTTAGAGTGGGAAAGACTCCTGTTCAGCCATGATTGATGTGGAGGGGTCGCCCCTCGAGCTATATAAGCCTCTGGCAAAAGACTAGTGACCGGTTCCAGGAATTACTAGCTATGGAATCAGATGACAGTCTGCCTTAGTGCACCACGAGGTGTGGGAAGAGAATTGTAATGGAATGTATACCTTAATAGCCCTGGGATATCCCTGGAGAAAGTAATGAAGGAAATTGATTCTCCAAGAAGATTTCAGGCACCTGCTTGAGGCTTGTATGGAATACAAATTGACAGATCTTACTGAAGAAACATGTGGGGACCTGAATGAGCTGGAGGCAAAAATATTCAGGACAGCAGTACCTTTAATTGAAGATAGAATTGATTTGTTCCCACTTTTGCTGTTTGCTGTACATTTGTGAGAGAAATTGCGGCATAGCAAAACACACACACAAAAAAAACATTAGCCCCGTCTACTGGGACAGTTAAAGTTCTATCTTGACTGTAACTGCTGAATGTGTTTATGTTTCTATCCACCTTGGGGATAATGTTCAAAATATATCTTGCCAATTGACAACAAATATAGGAGAATCCGATATGCACTGCTGCATATCTGCAGTCAGCAGGCAAAGCCTCGTCACGACACGCTGTATGCTTCATCCGATGCCTGTGTCTATATATTTATATTGTGTGTCCATCATATGTCCTATGGTTTTCATGTATGTAAAGATCTGTCTGGACTGTATGCAAAACAATGGGCTGGATTCTCCGTTTGCCGATGCCAAAAATGTGAAATGTGATTGGGAGGAGAATAGCTACCGACGCCAAAATCATGCGAGACGCCAGTTTGACACCAAATCGGGTTGCTCCTGCACCCCCAAAATGGCGTTCAATGCGGCACCCGTCGCACGGGCTGAAAGTAAGTAAGCATATCATTAGCGGGCCTGACGCCCGATGCTCCAGGCCCTCTGCAATTCACTGCCGCCGATAGGCCAATTCCCAACGGCGTTGTTCACTTGTGATTATAAACATCATGAACCTGGCATCCTGGCTGCTGAGCGAGAGAGTGAAGGTAGGAAATAGCATGGAATGATAGTGGGCTGCCGGCCCGGGCACCGGCTGTGCTGGCTGTGGCGGGGGGGGGGGGGGGGGGGGGGGGCCGATAGGGCCGGGGGAGGAGGGAGGGTGGGGAGGCCAAGCAGTCGGGGAGCCTCTCCACAGGTCTGGGACGGTGCCCAGGCACTGACCTCCATTACAGTGGCCATCTTGTTGACCACTCACCCGGCCCCTGGTTCTACACAGTGACACCGGCCATATGGGCGCGCCCAGCCCCGCACCCCAACTCCCCCCCTCCCCCCACCACCACAGCGCACACCCCCTCTGCCCCTGAACACCCCGCCCAACCAGCATCCACCCACCGGGGGACCACTCAGGACCATACGCAAGGCAGCCCGCAGAGTGGGCAGTGCCAGCCAAAAGTGCCCCTGGCAGCAGGGGTGGGTGCAAGAACCAGGGGCACCAATGGGCCGGAGTGCGGGGGTGGGGGGTGGGGGTGAGGACATAGAACATAGAACAGTACAGCACAGAACAGGCCCTTCGGCCCTCGATGTTGTGCCGAGCAATGATCACCCTACTCAAACCCACGTATCCACCCTATACCCGTAACCCAACAACCCCCCCCCCCTTAACCTTACTTTTTTTTTAGGACACTACGGGCAATTTAACATGGCCAATCCACTTAACCCGCACATCTTTGGACTGTGGGAGGAAACCGGAGCACCCGGAGGAAACCCACGCACACACGGGGAGGACGTGCAGACTCCGCACAGACAGTGACCCAGCCGGGAATCGAACCTGGGACCCTGGAGATGTGAAGCATTTATACTAACCACCATGCTACCGTGCTGCCCCACATGTGTGGGTGGGGCCCGCAGTGCCAACTGGGGCCACCATGTAGTCCATGGTACCTGGTTGGGCACGAGAGTATGCGCCATGCTACCATGTTGGCCTTTCACCCCCTGCAGACAATGGCATTCGGACACCAAGCCGTGATGCTGGCTGCCATGGCGATGGCCGCAGCTCTGCAAGGTGCCCTGCGGCAGCGTGAGCAAAGGCCGCTCAGAGAGGAGGCGAAGGCTGCAGCAGAGGAGCGGGTTGCAGAGGGGCAGGTAGCGGCCGCACAGGCTGGAGGGTGGCCCGCCCAAAAGGCTGAGGAGGAGGTGCCAAGGGGCCCCGGATGAGGCCCCGCGTGTACCGCAACTGAATGTCGTTTGAGGACCTGACGGACCGGGCATGCAGACGGAGACTGCGGATGAGCAGAGAGACTGTCTGACAGATCTGCCAGATGATGGTACACCTGGCACCTCGGGGGTATGGGGGAGGAAACCCGCTCCCGGTAACTATCAAGGTGACAGTCGCCCTCAATGTTTATGCCGCGGGGTCCTTCCAGTCGCTGAGTGGGGACCTGTCCGGCATTTCACACACATCGGCGCACAGGTTCATCCGTCCCATCATGGCTGCCCTATATGCCCAGGCGAAGCAGTACATCCAGTACCATGTGAACTGCACCCACTAGGAGGCCCAGGCAGTGGAGTTCTGCCGTCGCCGGGAAGCCCCAGGTGCAGCATTCATGTTGCCCTATGGCCATCAGCGGATAACAGGCCACTGTACACAACAGAAGGGCTACCACTCGATGAACATCCAGCTGGTGTGCGATCAACAGATGTGCATTATGCACGTCTGTGCCCAATATCCGGGCAGCGTGCACAACGCATTTATACTGGCACACTCTGGGATCCCCGACATGTTTGAGGGACACTCCCACCCCGGCTGTGGGGCTGGCTGCTTGGCGACAGGGGTTATCCACTGCAGTTGTGGCTGATGGCGCCAATCCAGAGGCCACAGACCGACGCGGAGACCTGCTACAATGACTCCCGTACATGTGGTGTGGTTGAGCGGTGCTTCGGGGTGCTGAAGATGCACTTCATGCTCTGGAAGGGCCCTCCAGTATGAGGCTAGGAGGGTCGCCCGCATTGTGGTGGCCTGCTGTGCCCTCCACAATATAGCCCAGCAGAGGGGCAATGAGGAGGAAGGGCAGGCCTCATCAGACGAGGATGAGAGGGAGGGGGACAATGAGCTGGGCTTATATGGGAGGCCGCACAACGCCATCGGCAGGGACAGCGTACACGGGACGCCCTGGTAGCCTCACGTTTCACCTACTGGGGGGGGAGGGGGGGTTGCTGGCGAAGGGCACAGACACCACCATCCCAGACCCACACCCCCTCACCTCCCACACCACCAAACCACCCGCATGCACACCGACTCCACGACACATACCTACGGCTCGACAAGCTGGGGGCACTGGGTTTGCAGTGACAGCGGGTCTGGTCCATGGCATGGAGGATGATGACAGCCTGCTCTGCAATGAGCTCCGTGCTCACATCGTATGACAATGTTTGACACATGACCACAGTAATACCTTCCACCTGGGTGATTCCTGCATGCGAGCTTGCCAGTCCATCACACAGTGCCGTCGAATCCTTGGGGTGGGGGTGCTGAAGACAGTTGAGATGGCAGGGGGTGGGGGGGGGGAGAGGGGGAGCATGGTCCACCCACGGGGCCTTCCAATGTCCCCCACCCCCCACTCCCACTGGCCAGCACTGACTGCCCCACCCTCACATCCATCAGACGGAGAACCGAGGCAGGTTTCAATAGTGTTAATAGGTGTTTATTGTGAAGAAATATATACAGTCTGTGCCCTCGCCCCATAACTAAACTGTGCCCTGCACCCATGCCAACTTAACTGGTGTCTAACATTCTGGCCTTACGGGCCCTAACACAATGCCTAGGTGGTTCCCCAGACGGTAAAGCAGGAATGGAGGGTTGGCCACACATGTCTCACTTGCTCTCCCGCCACCGATACCCACGTCGCCAACCTCCCTTTCCACCAGGCCGCCGACCACGTCCAGTGCCCTCTGCTTGGCACGGTGAGCGACCGCGTCTGGTGGTCCCACTCTGGCCTTCACCCACTCCAGGCCCTTGTCGCAGCCTTTTCCTGGGTGGCCAAACACAAACAATGACACTGTTAGACATTCCGACGCATGCAATCCAGGGGCCCAGGGGTCGGGTAGATGATGGCATCAGTGGCCAGGGCACTCGGCCATTGCAGCTGGCATGGGTGCTGGCATGTTGGGCAGGGTGGGATTTCAGCATTCCCCCGGGGGTGGGGGGGGTTGGGGTCAGTCCGGGTTACATGTGTGTGGGGAGTGGGGGGGAGGGTGGTTGGTGCCGGGGCACAGCGCTGCCTACTCACCCCGGCTACCCTGGATTGGATTGGATTTGTTTATTGTCACATGTACCGAGGTACAGTGAAAAGTATTTTTCTGCAGGCAGCTCAACAGATCATTCAGCACATGGGAAGAAAAGGGAATTAAACAAATTTCAAGAAAATACATAATAGGGCAACACAAGAAATGCAATGTAACTACATAAGCATTGGCATCGGTTGAAGCATACAGGGTATAGTGTTAATGAGGTCAGTCAATAAGAGGGTCATTTAGGAGTCTGGTAACAGTGGGGAAGAAGCTGTTTTTGAGTCTGTTCGTGCGTGTTCTCAGACTTCTGTATCTCCTGCCCGATGGAAGAAGTTGGAAAAGTGAGTAAGCCGGGTGGGAGGGATCCTTTTTTATGCTGCCCGCTTTCCCCAGGCAGCGGGAGGTGTAGATGGAGTCCATGGATGGGAGGCAGGTTTGTGTGATGGACTGGGCGGTATTCACGACTCTCTGAAGTTCCTTGTGGTCCTGGGCCGAACAGTTGCCATACCAGGCTGTGATGCAGCCAGATAGGATGCTTTCTATGATGCATCTGTAAAAGTTGGTAAGGGTTAATGTGGACATGCCGAATTTCCTTACTTTCCTGAGGAAGTATAGGCGCTGTTGTGCTTTCTTGGTGATAGCGTCGACGTGAGTGAACCAGAACAGATTTTGGTGATGTGCACCCCTAGGAATTTGAAACTGGAATTTGAATTTGACTGGTCATGCAGTTTCTCCTTGCACTGGATGCCATTCCGGATGACTTAGCCAACAGCGCTAACCGCGTCTGCTACCTGTGCCTTGGCACAGCGAACGGCTGTGAGTTGCTCTGAATCCGGAGCTGTTGTGCTTGGAAACGGTAGCGTTCCATGTGGCGATGGTGCTAGCCCATTTAGAGTTGCTGAATCGCTGCACCTGTTGCGCCGTTTGTGATGTCGTAAAACACCATTCTTTCCACGCCGGCATCAGCACTTAGTCTCAAAATCGGAGACTCCAGCCCAATATTTTTCACTGTCGGTACACGTGACAATAAACCCAAACCCACTTTGTGTCAAAGCATGCACTCAGAAATGGGTTCACTGTATTGTATCAATATGGACAATAATATTTAAAACTGAGGGTATGTCAGCATTAAAAAGAATTGCTCAATGTTGGAAATTACACTGGCATTCAAACACAATACAAGTGATTTAAGTGTAGATGTTATTCGCTGTACAGCATTACTAGAACTAATTCCAAACTACAGCAAATACTCAGTGGTGAAGGTTCAAGAGAATTTTAATTGAGGTGTTCAAAATCATGAGGGTTTTAATCGAATGAATAAGAAACTGCCCCCCCCCCCCCCAGTGGCAGAAGGGTCAGTGTCATGGGACAATTAGATTTAAGATAATTGGCAAAGGAATCAGAGGGGAGATGAGGAGAAGTCGTTTTATGTAGCAAATTCCGATCTGGAATGCACTGGAATTCCACACTCAATAATAACTTTCAAAAGGGAATTAAGACAATTTTCAGAGCTATTGGAAGACCTTAGTAAAACTGAAGTCAATGTGGATCAGGAAGAATGGAGTTGATCTTGACACAGGGGAAGATGGTTCTGATTGCTGGAGGGCTTATCATCTTTTCCCCAGGACATCGCTGTTGTCCTTGAGGCCATGTCCCCGACCCAGCTAACTTCAAAGAGTAGAAATAATTGGATAGCTTTTACATAGAGTCAACACACAAGTCATGGTCTGAATGGCTCCTTCGGTGCTATTTAATTCCGTGATTAGATATTGAACTACCTTGAATATCTACAGATCCAAAAGCAGCAACAGTATTAGACCAGGATAAACACATTTTTTCATCATCTTAAACACAATACAGTCAATTTACCTTCAAAACTATAAAATGAGAATTCTCTTTCAATAAAACTGACAAAAGCATTCTGGCATTCTAACTGAGGACAACTCGTGAATTCACTCAACTAAACTACACAATGATCCCCAAAGACACTGGAGAGTAAAGAGGTGAGAGGAAAGAGAGAGAGAGTATCATAATATACACCAGTATATCATGGTGCAGACACACACTGATGGACGCACACAGAGACCAATCAACATGTACAAACACCGCAGCCAATCACCAGTTAGAATACACACACTATAAAGGCAGAGGGCACCACGGTTCCCGCTCATTCTGGGTGCTGCCTCTCAGTGTAACAAGAACTCATCCAGCCCAGCACAGAGTTACAACATGTGCTGAGAGAATCAACTGGTTCGGACAAGGCTTAGGTCTCTAGTTTAAGTTAGCATCATTTTGACCCACAGTCATCGCGTGTTAGTTAGTTAGAAGTAGTTAATAAAATTGAGTTGAACCTTCATCAGTGTTGGAAGTGTCTGTTCATCTCTCAAGTCCACACTAGCCAACACTTCATGATACCAGGAGTTGAGGGATGCCAGCACTTCTGAGACCTACCTTTCAGTGATCTGCCTTCCACCAGTCTCGTGCCATCCTACAGAATGGACTCCGTTCGCCCGCCACCGCCTCTCCGCATTGCAGGGAATCTGGGCTCGAACTGGAAACTTTTCAAACAGCGCTTCCAGCTGTACCTCTAGGCCAGGGACCCGGAAGCTGCCTCGGATGCACGGAAGATTGCTCTCTTCCTGTTCACAGCCGGGGACCACGCTCTGCACATTTTCAACTCGCTCACATTCGATGAGGGGGAGGACAAATCGAAGTTCAAGACCATAATTCTGAACTTCGACAGCCACTGTGCGGTCGAGGTCAACGAGAGCTTCGAGAGATACATGTTTCAGCAGCGAATTCAGGGTAAGGACGAGCCTTTCCAGTCCTTCATTACCCACCTCCGCGTCCTTGCACAGTCCTGCAACTAGGGGTCCACCTCTGACTCCATGCTCCGTGACCAGATTGTTTTTGGTGTTCAATCTGAGCCCCTGCACCAGCAGCTACTAATGGTAAAGCAGCTCACCCTCTCTACGGCCATTGAGACCTGTGTACTTCATGAAAATGCCTCCACAGGCTACTCCTGTATCCAGGCTGCTGAAACGGCGCGGCAAGCACCTTACGAGGCAGAACGGGTCCAAATTATTAAATCTTTTCAGGCTCTGGATCTGAACGATGGCAGCCATTTCGCGCACTTTTCGCGGAGTCACTGCGAGCGTGCTGAAGTCACGGACCGCTTCACGCAGGTGTGCGCCATGCCGGATCGCCCCACGCATGCACGGTGGCACGAAGGAACGTCCCGACGCTCCGGCGTGCGGCAACTGCGGCTCCGCCCACTTAAAGTGCCAATGTCCCGCAAAGTCCCGACGCTGCCTGCAGTGTGGCAAACGAGGCCACTATGCTACACTGTGCAGATCTTCCCTGCCTACTGTTTTTAGGAGGTCCACCCAGCCCCACAGAGACGTCAGGGCTATCCAGCCTGCCATCAATAAACCTTATCTAGGCCTTGATTCCGACTGTGCCTGCAATGACCCACAGGTCCCGTTCCAAATCGGCGTCGTTACTACGAACAAGATGTCCCCCAAGCATGGCACTGAACCCATCCACGTCCACAGCATCGACCAGGATGATGAGTGGTGTGCCACCCTTACGGTCAACTGGTCCCCTGTCAGGTTTCGCCTGGACACTGGCGCTTCTGCCAATCTCATCGCGTCGTCTGATTTTCGCAAGCTCTGCATACATCCTGCTGTACTGCCATCTGCGTGTAAATTGCTGGACTACAATGGCAATGCCATCGCCGCCAGCGGCTCCTGCCGCCTTGAGGTGACACATCGTGCTCACACAGTCATTCTCCCGTTTGAGATTGTTCCTGTCTCAAAAGCCTCCTTGCTTGGTGCGCAGGCATGCAAGCTGCTCCACTTAGTGCAGAGAGTACACTCTCTCTCTCTTCAAGCGACACACCTGCATCCTCTGACACAGACTTCAGGGCGCAACTCGACTCCATCATCCAGCAATACCATGATGTTTCTGAAGGCATGGGCACGCTCCCGTACACGTACAAAATCTTACTCAAGCCCAACGCCACGCCTGCCGTTCACACACCTCACAGAGTCCCAGCGCCCCTCAGGGGCCGCCTCAAGCAACAGCTCCAGGACCTCAGGACCAAGGAGTCATCTCTAGGGTCACGGAACCCACAGACTGGGTAAGCTCCATGGTCTGCGTCAAGAAGCCGTCCGGCGAGCTGCGGATCTGTATTGATCCTAAAGATCTGAATCAGAATATCATGCGGGAGCACTACCCAATTCCGAAACGTGAGGAGCTCACGTCTGAGATGGCCCACGCCAAACTATTCTCAAAACTGGATGCCTCGAAGGGGTTCTGACAGATCCAACTGGATGAGTCAAGCAGGAAGCTGTGTACGTTCAACACACCCTTCGGCAGGTTCTGCTACAACCGGATGCCATTCGGCATCATCTCTGCGTCTGAAGTTTTCCATCGGATCATGGAGCAGATGATGGAGGGGATCGACGGCGTCCGGGTATATGTCGACGACATTATTATCTGGTCAACCACCCCGCAGGAACACATTGCCCACCTTCAGCGTGTTTTCAGGCGCATCCATGAACACGGCCTCCGCCTCAATAGGGCCAAATGCTCCTTCGGCCAGTCGAGCATCAAGTTTCTGGGGGATCACATCTCCCACCGGACGAGGACAAGATTGCAGCAATCACGTCCATGAAGATGCCCGAGGACAAGAAAGCGGTCCTCCGGTTCCTGGGTATGGTGAATTTCCTCAGGAAGTTCATCCCGAATCTCGCCTCACACACCACGGCCCTCAGAGACCTGATTCACAAAACCACAGATTTCCGATGGCTCCCTGCTCACGAGCGTGAATAGCAGGAGCTGAAGGTCAAGCTTTCCACGGCCCCTGTGTTGGCCTTTTTTTGACCCGACCAAAGAGACCAAAATCTCTACTGATGCCAGTCAGTCGGGGATTGGTGCCGTGCTCCTGCAACGAGACGAGGCCTCGTCATGGGCCCCCGTTGCGTATGCGTCGCAGGCGATGACTCCCACAGAGCAGCGCTATGCGCAAATTGAGAAAGAGTGTCTCGGCCTTCTCACCGGGGTCGTGAAGTTCCACGACTACGTCTATGGACTTCTGCAGTTTACATTTGAAACCGACCACCGCTCGCTTGTAAATATTATCAAAAAGGACTTGAATGACATGACACCTCGCCTCCAGCGTATCCTACTCAAGCTGCGCAGGTACGACTTTCAACTGATCTATACCCCTGGCAAGGACCTTGCCGTTGCCAATGCCCTCTCAAGGTCGATCACAACTCCGTATAATCATGACGGCTTCCTTTGCCAAATAGCTGCTCACGTTCAGTTTGCAGCCTCCCATTTGCCAGCTACGGATGCACGACTGATGCAAATTCGCCGTGAGACAGCAGCTGACCCGCTTCTGCAGCGGGTGATGCGCCTGATGTCAGACGGGTCGCTCAAGGGCTAATGCCCGCAATTTTACAACATCCACGATGACCTGGCGGTTGTCGACGGGGTGCTCCTGAAATTGGATCGCATCGTCATTCCAAAAAGCATGCGCCAGCTAGTGTTGGAGCAACTCCATGAAGGCCATTTAGGAATCGAGAAATGCCGCCGCAGGGCCAGAGAAGCCGTCAACTGGCCGGGCATCAATGATGACATCGCCAATGTGGTGCTCAACTGGTCTACCTGCCAGCGTTTTCAGCCCGCCCAACCACGGGAGATCCTGATGCCCCATGAGCTCGTCACATCGCCTTGGACCAAAGTGGGCATCGACTTGTTCCATGCATTGGGCAGAGACTACGTCATCATCATCGACTACTTCTCCAGTTACCCGGAGGTCATCAGGCTGCACGATCTCACATCCTCGGCTGTGATCAAGGCTTGTAAGGAGACATTTGCCCGACATGGCATTCCGCTGACGGTCATGTCAGACAATGGCCCCTGTTTCACGAGCCAGGAATGGGCCGGCTTCGCCTGACACTACAACTTCAAGCACATTACGTCCAGTCCCCTATACTCCCAATCCAATGGGAAGGCGGAAAAGGGGGTCTACATCGTTAAGCGGCTCCTCAGCAAGGCCGTCGACGCCGGCTCAGGTTTCCATCTTGCTCTGCTGGCCTATCGCTCCGCCCCGCTCTCCACTGGCCTGTCGCCTGCTCAGCTGCTCATGAACCGCACCCTTAGAACGAAGGTGCCATCGATTCTCACTCCCAACCTCGATTATGTCCCCGTGCTCCACCGCATGCACATGTCTCAACTGCAGCAGAAAACTTCCTACCACTCACGGGCTGCTGACCTTCCCGACATCCATCCACGCGACAAGGTTCGCATCTACCTCCCGGATGGTGGCTGGTCTGCGCCTGCTGTCGTTCTAAGGCAGGTGTACCCCCCGCTCCTTCCTGTTCCGCTTTCTGGATGGATCCATTCGGCGCCGCAACAGGTGTGCTCTTCGCCTGGTTCCAGGGTTGTCATGGGATCCTCCGACCAGCTCTGCTACTGATCCCGCCGTGGACTGTGTGGTGCTTCCAGTCACTCTGCCTGCCCCTGATGGTGCTGCAGCCCTCCCGGCTCCTGAGGCGCCAGCCATTGCCCCACCCTTGAGGCAGTCAACCAGAGTTCGTCGCCCACCTCAGAGACTGAACTTATGAACTCTGTACACATGTGGACTCTCTGAAATATTTTTTTTCCTATATCCTTTATTGTTGCATTCGTTATCCAGTGATTTGTAAATAGATTTGTTGGTTGTTCCAGTTCATGGTAATCACCTGCACCAGGCACCTTCCTCTGTACATAGTCTAGTTCCCTGTACATAGCTTTGTACATATGTCTTCGCACCTCACACGTAGCTAGGTACATTCTCCACACACCCACACTATTTATTATCACATGCCTATATCAACATTTGTTTTATTAAAGGGGGATGTCATAATATACACCAGTATATCATGGTGCAGACACACACTGATGGACACACACAGGGACCAATCAACATGTACAAACACCGCAGCCAATCACCAGTTAGAATACACACACTATAAAGGCAGGAGGCACCACGGTTCCCGCTCATTCTGGGTGCTGCCTCTGAGTGGAAAATAACTCATCCAGCCCAGCACAGACTTACAACACGTGCTGAGAGAATCAACTGGTTCTGACAAGGCTTAGGTCTCTAGTTTAAGTTAGCATCATTTTGACCCACAGTCATCATGTGTTAGTTAGTTAGAAGTAGTTAATAAAATTGAGTTGCACCTTCATCAGTGTTAGAAGTGTCTGTTCATCTCTCAAGTCCACACTAGCCAACACTTCAGAGAGAAAGAGAATGAGAGAAGTATAAAGGCTAAAAAGGATGCAGATGCTGCAAAAAACTCTGAAACTAATCTTTTTATTGTCCAAGAGATTGAGGTGAACCACGAGTGAGACTAGAAACTAATAAAATCAAAGAAAAACTTGTATAAAAGATCTAGGGAAATACACCACAATATTTTTCAGCTGGACCGAGCGAGACCCCAGCATGTCAGTGGAAACATGATGGGAGAGAAGCCTCTGGTGAAGGTTGTTATATTACATGATGGTAATACGTCGTTACTCTTTTCCTTACTTCCAGAATGGTCTGATGGTTCAGTAAAACTTTGAGTCTTCAAATTAAGCAAATAACATTTATTGAATAATGAATCTAAATATCAATGTCAATGAGTTTGTTCACTTTCACTGATGATTAGTTAAATAAGAAGTATAAATAATGTTTAACTACACGTGCCAACTAAGCTATATCTCTAACACTCTGCTCCTTCGTCACTCCTTATACGAAGAGGCGGGAATGTCCTCTGAAAGCAGTTTATATACATAGATCTGGTGCTGCCATCTAGTGATTGTCTAGCACTATAATACAGTTGTTAACCCTTTACATACCAGCAGATATACAGATCACTACATCCCTCTTTTTTAACATATTTTCTATGTAGCAGAGAAAATTGTATAACAAGATAACTATAAATCATAAGATGTATATCTGTACAAGCAAAACTTGAGTAATGACTATACACAACAATTTTATTTTATATTATAAGTTCTGTCTGGTTTTCTTACTCATCTTGTCGATCATTTTAACTGACGAGGTGGTGAATTTGAAGCTTTCACAGTCTTGTTCATGTCATCTGAATTTCTGGTGTTTAAGTAACCAACAAGTCATCATGAAGTGTTCGAATGGTTAAACCACTTTTGTTGTCTGTCCTGGGCCGGGATTCTCCCCTACCTGGCGGGGCGGGGGGTCCCAGCGTGTCAGACTGGCGTGAACCACTCCGGCGTCGGGCCGCCCCAAAGCTGCGGAACTCTCCGCACCTTTAGGGGCCAAGCCCTCGCATTGAGAGGCTAGGCCCGCGCCGGAGTAGTTCCCACTCTGCCGGTTGGCGTGAACGGCCTTTGGCGCCACACGAGCCGGACCCGAAAGGACTTCACCGGCCGGCGTATGTCCGCGCATGTGCTGGAACGTCAGCAGCTGCTGACGTCATACCGGCGCATGTGCAGGGGAGGGGGTCTCTTCCGCCTCTGCCACGGGGGTGGAAGAAAAAGAGTGCCCCCACGGCACAGGCCCACCCGCCGGTCGGTGGGCCCCGATCGCGGGTCAGGCCACCATGGGGGCACCCCCCGGGGTCAGATCGCCCCCCCCCTCAGGACCCCGGTGCCCGCCCACACAGCCAATCCCACTGGTCAGGTAGGTGGTTTAAACCACGCCGGTGGGAGAGCCCTATCAGTGGAGAATCCCACCCCTGGTCTTTTTTCTGTGCTTGTGGTATCAATTTAATATGTCATCTGCCTTAAAAGCTGGTTTGCTTGCTTGCCTTGGAGCAAATTTGAATGCATGAAATTTATTGGCATGATGTTTGTTTTTTGTAGACAATGTCCATGTTATGTTTTTAGTCTTAGCATTGTTTTGGTCTGTGCTGTTAAGTTGTCCTTTCGTTTCAGAGTTGTATCATTGTGTAAATTCTGTTATTTTCGTTGTTTCTGTTGTTGTTGTGCTCAATAACTGCTCCTTGTGGATAATTTGAGTCATTCTCAAAGTTATTAGTATCAGTGTCCTTTGTTATCTGATGTTTCATTGAGCTTTATTATTTGAGATTTGTGTGAATGATCTGATGTTGAATTGATCTTGGTGGCATCAGTCATTTCTGGTTGATTTGATTCATCTTTGATCTCTTGGTGCTCCTCTTCTGAAGTCAGCTTCTTCAAGATTTCATTTTCTTGTAGGTTGGTTATAATTGATGTGTTCAATTGCTGTGGTCTCAATGGACTCATTTATTGTTTCACGCTGATTGCCTTGTTCTTGTGTACAGTAGAGCTGAGATCTGTCAGTCTCGCTGTGGTGTTACACATCTTGTATGCTAATTGTGATCACTTTGTCACTATTCTTACAGACAGTGGGTAGACATTCATAGTCTTCTTGTTGTTGATCAAATAAGGTGGATTGACCTTCATAGTCTTCTTCTTGCATGGTTGCCTCTCTGGAGTCTTTAATTGCTTCCATTCTGGAGTCTATCAACGAGCTCTCTGTGGAGGCTTCCATGGCTCTCTGTGTGGAGTCTTTCATCGCTCTCTGTGTGGAGTCATACAGTGTTCTCTCTCTGGAGTCGCTCAGTGTTCTCTTTACGGTGTCGTTCATTGCTCCCTGTGTGAAGTCTTTCTCTTGTTCAATTGACAGGTTTCTGTCATCCATTGTATTAACAATCTGTCATTTCATCAAGATACTGGATTCATCTACCATTAGTATAGTCATATTGAGCTTTTCAACCATGTCGATGATGCTATAATTATCATATCCAAATATCTCAGCCATGTCTGAGTAGTATTCTTCAATAAACAAATCATCTTCTTTAGTTTTGGATTTGGTACTATGTTCTTCAGTTTGAATGCTGCAAACTTCTTGTCCCATGGTGTTGCAAAACTTATCTTCAACTGTTTGTTGAAATTCAGGTATTGTTCTGCTTTGCGAGGTAAAAAATGTGGGTTTTGTGCCTTTAAAACTGTGATTTTGAATTTTCGGGCAGTTTCCCTATAAATGGCCGTGTTCTGAATGTTCTGACGTCCTGACGCTTGTGATGTCATGTGTTATTGTCAATTGCACATGCGCAAATCGATTTTCTTCCAGAGTGCGTTGTTTTTTCAACTGCTTATGCGCAGCTTCTCGTGCATGCACAGAATGGTATTTTGCCAGTTTGCGTCTTTTCTGGAAGTGCGCATATGCATACTGGTCTGAATGCTTTTGCGCAAGATGGCTGCTGTCTGAAATGCACATCTTCTTCAATTTTGACACTGCTTCTACCTCATGGTGAGTTTTTGCGCCATTTGCAAGGGTATAATACTCATTATATTGATTCTTGTTTTGCTGATGTGCCAGGCATTTTTCAATTGGCTGATTGTAATGTTAGGTCTTGCTGTCTTAAAAGCCCTTCTCTTAGGTGCTCATCATTTATTCCAAAAACAATTTGGTCACGAATCTTAGAATCATGTAGCGTAAAATAATTGCAGGATAGTGCTAGCCATTTTAAGTCTGTCACAAAGCTAGTAAACTATTCCCCTGTTTTCTGCAATCTTTTGTTGAATATGAAAAGTTCAAATGTTTCACTCATTTGTATCTTGAATGGTCATCAAATTTACTTAATATTCCTTCAAATTTAGCTTTATCTTGACCAGTAGAATATTGAAATGAATTATATATTTTGATTGCATGCAGTCCTGCCATTGATAGAAGCAATGCAATTTTTCTAGCATCAGTTATGGTAGTTAAATCAGTAGCTTCTAAGTATATTTGAAACTGTTTTTTGAACAATTTCTAATTAGAGTTTAAATTACCAGTAGTCTTGAGGTGACGTGGAGGTCGTGCGTGGTCCATCAAGGTGGTTTTCTTCGAATGATCCCTTTGCTGCGATGCTTCCCCAAGTGAATATTTGCTACTAATTTCTTCTTTTTCTGATCTTTCTTAATATATCTAGTTAGTTTGTCAAAGTCAAATCCTGGTAGCATATTATATTACTTGATAGTAATATGGCATTACTCTTTTGATTACTTCCAGAATGGTCTGATGGTTGTAGTTCAGTAAAACTATCAATCTTCAAATTAAGCAATAACATTTATTGAGGAACGAATATAAATATCTATGAGTTTGTTCACTCTTCGACAACTATAACTGATGATTAGGTAAATAAGAAGAAGTATAAATAATGTTTAACTACGCATGCAAACTAAGCTATATCTCTAGCACTCTGCTTTCTAGTCATTCCTGATATGAAGAGGCTGGAATCTCCTCTGAGTACAATTTATATACATAGATCTGGTGCTGCCATCCAGTGTTTGTCTAGCACTATAATACAGTTGTTAACCCTTGACATACCAGCAGATATACAGATCGCTACAAAGGTCTGAATAGGAAGTCCTTACAAATGCTGCAGATTGTACAAATACGTGACTTTGACCTTTGAAAGGCCCTTCTTGGATGTTACTTTCTTCAAAACCCCTAATGATCAGGAAACTCAGGCAAGCTTATCTGCTCAAGAGGTGTTCTATGTTTTCCTGTCAGCACCATCACACCCACAAACACCCTGGTAAATTACCTCACCTTTGATTATTTTTATGCTTGGAGAAGGCTTCTCTTCTCAAAGAAGAATGCATCAAAAATCCCAGTGCCATCATTATGAGGCATGAACATCTGACGAACCATTCATTTGTAAGATTTTTTGGAAGCACACCATTTACTGAATATAGTATTGCATGGTTGCCAGGTTGATCAAGAACCATTGCTATTTGTTCAGCAGCACCTCCCAAGATGCCAGGATCCAATTCTGTATGGCTTGAGAAGCCTTCCTGCGATAATGGTGATCTATCTTTTCAGGGTCTGGCTCAACAGAAAGCAGGTGCTGAGCATGTACCGCCTTCTGGAAGGACACGTAGCTATCTTATAACATACAGCTTGCACTTACGCAGAGATAGCAACAATCAGCCATGGTCTAAAACTTGGCTGCATCTCTTTGCAAGGGCACTGCAGTGCTAACTATGGAATGGTTTTGCGGGTGGCAGCTCCTGCAGCACAATGTCAATTTCTATCAGCAATCAAACAATGTATTGATTGTTGGCTTGCTCAGTCACTTGTCTGCAGAATCATTCCTACAGGCTCCTACCTCCATCTCAGGCTCCCTTCCTCTTCATTGTAACCTGCCACTTCTCAATTACCCTGCTCCCTCAGCCATGGCAGAAGTGGAGAAGAACTGAGATTGCTTTTAAGACTGACTGGAAGCTTGCTAAATCTTTGTTCACATGTGACACTCCCTTTTAAATCTTTCCATTTCTTTGAATTCCACAAGTGCAACGTTTCTCTCCTGCCACAAATGCCATCTCCTAACCTGTCTAAATTTGCACCTGGAATTGTGAGCAATGTTGCGAATGTGTTTGGTGGAAAATTGAGTGCTGTTAGCACTTGACATTCAGGTAAGTGCTATTGCAGTGCAAACCAAATGAAAACTGGCATGTGCTAGTAACGCTGACACAATGAGACCCAAACTTCTGAAACAGGCACAGAGGAGATATATTTAAAGTTTCATTATCAGATGGGAAGCGATCTGTGCCAAAAGGTTTTTTTTATCAAAGATTAAAAAGAAACACAAAATGCACAGCCTGGGGCTGGTTTAGCTCACTGGGCTAAATCACTGGCTTTTAAAGCAGACCAAGGCAAGCCAGCAGCACGGTTCGATTCCTGTACCAGCCTCCCCGAACAGGCGCCGGAATGTGGTGACTCGGGGCTTTTCACAGTAACTTCATTGAAGCCTACTCGTGACGATAAGCGATTTTCATTTCACAATAAAATCCCTCATAAAATACTATGAAATATTGGATGTTGTTTGGGAATAAAGAGTTCAGGGCATGTAGGTAATACTGTGGGTGTACAGCCATCAGTAAAATTCAGTGTTGTAGTGTATTATAGGCTTTCTTGTCTTTTTTTTAAGTGAATAAATATTCTTTATTAATAGTTCACACAATGACTGTACTGTCATGTTCTGTAGACTGTCCGGTGTGAATAATGCACTACAGAACATCTGGTTCAAATAATTTATTATGAAACAACTGCGTGGTAAAGATAACTGTAATAAATATACAACAAACTACTAACACCAACTAACTATTCTAGAGTTACTGCAAACTACGTCTATCCACCAACACTATCAAATGCCTCGCCTGCATTCTGGGTGCGCATGCAAAATATATGGCGCTCAAAGGTTTCATTTGTTTTTAGAGAGCAGTACCGATCAAATGCTTGAGAACTTCATCGAAGTTCTTGCTGTATGCCGCGCTTTCGAAGACAAACTTGGTGAAAATTTCAATTGCTTAGGGACCCTCTACACTGAGCGGCAACGCGATATGCCTCTCGTCATGCTGTGACTGCAGACCAAGGGCTGCAACATAGAGTTTGAACTGCTGCTTGAACAAACGCCAATTCTTGTTTACATTACCGGTAACACAAAGCCGTTGAGACACATTGATACCTTCCACTCTGGGCTTCGAAGTCTTATTGCGCGTTGAGCACTAGTTGCCAATAGCTTACGAGGTTAGTAGAAAAATTGTGTTTTCTTTCTTCTTCTTCAGAGTTATCTTTAATTGTTTGGATCTTTGCAGAATCTTCTTGTTCTTAGTCGATCATCAACCCTGGTACCATGCCATGTTCTGGAGGCTGGCCGGTGTGAATGATGCACTACATAACATCTAGTTTAAATAATCTATTATGAAACAACTGCATGGTAAAGATAACTTGAATAAATATATAACAAACTACTAACACTAACTAACTATTCTAGAGCTGTTGCAAAATACGCCTAACCACCAACACGACTTACTCCCAACTCCCCGAGACACAGAGTATTGTGGTAGGTTTACACTGCCACCTGGTGATCAGAGGTTGTGTACAATATTATATACAGGATTGCTTTATACATTGCTCCCTGATTCGCGTAATTTTCCTCACGGTTTACCAAATTGAAAATAATTGCCACTAAGAACCAATGTTCCAAGTGACCCTTTGGGTTTTGAGATACCCTCTCATTTAACATCAGTTTAGCATTCAGTAAAAGTATGGTAGGCTTTGAATGACAGTTTTATTTCACCCAGGGTGCCAGAAACCGCATAAGATCCTCATCCAGATCTAACCAGATTAAATATTGATCGATGTCCTGAAGAAGATGGGTTGAATTTCTGCAAAGTTAGTGAGACTCGGCAGAGATTTAGAATTGATGGGCAGGACCCAATTCTGGATTTCCTGGCCCCATTCCTGGCATCCCTGATTTCATCTGTGCTGGAGTTCAGGGTGCGGACTGGTGTGAGTCGTGAGGCCACATCCTACACTCCCAACATGACTGGCTCCATTGCGAGGATAGGCATCTCCTAGTTGGCTAAAATTTTGGTGAAGTCAGGCCAACTTTTCAAGGAATTGTGCTTCACAACCCATCAGCGGTATCAAGACCCATAGTCTGAATGAGGGATCCTTTTCAAGAGTAAGTTCAAAAAGACTTAGCCATGGGGCACAAAGCTAGGGACACTCTCATGGCCTTGTAGTTTGGGGATGACCATGACTAGGCTATGATGACCTCTCCCACAATAGGGTCTGGCTTCTGCTCACTCCCGTGGTGCCGGTGTGTAGTCATTGCGATAGTGGTTACATTCATGGGCAGGGCGCTAAAATTGGACACTGCAGGAGAATGATGATGTCTTGCAGTGAGGATCGAGGAATGCTCCTCTTAACCTCTGTGGAATGTCTGACTCCTGCCTGACAGAGAGCTGAATGCGACCTGCCATTGAATGAGGTGATCTGAGAGGCTGAATGACACATCTCAGTTGCTACTGCCCCGAGGTCAGAGGTCCTGGTGTTTTTCTCCATCTACTGATGAGGTGGACAGATGCTCAACACGTTTTCAGCCCTTGGCATCCTTATAACTAGGGAATGCTTGCAGACATGAGAGGCCTGGGCCTTGCTGTTGGGGGGGAGGGGGTGCTTTACTGCGTTGTCAGTGTGGGAGGTGGTGGAAGTCGTAGCGCTGCCATTCTCACACTGCACAGGGATGAAGCACAGAGTTTGCACGGGGGTTTGTGGAGCATGGTGCCATGAAATTATATTGTTGAGGATTTGTATGGGCGAACAAAGCGATTTTTAATACAAATGCACTTTTACAATGGTGACTTATCACTACCTGTGCCTAGTTTCACCCGTGCCCACTAGATGCTTAGAGTTTATTACTTTTTCTCACCCTCCCACTGTGTCAAGGTATATCCCCTGTATCCACAGCTGAGGTTGAGACAGTCTGCTAACTTCCATGCCCTGTTGCCTGAGATAACCTTGGCGGGTGTCCCTGAGGGGGCTGGACCTTGAGGATCCTAGCCTACTTTTGGCTGCACGGATGTTACAGTGCTGATCTCCTTGGTGTGCTGGGCTGGATGTATGTCACTCACAGGGGGGGTGGGGGAACACACCCCCAGGGACCCCTGGGTGGAAACTAAGCTGTGCTCCTGCCTATCTGCTTCCCTTCAGGGGGCCCTGGGCTCCTCCATGGGATAGAGGGGCAGCTGGAGTGAGATGTAGAAGACTCGTCATCCTCTGGCGCTGACACTTATAGATTCCCACTAATGCCTGCATCATGCACTTGATGCCCTCAGCCATGGAGGTCATGAGCTGAACCTTGGAGTAGACATCACCTGCCATGGAGTCTACATCCTGCACCAAGGTCAGCACTGAGGAGGCCATCCTCGCAGTGTTGGCCTCATTGTTTAGGAGTGACGGCACCATCTCCTATGGCACAAGGCAATGGGACTTGCAGCCATGCAGTCCGAGGAGGGATGCTGGCATCCATCTATGGTACTTGTGACTCTGCTTTTTCAGCTCTGGGATAACCATACTCAGGGACATGTTCTCCAGGATCCCTCCGAGTGCAGGATCCCTGGGGCATCCCTGCCTCTGCCTGTTGTGGATCATCATCTGTGAGGTACTCACCAGTGAGTGACCCAGAGGTCTGCCTACTAGTTATTCCCACCGAGGTGTGAGTATTTGTGCTGGTGGAGGGTGTGGGTGACAGTTGTGATTCCTCTTCTACGCTGGTCTCTGAGATGTCTCCCTTGGACCTGCTCGGGTTTGTGTTCTCCAGAAGGTGAGAGGATGGTCCTGGCTGGTTGACTGATTTATCTACAAGGGAAGTGTGATGGCATTAGTGCATCACAGGGCAGACTAATGGGGGAAAGTCAACTCATGTGAAGCTTGCACCATGGCTGCATGTGTTGAGGCTTCTCACTTTTGTCACTTGCCCCCACCTCGCCCTCTGCACAGATGCGGTCCTGCTCCTCACTGGCCAGCTCAAGGGGACTCTCCTCTTGCATGATTCCGGGTGGCCCACTCACGCTACTTGTACTCGTGTTTGACCTGCCATGAGGCGGAACGGGAGAGTGTAGGCAGGAGATCTGCCAGGTCAGTTTGATGTGTGTGAGGTGAGAGGAAGAGGGGATGTGAGGAGCAGATTAGATAATGGAGGACTATGGGGAGTAAGGGTGGGAGAGGGGGGGGGCGGTCATGGCAAGTGTTGTGACCCCATGAGATGGTTGGGAAGTTGTTCAATCTATAGGTATGATGGGTGTGTTAAGGGTACAACGGGAGACATGAGGAGGCAGACATACCCTAGCTGGATGAAGAAGGTCATTCATCTGCTTTTGACACTTTTGCCCCATCCTCTTATGGAGCAAGCTGGCACTCAATATCGCAGCCAGAGCCTCCCAGCTGGGGTTGGTGACCTTGTTTTCTGGACATCTAGCTGACCACGGATGCAGCGTGTCAATCTTCTGCATGATACCATCCAGAACTTTGGAGTGGGCTCCCTCCATGATACGTGGTGCTGTCTTTCTGGCACAAATCTCCCAACTAGACTTGGAACAAGTGCTGGGTAGGCACTGAAATGAAGCACCCTACTAATTACAGAGATTATGTTTTCCCAGGAAGAGCAAATCAGAAGCAAACCGCTAAGAGTGCGACGTGAATCATGTGGAAAATAAATTCTTAAAGAGGCTGAATATACGATAAGTCTTCCCATCATCGAGAAAATTCCACTCTTTATCTTTTGTAAATAAACATTGTGCAGTAAACAAAATAGATCTAACAGAAAGAGCTGCCAATCAAGCAATGTTTTCCCTTGCATGCAGCTGTTTCAACAGACTAATGGATGACTGGACTTCAGGCAAAATGCATAATGAAGGTTGGCTGACACCCCAAAATCCAGTGAAATTTCCTGACTCCCGC
This sequence comes from Scyliorhinus canicula, assembly GCF_902713615.1. Lineage (NCBI taxonomy): Eukaryota > Metazoa > Chordata > Chondrichthyes > Carcharhiniformes > Scyliorhinidae > Scyliorhinus > Scyliorhinus canicula. Next base: position 86,973,002 of record NC_052159.1, on the reverse strand, counting down.
TACCCATCCCAAGGCTGAAAATGCAGCCAGCTCTGTTGAGATAGTTACTCACCATACCTCATAATCTTCAGCATACCTTTAATATATATGGGCAGCAGATTTAAAAGCAGTGAAAAACTATTTTTGTTAAGCAAATCAATATTTAATATCAACTGTGTTACTTAGTAATTTTCTTATAGGTGAATGTTATTAGTCACACTTCAAATTTATTCCAGCATGCCACAGTAAAATCTTATTAGCCTGCTGTTTTATTAGTCAGGCTGGTTCACTTTAATGCTTGCTCGCTTTGCAATTAGTTACTTACATATTTATCATTTATTAGAGACAGCAGAAACTAGTTATGAGATACTGAAAAAAAATTACTATAGAATTACTTAATGAATAAAGTCGTTTGTGTGCAAAGCAGTGGCTATTACATTTTCCCTTTAGTTTTTTTTAAATCTAGTAATTAGATCTGCCATACACATCAGGTTGAAGTCTTGGTCTATGTTGAATTCATTGAGCTTGGTTAAGGCAGCAGATGACTACTATAATTAGTCCAGGTGCCCTGGGTTGAGTTGGCATGGGAGTGAGGTAGGGGATGAGAGGGTTGTGGGGAGTACCCTGAACATTAACCAATGCCCTTGCCAGTCATGAATGTGGATACCAGCTGATGAGAGCATCAAGTTTATTAATGGAGCCTGTCAACAGAAACTGTTAAGCTGACACATGAATAATGTGCACTTCAACAAGGTACAGATCTGTAGAATAGACTGGTTGATAGGCCCAGGTCCTGGAAAAGAGGCAACACTTTCAGGTGAGGAAATGAGGTGTATATTATTGAACATGTAAACTGAAATAATATTGTCTGGAAATATTTAAACATTTTGGTGTTTCTAATAATAATTGGTTAATTAATAATTGGTAATAGACATTCACCAGCACCACCCGCTCCCCTTGCAACTTGCCGCTCACCATCACATACCTCCCGCCACTATCAGCCACCACCTTTGACGCCTCAAACGACACCCTCTTCCCCACCAGGATCGCCACCCCCTGATTCTTTGCATCCAGCCCTGAATGAAACACTTGGCCCACCCATCCCTTCCTCAGTCTAACCTGGTCCGCCACCTTCAGGTGCGTCTCCTGGAGCATAGCCACGTCCGCCTTCAGCCCCTTCAGGTGCGTAAACACCTGGGCCCGCTTGACCGGCCCATTCAACCCCCTCACATTCCAAGTTATCAGCCGGATCAGAGGGCTCCCTGCCCCCATCCCCTGCCAACTAGCCATAACCCATCCCCTGCCCGCCCCAGGCCAGCACCCCCCGCTCGACCCGTTCCCCACGGCGGCAAACCCCCACCCCGGCCTCCCCTGCAGCCTCCAGCTCCTTCCTGGCCATTTCAGCAGCAACCCGGTACCCCCCCCTCCCCCCAGGTTAGGACCACTCCCAGCCACGTTACTCCCTCCATAGCACTCCCGTGAGCCAGCTAATTTCTGCTGACCCCGGCAGCTCCCGGCACACCTCCGACCCCTCCCAACATGGGGCTACTTCTCCTCCTCTCCCATGCCCATCAGCAGACCCTCCTCATCCCCCTCCCGCTCTCGCGCGGGAAAAAAGCCCGCGCTTCTCAGCTCCGACCCCGCCCCCATCCACCCTCAGTGCGGGAAACCAAAGAAAAGCCCGCGCATTCACACTGCCCGACCCCGCCTCCTCTAGGGTAGCTCCCATTGTCGGCCCCCACCACCAGCTCCCCACACTCCAAGTCTACCCTCCGACTCGAGCCCATCCACCAAACCCACGCAAAAAGACAGTGCCACACCCGCCCTAGAAACAACACACAACCAGCATAAAACAGAGAACCCCCCCCCCCACCAAAAATTAACACAGTTACATACAAACCCCCGCCCCCGACCCTCAGTTAGAGTCCAAAGCACAAAGGCCCAGGCCTCCTCCGGGGACTCAAATTAAAAGTGAAAGTCCTTGTAGGTGACCCACAAACGCGCCGGCTGTAACATGCCAAACTTCACACTCTTTCTGTGGAGCACCGCCTTCGTCTGGTTGTACCCGGCCCTCCGCTTAGCCACCTCCACACTCCAGTCCTGGTAGATCCGCACCACTGCGTTCTCCCACTTGCTACTCCGCTCCTTCTTGGCCCACCTAAGCACGCACTCTCGGTCAACGAACCGGTGGAACCGCACCAGCGCCGCTCGTGGTGGCTCATTCGGCTTGGGCCTCCTGGCCAGTATTCTGTGAGCCCCCTCCAGCTCCAGGGGCCCCTGGAAGGACCCAGCTCCCATCAGCGAGTTCAGCAAGACGACCACATAGGCCCCCAGGTCTGACCCCACCAGCCCCTCCGTGAGGCCCAGAATCCGCAATTTTTTTCCGCCTCGACCGGTTCTCCATCTCCTCGAACCGCTCCTGCCACTTCTTATGGAGCGCCTCATGCATCTCTACCTTTACCATGAGGGCCGAGGCCTTATCCTCTCTTTCGGAGGCTTGTTGTCGGAGCTCCTGGATTGCCACCCCCTGGGCTGTCTGCGTCTCCAGCAGCTTGTCAGTAGTAGCCTTCAGCGATTCTAGCAGCTCCACTTTGAGCTCCCAAAAGCAGCGCTGGAGAGTCTCCTGCTGCTCCTGCGCCAACCATCTCCATTCCTCGAGGCCTCCGCCAGCCGCCATCTTGTTTTTCTTCCCCTGCTTTTTCCTAGGCGCTGCCACCGCTTTTTTGCTGGCCCCACTCCTGGTCCAGACCATAGAACACTGGGGATCTGCCGCTGACACCTTCCCACATCGGGAACCATCGATCAAGTACTGCTGGGGGCCCTAAAAAGAGCCCAAAAGTCCGTTCCTAGCGGGAGCTGCCGAACGTACGGCTTAGCTCCGCATAGCTGCAACCGGAAGTCATTAATAATTGGTAATAAGAGTTGGTATAAGTGAGCCTAAATTGGCAAACAGTGAAATAAAATGATCTATGTCATGATATGCAGACATGCAGATAATGATATAAAGACAGGCACAGACAGGCAGCTAATGAACACAGAGAACAGGACATGACCAATGAACAGGCAGGACACTGAGGGGTGGTTTCTCACTATAAAAGGCACTCACACTCCGCCTCTTTCCCCTGATGAACATCTACAGAGTGAGTCAGGGTGTATGTACAGTTTCACACCTCCAGCACATGGCTAAGAGCGAGTCTGGTTCAGTCAGACAGAGTAACCACACTTAGGTTAACAGAGAGTCGAACTCATAGAGAACTGTGCTAACTGTGCTACTGGTTCAATAAATCAGATTGAACTAACCTCAAGGTCTGGAGTATCTTTTGCTTAAAGCTGCATCCAGTTGCAGCCTGTGTTATCCCAGAGTACATAACACGACAATCTGTAAATCATATCAGTAAGTCATTCAAAGCTACCTTGATCTTAAATGAAAGATCATTCGTCTTCTTTTTCTGTTGAGAATCTATGGAATAATTAATATTGAATAATGCAAAAGTAGTAATCATACCAAGGCGCTCACATAACATTGTAAGCATGTGAGATTAAAGTTTTGGAATCATTGCCAAGAGTATTAGTTTATATTGTATGTTTTGATTTGTACCATGTAATTTGTTACCTGTTGATAGTCAGAACTCTGACTATGAGGTTGATTTTTGTTGATAACACCCTTCAGACAATTAGGAGAGATTTTCCTCTTCTCCCCTCTACTTACACCACCCAAGATAATGCTGAGACAGGCCTTATACTTGGCACTGAAATAATAATCAGAAAATTAATGAAGGTTTAATGTGTGATAAGCACCAGTTTGCACCAGTTTTAAATTGAGTTTTCAGTCCCATGATGAAGCAAAAAAAACTAGGCTTGTTAAATTGTAGCCTCACATAACATTTTAGCCTTCTCAGATCATAAAAGTATCTGGAATAGGATGATTCTTGAGTTGGATGGGAGGTGGGGCTGGATTGCTTGGTTGAGTCATTCATTAGGTTGTAATCTTACATTGATCTCCTGTTAAACTAAACTACTTCAGCACCCAAGAGAGAAAAGAAATCATAGTCCATTATCTTTTGGCTGTTCTTTTTCAGTGATTATATTCTATTATAGGAAATGAAATAGATCGGGTAGCACCAATTGTGGGTAAATCGCAAAATCTGTAGATTCTTGAAGGAAAATTGTCTTTCTTATTTAATAATACTGTTCTAACTGCCGAGATTGAGATAAGGAGTAGAAGAGTATATATCTGGCCAAGTGATAGGTGGCAGAGAGTAGAAGTGAACAGATGTTTTTTTGACTGGGAAATGTAGTGGGGTCCCCCAAGGATCTTTGTCAGGACCTCTGATTTTTTACTTGTATATAAATTACAAGGACCTCAGTGAAGTTTGGGGATGATACACATCTTGGCAACTAGTAGCTAGTAAGGATGATAGCATTGTATGTTAATTTTGACTGTCTAAGGGTCAGTTGTGGAGACAATACTTGATTTATTGTATGAACATAGGTATTTACAGGTGTACAAGACACGACTGCGATATAGCGGAAACATTTCCAAGTGTAATTTTGGGCGCAATCGGAGCATGTTTCCCAATGGCAGCATTGGCGCGACCGCAACCCGTATTTAACACACTTAGTGTCAGAAATGAACTCTCATGAGCTTCTCATTGACTGTCTCCCCGTCTGATTCCACAGACTCGCACCTCAGTGTCTCGCCACTAACCAGGGGCAGCTGCTTTTAAACGCTTCATTCCTAGTCAACACCAAACATCGCAGCTCGCAAACCTGCTCCTCGCTTAGGGGATACCGACCTTACAAGGCTTCTTGATGCTGTGGATGTGAGACGATTCTCCGACCCCGCGCCAGGTTCGTGAATTTCCGGGGGTGCAGGGAATCCCCGCCATGCTGCTCTGACGCTGTGGCGTCGGTCGGGGGCCGCTGAAATAGGCCCCGCGGCGATTCTCCGTGGGCGACCGGCCGAACTCCCACCGCATGGTTTACATCTGGTACCAACCGGCAGGAGCTCGGACCAGCTGGCGCGGTGGTGGTCCTGGTGGGGTCGGGGGAACTCTAACTCCGGGGGGGGGGAGGGGGGGGGGGGGGTGGCCTCAGCGGTGGCCAGGCCCGTGTTTGGGGATCACCGATCGGCAGGTCATCATGATCTGGGGGGGAAACTACCTTACTTGCAAAAGCAAGCAGCTTGCAAAGCGCTTGTGTATTCTGACTACAGCAGAAACCAGTTCTGACTGCTGCAGAAACCAGACAGCACTGTGAAAGAAAACAAGTTAGCATACTAATGAGGTGATACCGGGCGATCCCCAGTACAATGAAAACAAGTTATCACAAATCGATACATTGAATGGAAGGCCAGACTTCTCGGCGCCAAAGGAAGTCCAAAACAATAAGTCCCAAGAACCGCCCAGTGATCGAGGTACTGCCCCGTTATTGGGGAATTCAAATCAATCGATTGGGAAGAGACCCAATCGATTGCGAGAGTATAGAGGGTTCGCCCAGGTGGGCGCGAGACCCTGAGAGAGGTATAAGACAGAGACCCCGACCCCAGCTCTCTCTCTCTGCCAGCCTCTCCTTGACCAGCCAGCCCTCCCAGCAGAACACCGTTGCAGCAGAAGAACCTTGAGGAGGAAAGGTCTGGACAGCAGCAGCCATCACGTAAGTGTCATACAACGCATGCTACAAGAGTAGACACTCCTGACCCCCTTTAGTTCATAACTACTGGAAGCCTGCGGACCCAGTGCAGAGCAAGAGACCATTGATCCCTGATCTGGCAGTTCCCTTATCCAGATAAGTATTGGCCTATTAGTGGTAGGATTAGCCTAGCCTTATAGTTTTATATGCATGATTAGTAGATTACTGTAATATAATAAACGTGTCTTGTTTGAACTTACTAACTGGTGTATGGATTCATTGCTTTGAACTTGAACTTGAAACTTGTGGCGGTATCTTAACGATACATGGCGACTCTAGAGCTAAGGAACGAAACAGAGCCAAATTGAGTGTTAAGCACACTCACCCAGAACGAGTAACAGCCATGTCGGCGGCGCCTGTGCTAAAGTGGGCCACCGCGTGCATGCATGGACCCGCTTGTTGCCATGCACAGCTGCACAGTCTGGACAGCACAGCCCCGCCAGCAGCCAGAGCTACGGGACGCACGCCAGGGCCCAGCTTGCCCCCTGGAAAACAGAGAATCACCCTGGTCTTTCGAGGAAAACGTCCGGACTGATTCTCACCCGTTTTCCGGCGGGTGTGGGGACTTAGTCCCCAAAAGGGAGGATCCCAGCCTCTGTTCCCCCAAGGGGAGCGACGGGTCAACAGCAGGGCCATCACTAGAGTCTGGAAGGCAGTGGCAGCATGACGAGGAGGACCAACATCCAATTTTGGAAGAAGACCAGTGACCGTCACGAGGTGTAAGTTACCACCACTTTCCTGGCATCAGTTCCATCTGCCACCCTTCAAATTCCCCTGACAAATCACTGGCTGACACCTTGTACCCTCCCCACATCCGATCTTCACGCTTGTTTCATGGCACCCTTTAGCACAACCCTTTCATGTCCAGTTGCGGTGCCCACACATGCCACCAGCTATAGACCCCCTCAAGCCATAAAGCGAAAGAAATCCCCCACGCCAACCCTCAAAGTGTGTGGCTGACAACACCCTTACTTTGTCCCCATAGGAGGAGTTAGCCAATAATAAGCAGGAAAGGGCCAAGACGAGGAGCGTGGTAGCAGAGATGTGAATCCTCACCCCCGATGAGGAACAAGCATGGAAATTACAGGGGTTTTATTTTTCCTTTTTTTAAATTTAGAGTAGCAAATAATTTTTCTTTTCCAATTCAGGGGCAATTTAGCGTGGCCAATCCACCTAACCAGCACATCTTTGGGTTGCGGGGGTGAAACCCACACAGACACGTGGAGAATGTGCAAACTCCACACGGACAGTAACCCAGGGCCGGGATTCAAACCTGGGTCCTGAGCGCCGCAGTCCCAGTGCTAACCATGTGCCACGTGCCGCCCTGAAATTACGGGGTTGTCCAAGGAGAGAGCAGTCACCAACACCAAGACTGGCTTGCACCACGCAAGTGAGGATCACTGCCCCTTCACCCAGATAACCTGTCTCAAATGAGATGTTCAGGTCAGACAAAATCCTTCCCTCTCACTGACCACATGTTGATCTCTCACAGGATTTCCATCAGATGGGGCCGGGCCATCCGGAGTCATGTTCCCTCCTGCGCCTCCCCCCCTCCCCCCGCCACCCAAGAGAACATCTTGGAGGAGAGCTCCGACGAGACTACCATTGAAGTGTCAAAGCTATCATCCCTACCTTCCACCAGCACAGGGACACACATCTCGGTGGGTGATATTAGTGCATAGACCTTTGGGGCACAATCTGATGAGCATCACACAGTTGCTGATGCACATCAGGTGGAGGCAGGATCATCCAAAGGAGGCAGTAGTAGTCGAATCCCAGGACTCAGCTGGGTTCCATTCAGATGCTGGGCATCTGGACAAGGTTCTCCTGGTGGTGATGCAGATTATAGTGCACAGCAGTAACATTCAGGCGAGATCTTTATCGACATCCTAGTGAGGGCATGGCAGATTCAAGGAGGCTCAAAGGCTTCAGGCGCGGGAGATGATTCAGACAATGTGTGGCACTGAGGCCAACACTGCTAAGGTGGTGACCGCAGTGGAAAGCCTGCAACACAAGGTCAGAGTCTTGAGTGGCGGTTCCCAAAGCATAACTCACTGTGATGACCGTGGCTGAGGGCCTCAACATCATGTCCCAGTCACTGAGGGACATGTCCCAGATGCAGGTGGACATTGCCAGGGCACTGCAGAACGTGAGCCAGTCACTGAGGAACATCACTGAGGGCACTGGCACCATGGTGCAGACAACGGGGAAGCACCAGGACTGGCAGAACCAGGTGAAGCAGAGGCCTCAGTAGCTCACTCCAGCTTCCCCTCCGTCCCATGAAGATCCGCATGGCCCAATGGGCACCATCAGGGAGGAGGAAGTGCTGTACCCCATTCCAAGGCCTGCCACCATGAAGACGAAGGCGGCCTCCAGTTTTTATGAATCCCCCTCTTATCTAAAGGGCAGCGGGCAAAATAGGGCGGAACCCTGTCACCCTGCTGCTGTGCCAGGTGACACAGCAGACCACCACAAAGCAGGAGACCATCTGGGGGGTGTACTGCAGTGCACCACTTCCAGGCATTGGAATCACATTTTGAACAGGGTAACATGGGCCTTGTTGTATCGGGTCTCTGCCTTGGTCGCCAGCATCCGCATTGGTTTCATCAACCAGGACCTCAGTGGGTACCTCTTATCCCCAAAGAGTCAACCCGTCATCCTGGGGTGAAACTCAAAGACACCGGCGATCTCCAAGTGTCCCAGGATGTAGCCGTCCCTGGAAAATGTGCACACATGTGCATAATCCGGAGGTGGTTGTCACGCACAGATTGAACATTCAAGGAGTGGAACCCCTTCCTGTTAATGAAGGGCACTCCCTGATGCCCTGGTGTGCACAAGGCAATATGCATGCCATCAATTACCCCCTGGACCACGGGCATCCTAGCAATGATGGATAATTCTGCAACCCGGACATCTTGGTGGGCTTGGTCCAGCTCAAAGTTGATACAGCCCGATGCCTGGGCATACAGGACACCCGTATGCTCACAGATACACTTGTGGGCGGTAGCCTATGAAATTCTGCACAAGTCCCAGCTTGAGCCCTGGAATAAACAGGTGACACAAACATTTAGGTCTCCGGTGACCTTCACTGGCGACCCCCCTCTTCCACGGGGGCTCCAAGTCCGTGAGGAGGTAGCCCAGGTGCCACACTATCTCTTTGTTGAGATGCAGTCTGCTGGGGTACATTACTGTCCATCATCTCCTCGAAGACCAACAGTGCCTCTACACCTTGGGCCATCACTGGTGTCCCCCTCTGGGTTCCTCCTCGGCTGATGGGCAGTCGGATCTTCAGTGTATGCGGTGGCCCCTTGCAAATGGGGTGTTGCCTCCTGCCTGCATCAATGCTGCTGCCATCTTCTCCACTGTCTCACCTGGCCGCCTGGGCTGCCACCAGCACTGCGAGGGCATCCTCAGCAGGACTGACGCCACCATCCCTCTTGGTATCTGTAAGGAATTGGAGAAGGAGAGAGACCGACAGTCAGTTAGGGCTTCCATCCCAGGGTCCGCAAATTCCCCAAGCTTCCCCCATCCTTACATGTCTTGCCTTCGCTCAGAGTGCCATCCAGCGAGCCAGTTGTGCTGGGAAACACTCAGCCCCGGCCACAACAGGAGCCCCTAGACCCCAGACCCCTGCTGGGAAAATTAGGGAGACTGTGCTCAGGTGCCCTCCCTGATCCACACACTCACCCTTTGGCCACGAGGATATTCTCAGTGCTAAAGACAGCTCTTGAGTTTGCTTGTTGATTGCTGCTTCTATGGTGCTGACACTTCAAGGTCAGTCAAACTGTTCAGGCTTCAAAGCTTGATTGAAATCCGATGCAATAATCACCGTCTGAGACATGTGTATCCACGAGAAGCCACTTGAGAATATTTTGTTTATTAAACGAACAACAGTAACAAAGATTTGAAAATTAACTACATAACATTCCACATATTACGCTAACCATTAAACAACAAGGAAACATCACCGTTCCTTATTGGTACCAATACAAAGCTATATCAGCTCATTTTCACAAAATAAAAACAAACACACCGTATCACCCATCACAGATTACTCAACAGAAACAGAGGATAAGCCTGAGAATGTGTTCTGATGTCCAGAACTTTGTCATAGAAATTATATGTCCATCAATGTTACTTGTTCCCTGTATCACTTATTAAATATCAAACGTTTTGAATCCACACCCAAAAAGAACAGTTTAAAATTTACAATTTAAACACTGCTACTCAATTTCCCATCATACAAAAAGAAGCATGCAGCTCTCAATCTTACTGCAGGAGAATTGTGGATTCAGCATCAGACAGATCAGAAGGCAACTCCTCTCTCTAAGGTTTCTCCACCTCTCTCTAAAGTCCCTCTAATGCTTTCAAAATATCTCTCTGCCTTCCTTGGTTCCACCCAGCAATTACCTCATCTCCTCAAGCTGAAAAACAAATGATCTCTGCAGGCTGCAAGCAATTTAACTCCCCAGGGATTTCCCCAGTTAAACCACAGTCCATTAGTCGAGATGGAAAAATACATTATTTGTCAATTTCACAACCTGGCGGCTAAAACCAACCAAGCCCTGCAAAACAAATATGACCATTGCAGTTAACCACACTCTAACCCAGGTTTTAACCCTTAAATTGTTCAATACTTAGAACCCAATAATCTTAAAGTCTTCCAGTCATCACACCTACCCTTAAAAAAATGAACCAGCAATGTAAACAGGTGGCTCCATTTTCCCAAAACCCTTTTAAGTTAGAAATTTCTTAAGATAATATACAACAGGGCGGCACAGTGGTTAGCATTACTGCCTCGCGGAGCCGAGGACCTGGGTTCATTCCCGGCCCCAGGTCACTGTCCAGGTGGAGTTTGCACATTCTCCCCGTGTTTGCGTGGGTCTCACCCTCACAGCCCAAAAATATGTGCAGGGTAGGTGGATTAGTCACGCTAAGTTGCCCCTTAATTGGAAAAAAAGAATTGGGTACTCAAACTTTATATTAAAAAAAGATAATATACAACTTATATTCTGTACAATATATCATTTTATGTTTTTAAACAAACAAACATCACATAAATATAGTCCATTTTAATGTTCTCACATGTTACAGTCGTGATCATAAATTTATCCATTCCTCAAAGCAAGAGAGATTTCCAAATACTCCCCAAGATTGCACCGATATGGTTACACAGCAAAAGTTTCAACAACAATTCAGTTATGTGTAGTTGCCTGGCCCTGACAGCAGAATTCTTCACTTGATAGTATGACAGGTTGTTGATCGGTGCTGCAGCATTCATCATTAGTTCTTCACATTTATCAACTGTTTTGTATTCTTCTTCCTTTTCGTGTCTGTTGAGGATAGCCAAAAATAATTGGCAACAACTGGTGCATTTGAACAGTGCAAGCCAACAGTTATTGTGTGCTGAAAGTATGCTGGATATTCTGGCAACATTTGTACAAGCTCTTCAGCCTCTAGATCCAGTATTCCACCAATGACGATGCTCTCTGTGAAATGGTGAGACAGCTCCCGTCATTTATCTGTCCTTCCTGACAAGACACAAGTATCATTGCCTCCTGTGTCACTACCATGATAAAAATTTGACTGCTCTTGGAGCTCCACAGTTCCTGCATTTTCTTTCATTGCAACCTGTGTCTTGTAATCTCTTGTTGAAGCTGTTGTTGCTCCTCTTCTAGCTCCTGCAGGTGACTGCTGATTTGCTGGAGTTCCTGTGCTGGATCTCAGTTTTCTCCCAAATGTGCCTTTCCAAGCTAGCTTTCTCTTCTGTGTAACCATCGCTGATACCTTCTGCTTGAGAGGCTCCAATGCCAGCTGCTCCCTAGCCTTCAGCTCTTTCTTAACTCTGTCAAGGAGTTCTGCTTGGCCATCTCCGTTTATACCTGCGCAAACTTTGGTGGTTTAAGCCTATATGGATGTTGTTTAATGGGAATAGCATTTCCTATATCTACATCATGCATAATTATTTTTGTACTTCCCAATGTATTCCCATATACAGCTCTATGTGACTGTTTTAACTCTTTTAGGTTATTTTGATTTGACTTCAGAAGGTAACTCAATAATTTATCTCAATTTTTTAATACTTCCTCATTATTCAATTTAATTTGAAGAATGTTAAATTCAGGATCATCTGGATTTATCTCTTCTCCCTACACTCCAATGACTACCACTTCCTTCTTTCCTTCTCTATCAAAATACCTTTTGAGCATATTAACATGACACACTCTGTGAATTTCCTTCTGTCTGGCGTTCTTATCAAATAATTCACCTCACTCAGTTTAATAAGACCTACTAAATCTTGCTTTTAATGGTTCACCTACCTTTGGTAACAGTACTGGTACTTTCTCCCACTAACAAAACTACACATTTGTGATGTGTCATCTGGTCTCCTTCTGCACTGTAGCGATTCTATGATTCTATGAATGTAATCTCTGACCGCTGACTCATCAATTCTATGATCAATTTAAGTGGTCCTCTCCTCTCATGACCAAAAATCAATTCAAATGGACTGAATTTAGTTGATTCATTAGATGAATCGCTAAATGCAAATAGTACAAATGGAATTCCTTTATCCCAATCCTCCTGACTATAAGCCCTCAACATGGTCTTTAGAGTTTGATGCCATCTTTCTAATGCCTCTTGTGATTCCGGATGATATGTCATTGAGTTAAATTGTTTTATTCTTAAGCTACCCATAGCTTCCTTAAATACTTTCAACATGAAATTGGATCCCTGATCAATTGAATTTCTTTTGGTAGTCCATACCAAGAAAACATTTGGATAACTCCTCTACATCCCTCTTAGATGCAATGTTTCTTAATGGAATTATCTCCAGAAATCTAATAGACTCATCCATTGTAGTCAGCAGATACTGATTCCCAATTTTGGTTTTAGGCAGGGGTGCCCTGCAATCAATTAGGACTTGAGTAAAAGTTCCTCAAATGCAGGAATGGGTATTAAAGCTGCTGTTTTTTTACTGCCTGAAGTTTCCCTATTATCTGACATGTACAGCAAAATTCAACTGTGTCCTTATGCAGTTCAGGCCAATAAAAATATTTCCGTATGTTTCTTGAGTCTTCCTTACCCCTAAATGTCCCCCTACTAGAACTTCATGCATTACCCACAAAGTTTACTTTCTATAATCCACTGGTAATACCACTTGATGAACTTCTACCCATTTCTCATCTGCTGAATATGTAAAAGTCTCCATTTTCTCATTAATACATTATTTCTAATGTAATAACACTCTGGTATACAATCAGATTACATTTCCGTATATGCTTTCTGATACAACTGCTTCATTTCCAAATCTTTCTGTTGTAATTCAACCAACTTGCTTGAACTAAAGATATTTGCTTCAACCACCACCTGTCCTTGTTCTTTACTAACTATCTGATCAAACATGGTTTCTGGCAACTGAACCTCAGCCTCCCTATCGGCACTCCTCAAGTTCTCTTCCTCCTGTCTCACCCTGAGGCTTTGTGATCTGGGTACCACACAATCAGGGCACACTCCCGGATGTTCTTCTTGCAACATCTCAGTTGTTTGACTTTCCATTGGCTTTTCGACCACAGTAGGCTGCACGCCCACCTGTGATCCTGCAAAAGAGGATAAATAATACCCCTGAAAAAGGTAATTTTTCTATTACTTCTATCAACACGTCACCATTTTTTACCAGACTCTCTAACTTTACCTTGCATAATGCCACACTATAGTTCTCACACTAATCCAACATATTATCACCTTTTCTGGCAGTACTACTTCCAAAATTACATATCTCCTTATCTCTCACCATTAAAGACTGACTTGCTCCTCTATCCCTTAAGGCCTTAATCTCCTTCTCTACTCCACCTTGTACATATAAGTAAACCTTACCCGTACCAGCCTCCCCGAACAGGCACCGGAATGTGGCGACTAGGGGCTTTTCACAGTAACTTCATAGGGGGTGGTTTAGCACACTGGGCTAAATCGCTGGATTTGAAAGCAGGCCAGCAGCACAGTTCAATTCCCGTACCAGCCTCCCCAAACAGGTGCCAGAATATGGCGACTAGGGGCTTTTCACAGCAACTTCAGTTGAAGCCTGCTTGTGACAATAAGCAATTTTAATTTTCATTTCATTGAAGCCTACTCGTGACAATAAGCGATTAAAAAAAAAAAATCCTTTAAAAGTTCTGGCACTTATTTATCCACCAACCTCTGAATGGGTTGAACACTCTGTTACACCTCTTCTACTGGGACAATGGTTTATCCTCTCACTTTAATAAACCTCACTGGCTTATCCTGTTTCCCGAGTCTGACTTCCCAGTACTTTTCTTAAGCCACCACCACTGTGACTTCATATATCCAACTTTATTGCAATGAAAATACTTTAGTTTTCTTATCTCTCCACCACTATCATAGGTTTCCTTTTTACTCTGAGGCACACTCTTTAACATCACCAACTAAACCCCGTTCCCATTGACCACCTAAGAATTTCTAATTTTCCCAGTTTCTGTTCTTCAGATTGAAATTGATGTTAAAAAAAACCTTGCTTTACGAAGGGGAGGTATTAGATAAGGTAGTTAAGAAGACATACATCATGCTTGCATTCATTGGTCGGGACATTGAATATAAAAATTGGCAAGCCATGCTGCAGCTGTACAGAACCTTAGTTAAGCCACATTTGGAATATTGTGTACAATTCTGGTCACCACACCAGCAGAAGGATGTAGAGGCTTTGGCGAGGGTGCAGAAGAGGTTTACCAGGATGTTGTCTGGTGTGGAGGGTATTAGCTATGAGGAGAGTTTGAATAAACTCAGATTTTTTCACTGGGATGACGGAGGTTGAGAGGTGACCTGATAAAGGTTTATAAAATTCTGAGTGACATGGACAGAGTGGACAGTCAGACTTTTTTCCCCAAGGGTGAAAATGTCAATTAGTAGGGGAAATAGGTATAAAGTGCAAGGGGGAAGTTTAGAGGAGACATTTAGAGGTGGCAGCACGGTAGCATGGTGGTTAGCATAAATGCTTCACAGCTCCAGGGTCCCAGGTTCGATTCCCGGCTGGGTCACTGTCTGTGCGGAGTCGGCACGTCCTCCCCGTGTGTGCGTGGGTTTCCTCCGGGTGCTCCGGTTTCCTCCCACAGTCCAAAGATGTGCGGGTTAGGTGGATTGGCCATGCTAAATTGCCCGTAGTGTCCTAATAGTAAGGTTAAGGGGGGGAGTTGTTGGGTTGCGGGTATAGGGTGGATACGTGGGTTTGGGTAGGGTGATCATTGCTCGGCACAACATCGAGGGCCGAAGGGCCTGTTCTGTGCTGTACTGTTCTATGTTCTATGTACATGCAAGGCAAGTTTTTTAAACAGAGGTGGTAAGTGCCTGGAGCATGCTGCTGGGGGAGGTGGTGGAAGCAGATATTCGTGACGAATACATGAATAGGACAGGAATAGAGGGATACGGACCTTGGAAGTGCAACAGGTTTTATATGGATAAGCATCATGACCAGCGTGGCTTGGAGGGCGGGAGGACCTGTTTCTGTACTATTCTTTGTTCTTTGAACTAATTCAAAATCATCGTCCATTTCTGCGGCCTGTCAAGCAATTTTAATTCTATGCTACTACTGCAGAAAGCAAATCTTTAAATTCCTTTAAAATAATTATTTCCCTAAGAGCGTCATATACTTGGTCTATTTTTAAAGCTCTCATCCACCTATCAAAATTATTTTGTTTAATTCTTTTGTATTCCATATAGTCTGACCTGTTTATTTCCTTAGATTTCTAAACTTCTGTCTGTAGGCTTCTGGCTCTAGTTCATATTGTCATGGGAGTGTCCCTTTAAGAAAAGTTTTGACTTATCACATGGTTTCACTGATGTCATTGTGTGGGTGGAGTTGGGCTGTGGCTCTGCGGTTTTAGTTTCTTTTTTGAGCTGGGAGCTGGCTGTGGCTCTGAGTTTTATTTTCATTTACACATTTGAAAGCTGGATTCAGTCATAGAAGTCTGTCTTGTCTCTCTCTCTCTGCAGGTTAAAAGGTATCTCCAGATCACTTAATAATTTAAAAGTGATAACTGTTTTCTGGAAGGAACTCAAACCTACTGTTTTTGTAAAAGGGTACCGGTTTATGAGATGTTATTAAATGGAAACAGTTAAGGGGAATTAATTAAAGGTTATGTATAGAGTCCTGTAGCTGTTTGGGGTATTTATGTTTGTAGTTGAAACAACTGCCGACTGTGTGTATTTATAAAAATGTTAACTAAATTCATAGAATGAACTTTGTTTTTGATTAAAAGTGCTAAAGGCCTCAGTTGAATAACACCTGAAAAGTAGGGCCTTGTGCTCTTCGGAACCAAAATTAATAAACAGTTGTAGGTCAGGTGAACTCCATGATATACTTTGGAGTTTTCTAAACTCTGGCCCATAAAAATACACACTTAATATGGTTTTCCTCATCATAATCCCTCGATACCTCCTCTGATTGTGATGCAAACACTTCATTTGCTTTACCTACCAACTTTGTTTGAACCAACACTACTCACATGGTCTTTGGCCAATTCAATTGTTTAGCCACTTTCTCAAATGAGATGGAAAAAGCTTCATCTTTCTAATCAAATCTTGGCAATGTTTTAATATATTCAAAAATATCCCTGATAATATTTCTTATTCCTCTAGACCGTCCTCTGCTTCTGCCTTTAATTCCAACCTTTCAGTTGATGTTCTCCTTGCATTGTCAGTTTCTGAAGTCCAAATTCTCTCTCTGTCTTTATTCTTTTCTTCCTTTGTTAATCTTTCCATTTCTACCTTAATCTTGCTCCTTTCCATTTCCTTTTGAAAAGCCCTCTCTTTTTCCTGTTCTTCCCTCTCCTTTTCCTTTTCTTTTACCATTGCCAATCTCTTCTTTTCCTTTGCTTCTATTTCCAATTTTGTCATTTCTATTTGTAATTAAATTCTAGCTAATTTGAATGATTCAGACTGTGTCCCTGGTAAATTTAAATATTGAGCTGAGGCTTGTATTATCTCTACTTTACTCACCTATTTAGATAACGTTAACTGCAACTTTTCCAGAAGTTTTGCTTTATTCTCCCTTTGCAAACCATCCCGCATATTCATTTCCATACCCAGGAAAATTTTGTGACTGAAAGACCCCCATCTCCAGTCACTCCTATTTAAATTTCAAAACCGGAAATAATGCATTCATTCCACACACACTCACTCCCTTTGAATTCAATAACCCCAAGCCAAGAAAGGAATTATACTTAAGAACCCTGGTAAAGAGCCCCCAATTTTATTACAATCCCAGACCAGACCCCAACAGTGGCTAGGTTACTGGACCGTAACCCCAGTATTTCAGTTTATTTGAAAGAATGTGTGGAAAGAAGGATTAGGTCCAGGAGTGCTTGCATGAAGAAACAGAGCTTGGCTATTTTTAAAACAATACTTTATTATAACTACATATTAAACGTTTGACTTCACACCCAAAAAAAAACAGCTTACAATTTACACCAATTGACCATTGCAGTCAAACACACTCTAACCCCAGGCTTTTAATCCTTGCCCCATACTTAGAACCCAATATTCTTCAACTCTTCCAGTCGTGATACATTTGAATTTTCCATCTCAATTCTTTAAAATCCTGCGGTGGAAAACAACAAATCCTGGGAATTTGTCAGACTTTGTACCATTATTCTTTTTTTTGCAAATACTGTTTACTTGCTTATGTTAACTTTTGTGAATTTCAGTCCTTGATTTATTATTAATTTCCCTGGAACGTCAGTTCCTTTTGGATCTAAATGTGATAGCCCACTCCCTCCCTAGAAAGAGATTGGGGATCGCTATGCATGATTAAGCTGGATTCATCGGACAAATCTGGTGCATGCCAGGAACATGGGGCCGTGGTTGGCCGGGTCTCCCTGGCACCATTCACACTTGTCCTCCACCTCTGGGAAGAACCTGCTCATTCTCGTTCTGATTAGGTGTGCTCTATGTACCACTTTCAGCTGCATTAGGCTTATCCTTGCGCATGGGGAGGTGGAGTTGACACTTTGCAGTGCTTTGCTCCAGAGTCCCCACCCTATTTCAAACCCGACCTCTTCCTCCCAATTTTCTCTTATCCCGTCCAGTGGGTAGCGTGCCTTCCCCAGTAGTACTCATACAAGTCCCCTCCGCTTATCCCCTCCAAGTTTTCCACATCTAGTAGTTCTTCTATTAGTGATTGTTTTGGCGCCCATGGGTATGTCTTTGTTTCCCTACGTCAGAAGTTTTTAATTTGAATGTATCATGGGCAACACGGTAGCATAGTGGTTAGCACTGTTGCTTCACAGCTCCGGGGTCCGGGTTCAATTCCCGGATTGGGTCACTGTCTGTGCGGAGTCTGCACGTTTTCCCGTGTCTGCATGCGTTTCCTCCAGGTGCTCCGGTTTCCTCCCACAGTCCAAAGATGTGCATGTTAGGTGGATTGGCCATGCTAAATTGCCCTTAATGTTCAAAAAGATTGGGTGGGGTTACTGGGAGCGTGGAGGTGTGGGCTTGGGTAGGATTTGGGTTAGGGTTAGGGTGCTCTTTCCAAGGGGTGGTGCAGACTCGATGGGCCGAATGGCCTCCTTCTACACTGTAAATAGCTTGTTACTCCCGGTCAATTGGAGTTTCTCTATCAGATCCTCTAGGGTTGTCAGTCTGTTGTCCGTGTAGAAGTCCCTAACTGTCAGTGTCTCCCTGTCCTGTCTCCACCTTTTGAAGGTGGCATCCTTTTTGACTGGCATGAATCTATGGCTGTTGCAGATGGGGGCTTTGATGGACATTTTGGTGAGACCGAAGTGTTGTCTTAACTGGTTCCACTACTGGAACATGGCTATTACCACTGGTCTTGTAGAGTGCTTGGATGGTGGGAACGGGTTCACTGCTGTGGCCAGGGTCCGGAGGGACGTCCCTGGGCATTTTTACCCATTCAGCTACTGGTTCCTTCATCCATCCCTTTATTCTTTCCGCTGTTGCTGCCCTGTGGCAATATTGCAGGTTTGGAAGGGCCATGCCCTCCATTCATCTTCTCGTTCTTTGCATGACTTTTTGGCGGATCCTTGGATTCTTACCTGCCCGCCACGCACACACACAAAGGCCATGATCATTTTTTCCACTGAGTTGATAAAGGCCTTGGGGATGTAGATCGGTATGGATCTGAGGAACCTGGGCAGTACGTTCCTCTTGATCATCTGCATCCACCCCACCAGGAAGATTGCGAATGTGTCCCACCTCTGCAGGTCCTTTTTATCTTCCTCCACCAGGCTGGCTAGGTTCCATTTGTGGATCTGTGTCAAGTTGTGGGCGATTTAGATCCCCAGGTAGCTGAATTTGTTTCCGGTATGCTAAAGTGGCTTTCCCTCCAGCTCAGCCCCTCTCCCTTACAGGTTCACCGGGAAGATTTAACTTTTTCTCAGGATGAGTTTGTAGCCTGAGAAGGCTCCAAACTCTTTCAAGAGTGCCATGATTCCCTCCATGCTGCTTTGTGGATCTGCGACGTACAGAAGCAGATCATCTGCATAGAGCGAGAATCTGTGCTCTCTGTCTCCCTTCTGGAACCCCTTCCAGTTGTTTGCCTCTCTGAGCACGATTGCTAGTGGCTTGATCACCAGGGCAAACAGCAGTAGGGACAGAGGGCATCACTGCCTTGTGCCTCTATGCAGCTTGAAGTAATTAGTGCTGGTGGTGTTTGTCCGCACGCTTGCCATGGGAGCCCGGTACAGGGGTTTCACCCAGGTGGTAAACCCTAATTCTATTCGACTCTGTTGAAAGCCTTTACTGCACCCAGGGAGATGATCACCTCTGGTATTATCTTCCCGGATGGGTCTTTATCAGTTTAGCAGGCGCCTGATATTTGGTGTTAGCTGTCTACTCTTAACAAAGCCCGTTTGGTCTTCTGCTACCACCTCTGGTACGCAGTTTTCCACTCACCTGGCAAGGTTTTTTTGGCCAGTACTTTCACGTCTACATTGAGCAGTGACATGGGTCTGTAGGACTCACATTCTGTTGGGTCTTTGTCCTTCTTGGATATCAGCAAGATTGAGGCCTGTACTAGCGTAGGCAGCAGGATGCCCCTTACCAGCAAGCCTGTGAACATTTCCCAGAGGTGCAGGGCCAGTGCCGTCACAAATGTTTTTATAGAAGTCTGCCAGTAATCCATCTGGCCCCGGCGCCTTCCACCCTGTGTGGAGTTGATGCTCTCCATTGTGGTATTATCATTACTGTAAGAACTGAAAAGGTTAATGAAGTATCTCGAGTAGCCACTAGAGGGAGCTACAGTTACAAGTATATAAGGAAGTAATGCTAAGCCTTGTGGGAGAGTGTGTGCAGGAGTTAGCTAAAGAGAGTCAGAAGTGCAAATAGTGTGAGTGAGATTAGATCATAGTTTATATCTGTATAAAGATTAGCTGTAGATGAGTGTAGTTTAAATGTTAATAATCAACTGTGTATTCTTTAGGAGTACGTGTTGAATCCAAGTTAGTAGTGTTAGTAAATTTCTAGCTTTGTTTATGTTCAAGCTATTTTGTGGTCTTTGTGAACACTCGCAACCACCCTGAATTAAGCAACACAAAGAACACCACATCCATGACTTCTCCCAGTTGTAATGATGCTTCTAGCCTCCATTTCCTATCCCCCCTCACAAGTGGCATGTCCAGCCCATCATGCAGGGCCCCCCGTGACTAGTGGAGTTGGTGCACCGCTTTCCTCGTGGAGAACAGGTCAAAGTACATTTGTGGCTTTTTCCTCAATGGTTGGAGCCGCTGAGTGTCGCTGGTCTACCTCCAATATGGAGTTGATCAGCTGTTGCTTGGCAACCCTCTCTTCCCTGTCCATACGTGCTTTAAAGTGGCTGTTTAGCACACTGGGCTAAATCGCTGGCTTTGAAAGCAGACCAAGCAGGTCAGCAGCACGGTTCGATTCCTGTAACAGCCTCCCCGAACATACTGTATACAAAAGGTGTTGAAATGAACGTATATACATAGGAAGGTGTTGATAGTGCAGATACATGGCAAATGAAATGGTATTTACAGAGGTCAAAACAATGAGGTCACAAAATGTACAAAAGTTCAGTCTATAGATTTAGTCGTTGTGGTGGGCGACAAATTCTTGTTGACCGGCGCAGGGGTGGATCAGGGGCCGCCTGCACTTGGATAGGTGGGACCGCTGCCATCGCGGTGGTCGTGGGAGCCGGCAGGATCGCTGGTAGATCGGTGGCCTCACGGTAGGGTATGTCCGGAGGAAGCATCGTGGGCGGTGGGGCACTTTAGTCAGGTAACAGGCGTGGAACTCTTCGCAGTGCCCGTCTGTTGCGCCGTAGCAGGGAGCCATCAGCCAGGCGGACAAAGAACGATCTTGGGGCCACTTGTTTGATCACCACAGCTGTGGCTGACCGGCCACCCTCAGGCAACTGGACACGAACATGATCAGTTGGGACCAGCTCGATTAGATCCATGGCATGAGCATCGTATGTGGCTTTCTGTTGGGCCCGTGACTGCTGCATTTTCTGTAAAACCGTGAGGTAGTCAAGGTCTGGAACATGGATGGGATGGCTGGAACCGTGGTCCTCAGAGTGCGATTCATGACCATCTGCGCTGGAGACAACCCAGTGGACAGTGGGGTTGCCCTGTATGCCAGCAGTGCGAGGTTGAAGTCGGAGCCTGAATTTGCAGCTTTGCACAGCAACAGCTTTACAATATGGACCCCTTTTTCGGCCGTCCCTTTTGACCGCGGGTACTGGGGGCTGAAGGTTACATGTCGGAAGTTGTAGGACTGTGCAAAATCAGACCATTCCTGGCTGTAAAAGCAAGGCCCGTTGTCACTCATTACCGTGCGCGGTATCCCATGCCTGGCGAACGTTTCTTTGCAGGCTTTGATCACCGCCTTTGACGTGAGGTCAGACAGCTTCACACTTCTGGGTAACTGGAGAAGTAGTCGACCAGGAGTACATAGTCACGCCCCTTGGCGTGGAAAAGGTCGACACCGACTTTGGACCACGGAGAGGTCATGATCTCGTGTTGCTGCAACGTTTCTTTGGGTTGAGCTGGCTGAAACTTCTGACAGGTAGGGCAGTTGAGGACTGTGTCAGCAATGTCCTGGCTGATGCCCAGCCAATAGACTGCCTCCCAAGTTCTGCGCCGGCATTTCTCGACCCCAAGGTGACCCCCATGGAGTTGGCCCAGCACCATAGCCCGCATGCTCTGAGGAATCACGATCCTGTCGAGCTTCAGGAGGATGCCTTCCACCACCGTCAGGTCGTCCTTTACGTTGTAGAACTGGGGACATTGTCCCTTCTTCCAGCCATTGGTAAGGTGCTGCATCACACGCTGCAGCAGAGGATCTTTGGCCGTTTCCTCACGAATTTGGACCACCCGCTCATCAGAGGCCAGAAGGTTGGTGGCACACTTGCGCTTCTATGTGGCAGTTTGTTCACACGGTGTGGTAATGGATCTGGATAGGGCATCTGCAACAATGAGCTCTTTGCCTGGCGAGGAGACAAGTTCAAAGACATAGCGGCGTAGCTTAAGAAGAATTCGCTGTAACCGAGGCGTCATGTCATTTAAATCCTTCTGGATAATGTGGACTAGAGGCCTGTGGTCCGTCTCTACCGTGAATTTTGGCACGCCATAAACATAGTCGTGAAACTTGACTATCCCTGTTAGGGGGTCCAGACCTTCCTTCTCAATCTGAGCGTACCGTTGCTCAGTGGGTGTCATGGCCCTGGAGGCATACGCCACTGGAGCCCAGGACGAGGAGTCATCTCGCTGGAGGAGCACCGCCCCAATGCCGTCCTGGCTTGCATCAGTGGATATCTTGGTTTCCTTGGTTGGGTCGAAGAATGCCAGAACTGGGGCTGTGGTGAGCTTCGCTTTCAGCTCACGCCATTCCTCTTCATGGAGTGGCAGCCACTGGAATTCCGTCGACTTCTTGACGAGATGGAGGAGGGCCGTGGTGTGGGATGCCATAGTGGGAATGAATTTCCCGAGGAAGTTGACCATCCCGAGAAAGCGGAGGACATCCTTCTTGTCCTCCGGGGTCTTCATGGCGTTAATCGCCGAGACCTTGTCGGCATCTGGCCGCATGCCCTGCTGCGAGATGTGGTCACCCAGGAATTTGATGTCCGATTGACCAAATGAGCACTTGGCCCTGTTGAGCTGGAGACCATGCTCATGGATTCTGTGGAATACCTTCTTGAGGCGGGTGATGTGTTCCTGGGGCGTTGTGAACCAGATAATGATATTGTCAACGTACACTCGCACCCCCTCGATGCCCTCCATCATCTGTTCCATGATGCGGTGAAATACCTCTGAGGCAGAGATGATGCCAAAAGGCATCCGGTTGTAGCAGTAGCGACCGAACGGGGTATTGAATGTGCACAGCTTGCGACTGGACATGCCAACTGTATTTGCCAAAAACCCTTGGAGGCGTCCAGCTTCGTAAAGAATTTGGCATGAGCCATCTCGCTGGCCAACTCTTCACGTTTTGGTATCGGGTAATGCTCCCACATGATGTTGCGATTTAGATCCTTGGGTTCAATGCAGATTCGAAGCTCCCCTGACGGCTTCTTGATGCAGACCATGGAGCTGACCCAGTCTGTGGGCTTTGTGACCTTCGATATGATGCCCTGGTCTTGGAGGTCTTGTAATTGCTTCTTCAGACGATCCTTAAGGGGTGCCGGTACTCGGCGTGGTGCATGAATTACAGGGGTGGCGTTTGGCTTGAGCAGGATTTTATATCGGTACGGGAACGTGCCCATTCCATTGAATACTCTGTGGTACTGCGTGATGATGTCATCTATGTCAGCTTGGAAGTTTCCATCAGGCGAGGCCGTCGCCGGTGACGATGACATGGTGTGGGCTCGTTGAACCAGGTTCATGAGCTTGCATGCACTGTCAGGCCCGACGATTTCAAACTGCACGTCGCCTTGATCGCCTTATTGGACACCCCTAGTTAACACGAGCTACTGGCAGCTATGTCATTGCCATTGTAGTGAAGGAGCTGGCAGGCCGGTGGAAGAATACTTGGTCTAACACGGATGGTGTCGAGATCGGATTTTGAGATGAGGTTCGCCGATGCGCCGGTATCCAGTTTGAACCGGATGCGAGCCTTGTTAACAGTGAGGATAGCACACCACTCGTCATCGGGATCCACATTGAGGATCGAGAGGTGCATCGCCATCGTGGTGAAAGGAGGCGCATGTGTAGTTATGATGCCCACCCGATATAGGGATTTGAGGCCCTCAGCATCAGGGTCTGTTGGACTGTCGAGATTGGAATCTGGCATGTCTTGTTGTATTGAGTGGACACTTCTGCGCCACAGCTGGGACCGCTAGCTGCTGAGCAGTGGAGCTTATCTGCAAAGGGCTGCGTAGTGGCCAAGCTTGCCACACTGTAGACACTGGCGTCCTTTTGCCGGACATTGCCGCTTTAAATGGGCGGAGCCACAATTCGGACACGTCATGACGCCAATGTCAGCGTGTTCCGTGCGCCATAGCGCAAGCGCAGTGCAGTCGGTCGATCGACGTACGCACCTGCGCAGTCGGGTCGTCGACCTCGTCGTCCCCTCGGTCGTGGCGCGCATGCGCAGGGACCCGGGAAAAGCGCACGGAACAGCCACTCTCCTCGATGCTCAGGCCCTGCATCTGTGCGATGGCCTGCACCCGTTCTGCCTCATGGGAGGCCAGCTTTGCAGTCTCTGCCGCCCTGATGTGGGAGTAATGATTGTTAGCATGTTCATGGACAATGCACGTCTCGATAGCGACAGGGAGGGTCAACTGTTTGACTTTCAGGAGCTGCTAGCGAAGGGATTCGGATTGGTCCCCGAAAACGATCTGATCCCAGATCATGGAATCAGCTGTCAAGTCATATTTACATGAGTGCGCGAGGATGGGGAGATGGGTCAAGAAGGATTGAAAAGGTTCATCCTTACCCTGAAGCCTCAGCTGGAAAACGTACCGTTCAAAGCTCTCATTCACCTCAATGTCGCAGTGGCTGTCGAACTTCAGCAGGACGGTTTTGAATTTCGTCTTGTCTTCGCTTTCAGCGAACGTAAGGGAGTTGTATGTGTGGATGGCATGGTCCCCGGCTGTGGAGAGGAATAGTGAGATCTTCCTGGCATGCGATGCGGCCTCGAGGTTGGAGGCCTCGCTGTACAAGAGGAACTTTTGCTTGTAGATCTTCCAATTGGCACTGAGATGCGGAGCTGCGGAGCTGCGGAGGGGGGTGGACGTTTTCCATGTCACCGGATGGCTGTTTGCTGGTCAATGCTGATTCATTCGAGGTGGGTCCGTTAAATTTCAGCATCACTCCGTAGTACCATGATGTGTTAGGCAGGCTGGGTCGACATGGACTGCACTTGATGTAGTGTAGCGAGAGACAGACCTCTAACACTGGAGAAGATCCAACATGATTTTATTCAACGTTGTAACTAATATACATGCTCAGCTGTGGGTTGACACTATACTGAATTGACTGGAGACCTGGTACTAACCTGACCAGACTTACTAGCTACCACATGGTGTTTGCACTGGCTAGCTCATGGACTCTGACTGTCTCAGTGGCTGGGTCCCGAGAGAGCGGGAAACCTGGTGCCCTCTGGCTTTATAGTGGTAGTGTCCTGTCTGGTGATTGGCTGCTCTGTTCTGTGTGCTTACTGGTCATCCTGTGTGTCAATCACTGTCTGTCTGCACTTCATTGTATACATGAGTGGATATTATGACACCCTCTATTCCTCTTTCTTCCCTGGTTCTGCACCCCATTGCTCTTGCCACCCCCACTCCCTCCTTCCCCATGCCTTAGCTTTCTGTGTTAGAATGAGGCGGTCCAGTCTCGCACAGATTGTTTTCTCAGTTTCTCAGTCGTTTGAGGGTGTCAGCTTCACCTCTGCTTCTGCTGCTGCTTTCCCAGTCCATTCGTTTTGACGAACTTGTCCACTTCTGTCGGATATGTAAAGTAGTGTTCCTTGTGCTGCTAGGTTACCCAAAGCTTGGCTGGGTGAAGCATCTCAAACTTTACCCCACTTTTGAACAGGGCCGCGTTCGCTCTGTTGAATTCAGCCCTGCTATTGGCCAGGTATGCCCCCAATGTCCTGATGAATTCTTATCTGGTGTCCCTTACAGTGGCATGTTTTCGCCTGGCCCATCTCAGGATTCTGTCCCGGTTTTGGTACCGGTACATCTTCGCAATTATTGCCCTTGGTTGATCTCAGGCCCTGGGTTTGGGTGGAACGATCTGTGTGCCTAGTTTATCTCTGGCAGGTTGGGAAAGCTGTCCCTTCCCACCAAAGTTTCCCAGCATCTGGGCCACATAGTCGTAGAATCATAGAATCTACAGTGCAGAAAGAGGCCATTCAGCCCATCGAGTCTGCACCAACTCTTGGAAAGAGCACCCTACTTAAGCCCACACCTCCATCCTATCCCTGTAACCCAGCAACCCCATCTAACCTAAAGGCAATTTAGCATGGCCAATCTACCTAACCTGCACTTCTTTGGACTGTGGGAGGAAACCGGAGCACCCGGAGGAAACCCACGCAGACACGGGGAGAACATGCAAACTCCGCACAGCCAGTGACCCAAGCCAGGAATCGAACCTGGGAGCTGCGAAACAACTGTGCTAACCACTGTGCTACCAAGCCGCCCTTGGGGTTTATGCATTCGGTCCCCTCTGGCAGCCCCACCATTCTAATCTAGTTGGCGCCTCAACCCGTTTTCTTGGTCCTCCACCTTCCTCTTCAGGCTCCCTTGAAGAGCTAGCGTGCTACCGTGACCTCCACCTTGACTGCTGCCTGAATCTTGAGCCTTAAGCCCTCTTTGAGCTCCTTCAGCTCTCGGGTGAGGAATTTCCTCCAGCCGTTGTCCGGCGAGGGGGAGTCCCTTGCGTGGCTTGTTGGCCCCTCTTTTTCTGCTGCGACCAGGGCTTCCTCTCCTCGTGGGTTCATTGTGACATCTTCTTTAAAACCTGTCACCTCTACGACCGAGACAAGGGCAGCAGGCGAATGGTAACACCATCACCTTCAAAGTTCCTATCGAAACCACACTTCAACTAATTCACATTCTTTCAGCTACGACGTCAAAAATATGGAACTTCCTTCCTTTTTTGTTTAACAAACATTTTATTAAGGCATTTATGGTTCTATAACAACAAAAGATACAAATACAAATGTAAACATAATTAATTACATAACACTCCCCCAAATAACAACCGTACCCAGCCAACATAGCTTATACACACAATTCCCAAGTCCCTGCATCTCTTCTCACTGTTCCTGCCTAAACTAAACTAACTCCCCCATCCCACTCATTCTCTAACCCCCTACCCCCCCCCCCCCCTTATTGTATCTGCTAACAGTTTAGTTTTCCCTGAAAAAAATCGATAAATGGCTGCCACCTCCGGACGAACCCTAACATTGATCCACTCAGGGTGAACTTGATCTTCTCAAGCCTGAGAAACCCAGCCATGACGCTAACCCATACCCTTCGATTTTGGGGGCTCTGAGTCTGTCCACGCTAATAAGATCCGTCTCCGGGCTACCAAGGAGGCAAAGGCCAAAACGTCAGCCTCTCTCGCCCCCGGGTCTTCCGACACTCTAAAGATCACCACTTCTGGACTTGCTGCCACCCTCGTTTTTAGCACCACGGACATGACATCGGCAAATCCCTGCCAGATTCCCCTTAGCTTTGGACATGTCCAAAACATGTGGACATGATTTGCAGGCCCTCCTGCACACCTCACACACCTGTCCTCCACAAAACCTGCTCATCCAGGTCACCGTCATATGTGCCCGGTGAACCACCTTCAATTGTATCAGGCTGAGCCTGGCGCATGATGAGGACGTGCTGTCTCTACTCAGAGCATCCTCTCCCACTCTTGTTTTTGAAACTACTTTATCCTGTATCCCCTGTGATGGTAGAAGTGGAAAAAACAAAACCTGCCTTCATACAAAGTCCCTTACCTGCAGATACTGAAACCTATTCCCACCCGGCAATTCAAACTCCTCCCCCAAATCCTCCAAAGAAGGAAAACTCCCATCGATAAACAGATGCCGCAGCCTCTCATCCCTGCTCTCTGCCACCTCCGAAACCCCCCATCCAACCTCCCCGGGACAAACCAGCGATTACCACAAATTGGAACCGACACCGATGCTCCCTCCACTCCCATATACTTCCACCACTGCCCCTAAACTTTCAGAGCCGCCACCACCACTGGGCATGTGGAGTACCGGGCCGGCAAGAACGGCAGAGGTGCCGTCACCAGTGCCCCTACATGATGCCGCCTCCACCCGCTCCCATACCAACCCTTCCCCCATTACCCACTTCTTGATCATGGCTATATTTGCTGCCCAGTAATAATTCCTGAAGTTCAGCAGGACCAACTTCCCCTCCACCTTGGCTCTGCTCCAACAGCACTTTCCTTACGCGGGGTTTTACCCACCCACACAAACCCAGAGATCACCTCATTAACCCACTTAAAAAAGGCCTTTGGGATAAACATAGGAAGGCACTGTAAAACAAACAAAAATCTCAGGAGAACCGTCATCTTTACCATTTGTACCCTCCCCGCCAGTGACAACGGGAGCATGTCCGACCTCCGAAAGTCCTCCTTCATTTAATCAACTAACTGGGCCAGATTCAATTTATGCAACTTCTCCCATCCCCGTGCCACCTGAATTCCCAAGTAACAAAAACTCCCGCCCACCACTTTAAACGGTAACTCCCCCAACCTCCTATCCTGCCCCCTCGCCTGGACCACAAAAAATTTCACTCTTACCCATGTTCAATTTATACCCTGAGAACCAGCCAAATTCGCCTAGATCCGCATAATCTCTCCCATCGCCCCAACGGGTCAGAAATATACAGGAGTAGGTCATCCGCATACAACGAGACCCTGTGCTAAACCACCCCCTCCACCCGGACTAGCCTCTTCCATTCCTTTGATGCTCTCAGCGCCATCGCCAATGGTTCTATAGCCAAGGCAAACAACAGTGAGCAGAGTGGACAGCCCTGCCTCGTCCCCCGGTGCAGCCTAAAATAGTCTGAGCTCACTCGGTTCATCCACACACTCTCCAACGGCGCCTGATACAGCAACCAGACCCAGTCTAAAAAGCCCTGTCCAAACCCAATCCACCCCAGGACCTCCTACAAATACTTCCACTCCACCCAGTCGAAGGCCTTCTCTGCATCCATAGTGACCACCACCTCCACCTGGCATCATGATGATATTCAAGAGCCTTCTAACGTTGGCCGTTAACTGCCTCCCTTTGATAAATCCCGTCTGGTCCTCCTGCTATCATCCCCAGAACACAATCCTCTATCCTCAAGGCCAAAACCTTGGCCAGCAATTTGCTGTCTAAATTTAGTAGGGAGATTGGTCCATATGACCCGTATTGTTCTGGGTCCTTCTCCTGCTTCAGAATCAATGAGATCGAAGCCTGTGACATTGTTGGGGGAAGAACACCCTGTTCCCGAGCTTCTTCAAATGCCCTCACCAGTAACGGACCCAGCGCCCCAGAAAACCTCTTATAGAATTCCACTGGGTGTCCGTCCGGCCCCGGGGCCTTGCCCGACTGCGTGGTCTCCAATCCCTCTATTACTTCAACAATTTCGATCAGAGCTCCAACCCCTCCACCAGCCCTTCTTCCACCTTCGGAAACTCCAAACCCTCCAAGAATTGCCTCATCCCCTCCACTCCAGCTGAGGGCTCTGACTCATACAGCCGACTGTAAAATTCCTTGAATTTCACTGTTGAATTCCACTGTTGTTCACCCCCGCTCAGTCAAAAATTGCGTTCCTCCCACTATCCTTCACTCGTCCTATCTCCCTGGCCGCCTCCCTTTTCCTGAACTGGTGTGCTAACATCCTACTGGCCTTCTCCCCATATTCATACACCACCCCTCTCACCTTCCTCAACTGTCCCACTGCCTTCCCTGTA
Source organism: Scyliorhinus canicula (assembly GCF_902713615.1). Taxonomy (NCBI): domain Eukaryota; kingdom Metazoa; phylum Chordata; class Chondrichthyes; order Carcharhiniformes; family Scyliorhinidae; genus Scyliorhinus; species Scyliorhinus canicula. The sequence goes on along the minus strand of NC_052159.1, from coordinate 86,943,420 downwards.
GATAGCAGACCAAACTCCATCTGCAGCCTCTGCTGCTCCTTCAACAGCCCCTCCTCCGGGGCTTCCGAGTACTTTTATCCACCTGGAGGATCTCCCAAACCAGCCTATCCGTCTCTGCCCAATCCACCTCCTCCCTATGAGCCCGTACTGAAATCAGCTCTCCCCTAACTATTGTCTTTAGCGCTTCCCATACCGTTGCTGTCGAAACCTTCCCTGTGTCATTTATCTCCACATGGCTCTGGATAGCCTCCCTCATCTGCACACGCACCACCTCATCCACTAACGGTCCTACATCCAACCCCCATTGCGGGCACTGACCCCCTCTCCCCTCCTTGCTCATCCGTAAATCCACCCAGTGTGGGGCATGGTCCGACACAACAATCACCAAATACTCGGCATCTACTACCACCGCCAGCAAAGCCCTGTCCAAAACGAAAAAACTCAATCCGGGAGTACACTTTGTGCATGTGTGAAAAGAAAGAAAACTCCTTCGCTCTTGGTCATCCAAACCTCCACAGATCTATGAAAATGAAAAAATGAAAATCGCTTATTGTCACGAGTAGGCTTCAATGAAGTTACTGTGAAAAGCCCCTAGTCGCCACATTCCGGCGCCTGTCCAGGGAGGCTGGTTCCGGGAATCGAACCGTGCTGCTGGCCTGCTTGGTCTGCTGTAAAAGCCAGCGATTTAGCCAAGTGAGCTAAACCAGATCTACCCATCTGTTCCAAAAACCCTTTCAGCTCCTTTGTCGCGGCTGCCACCCTCCCTGTCCTTGAACTTGACCGATCCAACCTCGGATCTATAACCATATTAAACTCCGTCCCCCAATGATCAACCTATGTGAGTCCAGGTCCGGGATCTTCCACAGCACCCGCCTCATAAACTCCGCGTCGTACCAGTTTGGTACATAAATATTCACTAATACCATCGGCATCCCCTCCAGCCCCCCCCCCCCCCCGCCCCCCAACAAGTCCGCCACTATGCTTCCTACCTTAAATGACACCTGCTTATTGATGGAACTTCATTCCTAACAGCATTGTGGGTTGATCAAGTGGGAAGCTCACCAACACCTTCTCAAGGGCAATAGAGATGGACAACAAATGCTGGCATTTCTAGCCACACTCACACCCCATGAAAGTATAAAAGAGAATTTTGATTAAAAATATCTGGGGACCCAGCATTATTTCTTGTGGCATTCCACAATCATAACCTGAAAACTTGAAAATGTTCTATTTATCCAAAAATATCTATGTTCTATCTATTAACCAATCCTGTAAAGGTGCTAATTCATTGTCCCAACTCATGAACCCTTACTTTCGTGTGGCACCTAATCAAATGTCTTTTGTAAATCTAAGCTTACTACATCCCCTGGCTCCCCTTTATCTATCCTACAAGTTAGATCCTCAAAAAATTGTAACATATGTATCAAACACAATTTTCCTTTTGTAAAACCTGTCATAATATACATCCAGGTATATGATGGCGTGCAAACAGGCAGTGATTGACACACAGGATGACCAGTGAACACACAGAACACAGCAGCCAATCACCAGACAGGACACAACCACTATAAAGCCAGAGGGCACCAGTTTTCCCGCTCTCTCGGGATCCAGCCTCTGAGACATTCAGAGCTCGTGAGCAACAATTAGTACAAACACCATGTGGTAGTCAGATAGTCTGGTCAGGTTAGCCTCAGGTCTCCAGTCAAGTCAGCATAGTGTCAACCCACAGTTAAGCATGTATTATAGTTAGTTGATCAATAAAATCGTGTTGCATTTCTTCAAGTGTTGGAAGCCTGTCTACACTGCATCAAACGCAGTCAACGTAGACCCAGCTTACCCAACACATCAAAACCGTGTTGGCTTTATCTAATCTCCTGTGCTTTCATAAATCCAAGAGTGAGCATAGTCTTTGGGCCTAATTGATTTTAGTTTGCAGCTGCCAATGTTTGGTACAGCTAAAACTGAAGGTAACTAATTTTATTACCATGGCGTCTTTCGCTGCAGGTTCTGTTTCGACTTTGTTAACTGATACTTATACTTGCGAAACTGTCAATTCTCTTTCACTGTTAATTTGTATTTTATCGCTTTTAATGCTTAAATTAAGTGTATTGTGTAATTTCTGTAGTTGTGACGTTAGCCTCTTGGCTAAGTCATTGCTGTAAATGAGAATTAGTTCTTAGTTGACTTACTTGGCGAAATATAGGTTAAATAATTTTTTTAAATTAAGTTGTTAAGACTTCCTTGATAACAGATTCAAACATTTTCCAGAGGGTTGATGACAGGCTGACGAACCTATTGTTTCCAGGTTTTCTCTCTCCCTTCTTTCCCGGATAGCAAATTTCTAATCTGCTGGAATCATTTTAGAATCTTGGGGCCTTTGGAAAATCAGGGCCAGTACATCTACTATCACCATAGCTACCTCTTTTAGAAACCTAAGAGGTACGTCATCAAGTCCTGGGATTTGTCAGACTTTGGTCACTTAAATTTCTCCAATACTTTTTCTCCACTGATATTATTGCCCCACGTTACTCACTCTTACTGGCCCCTAGGTTACTCTTTGTTTCTGGTATGTAATTTGTGTCTTCCACTTTGCAGGTATTTAACATTTTTTTAGTGTCTCTGCTATTTCCTCATTTCCCAGGATAACTTCTCATGTCTCTGTCTCTACGGGGCCAGCATTTACTTCAGCTACTCTCCTTTTTATATACTTGAAAATGCCCTTATCTTTTTATATTCATGGCTCATTTACTCTCTTATTTTTTAAACTTTTCATTAAGCTTCCCATGGCCATTTGATGGCTTTTAAAATGCTCCCAATTTCACTTTCAGTCTTCCAACTACCTAGACATTGCTTCTCCATTCACCACAGTAATTCTTGCAGCTGCTGATACTCAGAACCATTCCCTCACCTTCAACTTGGATACCCTTATTCCAGGTAATATCTTTATCCCATTCCAGACATTTACCAGGTACAGCCCCCATCTTTTTTCCTTCTCGTCAAAGAGTTCCCCATCTAGTGCACAACTGCTTTCACTAATCATCACTGGATTTCCAGAAACACATGAAGCAACACTGGGCCCCACTCTTCTGGACCCTCGGGCAGAATTTTACATCCTACGTTGTAGCTCTGGTACCCCAACCCTTTTGGCCTCCCCATCCTATACCCACTTCCTCCCGACGGCATGATCACACCTCTCCCAAATCGTTAGGGCGTCCCCTACCTCCCGCCCCTGCGACTTACCTTTGCAGCAGTCTTGGACTTAGTCCCAGGTACAGTGCTGCAGTACCACCTCTGGCCACTGTAGCGTTGTGCCTGGCCAGGTTGAAGAGCTGTTTGGATTGGCCAATAGCTCTCATGAGCGGGACTTCATGCTAAGGGTGGACGGTAGTCCCGCGTGTTGCCAATCATCACTCAAATGAACTTTAAATGGCAGTGAAAGTTCAAAAGTTGGTGGTTGTGTGTTATGTGCGACTCTTGCTCGGCATCCTTAAAATCCTCCCGATAAGAACAAAATAGGAGCTGGTGTAGATCATATGCTTGTTCAGTCTCCTCTGCTGATCTAGGGCTTCAACTCCATTGTCCCTCCTGCTCCCTACTTCCCTTAATTCCCTGAGAGACTGTCTATCTGAGCTTCAAATGAATTCAACAATCGAGCATCTCTCTGGAATAGAGAATTCCAATGATTTACATCCCTTTGAGTAAAGGAATTTCTCCTCATCCTCGGTTCTAAATGATCGGCCTCTTATGCTGAGATTGTGTCCCGTGTTTTAGATTCCGAACCATTGAAAACAATCTCAGAATCTACCCTTCAGAATCTTGTAGGTTTCAATGAACTCACCTCTCATTCCTCTGAACTCCAGAGAATATAATCCTGGTTTACTGAGTCTTGAATGATAGGACAACCCCCTCAGCCCAGGGACCAATTTAGAGAAACTTTGCTGTATCACCTCCAATGCAAATATATCCTTACTTAGATGTGGAGGGTGGCATGGTGATGGCATGGCAGGGCAGGAGTGGTTAGCACTGCTGCCTCACAGCACCAGGTTTCCAGGTTCAATTCCAGCTTGGGTCACTGTCTGTGTGGAGTTTGGACTTTCTCCCCGTGTCTGCGTGGGTTTCCTCTGGTGCACCGGTTTCCTCACACAGTCCAAAGATCTGTAGGTTAGGTGGATTGGCCATGCTAAATTGCCCCTTAGTGTCCAGGGATGCGCAGATTAAGTTATGAGATTACGGGGAGAGGGCGGAGTGGGCACTTGTAAAAGGGCAGAGTACTCATTCGAAGGGTTGATGTAGACTCGATGGGCCAAATGACCTCCTTCTGCACTGCAGGGGTCCTGTGATTCAAGATTCTACAACTTTGCACACAATATGACAGATGTGGTCTCACCAAAACCAGGTATGATTGTAGCAATACGTCTTTATTCTTGTACACCATACTCCTTGCAATAAGAGGCCAACAAGTCATTTACCCCCATAATTGCTTCTGCACCTGCATGCTATTTTTCTGTATTCCTTGTATGAGTACACCCAAGCATCTCTGAACATTAATACTTGCAAGTTCCACACTTTTAAAAAATATTCTGTTGTTTTAATCTTTACCACCAAAGTGAATAACTTCACAATACCCTACAATTTACTCCATCTGCCATCTTGTTGCCCACTCATTTAACCTGCCTTTCTCTCTTTGCTGCTTTCGATGGCAGTGACAATCCTGATTCTTTTGCTGCCAGTCTGGTCTCAATAAAATTTGAGATGGATTTGCAGGTATCAATTATTGTTTATTTTAACCAGCTAGTTGTGTGACTCACTCTATTGGGAGAGCAGGACACAACCATGTCTCCTGAATCTTCAACAGCCAGAGTGCAGACAAAGGGACAAAACATCTAATTTCATATACATTCAAGTTGCATCAAGTTTCACATACATACGACCAAATAAGGCAACGGTGCAAATGCAAAGCACCCATAGGCTTTCCCCACATTCCTTAACCTGGCCTGAGGCTCCTTTTCCCAGTATCCCTTGCAACAAAGAAATGGTCCTAGTGGCTGCCCATCCCCCTCTTCCTTCCTTGAATCCCAGTTGATGTTTAAAAGTCCACTAACCTAACTCCTTATTCTACTGTAGTAAAGTTTTACTCCTAACTTGGCATAACTACCCATTATGCCTTTCTGTTCATTTCCTAAGTAGCTGTCATCTGGATACACACAGCACTTCCGATGGAGAGCCCACCCAGGAGCAACTGCCCCACTGCAAGCTGGGCCCCACCCCAACCCTCTTTGACCACCATGGATAAATTAGGATTTGTACGATTTACCTCTGTTCTTCTTTGTTAAAACACCCATCAGAAACCTCCAGGGACGTAGCACAAACAATGTAACTGAGAAGAAAGCAAATATGAAATGTGCACCAGGAAGAAATAAAGGTTTAAAAGATAAACATTGCCAGAGCTCATGAAAATGCAACCCGTCACACACTCACATCACGTGACCCCGTCCACATCGATTCGAAGTGACTGACCATTTACTATTAACACAATTGTAATTGGAGCAGTGTTGTCCACCGTAATGTTGGTTAAACTGTACACTTCAGATCCATTTTCAAGGTTATTCTCAATACTGTCTACTGGAGTCAGCGCTTTTTTGCTGACCACTGTTGGCTCTGCCTAGTCTAATGTGCCCTCTCCTCCTCCAGGCATATGTAGCGTCCCTGAATTTACATCCCTCCTGGGGGTGATCTCCCCACGCCAGTCATATTCTTTATAGCTCCAGGCCTTCATAGCTCCAGGACTTTATAGCTCCAGGCCTTCATAGCTCCAGGTCTTCATAGCTCCCGTCTTCATAGCTCCTGGTCTGTGGCCCAACTCCCCTATATCTCTGCAGTCCCTTTGCTCTGGGCATCTTTACTCATTACTTTCTGCACCTCCATTCCTGGCACCATGACTGCCAGCAGCTTCCCACCAAACTTGTTGGACTTCGCCTGCTCGCACAGTCTGCAGTTCCATTGTCCACCTTTCGGCACTTTCCGTAGCCTGGGTGACCTCTAAAGCCTTCTTTCAGGTAATCTCTGCCTCTGATAACAATTTATTTTCTATGGCCGTGTCGTTAACACCACAGTTCAGCTTGTCACTCAACATGTCGCTGAGTGCAGGCCCAAACTCACAATGTGCAGCTGTTTATTTTTGGTGCACTACAATCACCGCTATCACCTCCCCTGGGGCTCTTGTCATATAATTAAATTTGTATAAGTCCATTATCTCTGAGGGCTTCCCTTGACTAATTCTACAAACCCCTGAAAAGATTTGGAGTCGAGGGCATCTGGAGAAGCCAGATTCCTAATCAGGTTATAGGTCAGGGCTCCGCAGGCTGTTAATAGGATCACCCGCTGCTTCTCTTCACCCCACCCCACTCCCAATTTAATAGGCCTTAAAGAAATAATTTGATATATACCCATTGCTCCGTGTTAGGATTGAATGACAAATGTTTTCCAAGAAAGGGCATTTTGACACTCAGATTGCTGAATGAGTTTGCTTCAAAAGAAAGTTTCCACATAAGATCCATTCTGACACTTGAAAGGCACTCCGATTGATCCTCGTAGCCAAATGCGGTATCTTGAAAGACTGGCGATCACCAAGTATATTAACAAATAAATGGTTTATTAAGACAAACTATTCACAGGGAGTAAGATAAAGGCTACTGTACTCCATTACGCAAAACTCCTAACTAACAGTTAAACCTGTGCTCAGCCCCTGGATCGTGCACTTTGGCCCGATTGGGCCTATGGGTCACATGCCCCTCTGAGAATTTGCTCCTTTAAAGGGGCATGCTACCACACCAACCCTCCTTTCTTCTTCAAAGGCCTTGAACATGATGTGACCTTACATTTGTCCTGTAATTTCATATTTGAACTTTCAAAGATTATAACCTTAAGATTCCTTTCATCCCAAATGAATTATTAAAACATTAACATTATTTTCTCTCTTCCCTGATGCTGCTAGACCTGAAGAGTTTTTCTAGCATCTTTATGTTTTTGTTTCAGATTTCCAGCATCCACAGTATTTTGCTTTTATTTCAGTATTTAATTCATTGTCATTTCTGTTCCAGGAATGTATACCTTGAAGGAGTACTGCTCTTCTCTCCAACATGATTTCTGTCTGCCTCTTTTCCCATGTTAACCTTCATTGCTTTGAAATGAAATGAAAATCGCTTATTGTCACGAGTAGGCTTCAATGAAGTTACTGTGAAAAGCCCCTAGTCGCCACATTCCGGCGCCTGTCCGGGGAGGCTGGAACGGGAATCGAACCGTGCTGCTGGCCTGCTTGAAAAGCCAGCGATTTAGCTGAGTGAGCTAAACCAGCCCCTGCATTTCCCTGTTGGTGTTTGACAAGATGTTTATCAAAACTCTGCTCCACAGGCTCATTTCCTTCCTCAGCGACTGTCTCCATCACCGACTCACCCCACGTGGATTCATAGAACGTGGAACATACAGTGCAGAAGGAAGCCATTCGACCCATCAAGTCTGCACTGACCCACTTAAGCCCCTACCCACCCTTTACCCAGAACCCAGAACCCCTCCTATCCTTTATGGAGACTAAGGGCAATTTAGCATGGCCAATCCACCTAACCTGCATGGGGAAAACATGCAAACTCAGCACAGACAGTGACTCAGCAGGAATCGAACCAGGGACCCTGGCACTATGAAGCTACCGTACTGTCCTTGATTCCAACTGAATTTTGAATCCACCTAAGTTTACAGGTATCTCTCCTCTGACTGCTGTACTTGCCGCATTATGAGATCCAAACTCAGTGTCAAGTGCCACCATATGGACACACTCGACCTCTCTCTCTCCGGCTCCACCAACTCACCCTCTCTCAGAGCAGTCCCTGTCCCCAATTCCATGTTATTCTTCGTCTCAACTGACACCTTAACCAGAAGCTTTTTCTCTTCCTTTCAGGTGTTAAGGAACACAAACTCCATCAACGTACTGACACCAATGCCCAGCTGGGACCCTCCACAGCTTGTTGTCCCATTGACCCCCCCCCCCCCCCCCCCATTCCTTCTTTGAATCCCAACCCTTGCCATGTACTCTCTATACACTCTGATGCTAAACACTCTGTACTCAGCAAAGGATTCACTTTCATCCCCTTATGAGCTCACCTCAATGAATTACGGGCTCGGCTTGATGCTGAACTCTTCTTTTGTCACGTCCATCTCAGTGCTCACTTCTTTGGGAAGGAGTTACCCCCCCCCCCCCCCCACCCCCCCCCCCCCCAAACACCCCCTCTGCCCCCAATCCCAGCACCAAACATCAAGCCATTATTTCCAGGATGGTCACTGACCTCATCGGCTCTGGTGATTTTCCCTCCACAGCTCCAAACTCATCAGCCTCAACCCCACACAACCCACTTCGACCTCCTCCCCAAAATCCACCAACAGGACTATCCTGACAGACCAATAATATCAGCCTGCCTGTCCACAAAACCAATTTCTTTGTATCTTGAAACCATTCTGTCTCCCCTTCTCCAGTCTCTTCCCGCCAACATTTGTGATCTGAGGCCCTATGTCATATCAACAATTTTGAGTTCCTTGACTCTAACCGCCTCCTTTTCACTTGGATGTCCACCCCCCCCCCCCCCCCCCCCCCCCCACCAGAATAGTCTGAGGGCTCTCTACTGCATCCTTGAGCAGAAACCAGAATAATCCCTGTCCATCACCATTCTCCTCTGCCTGATTGAACTTGTTCTGTCGCTCAACAATTTCTCCTTCACTTCCTGCAAATAAAATGTGTGCCTGCATGGGCCCCAGTTATGATTGTCATTTTGTGGGTTATGTGGAACATTTATTGTCCAGTCCGCCTCAGGCCCGCTCCTGAAAATTCTTCGCCATTACATCAATGACTGTATTGGTGCCGTTTCATGCTCTCGTCTGGACCTGGGAAAATGTATCAATTTTGCTTCCAATTTCCACTCCTCGCGCCTTCACATTGTTCATCTCCAACACTTCTCTTCCCTCCTTTTACCTCTCTGTCTCCACTTACAGTGATAGACTGACTACCAATATTCAATACAAGCCCACTAACCCCTACAGCTCTTGACTACAGCTCCTCACACCCCATTCCCAGGAAGGATTCCACCCCATCTCCCAGTTTCTCCATCTCTGTTCCACCTGTTCTGATGATATCTACTTCGAAAATGGCGCTTTTGACACATCTGCCTTTTTTCATTAATGGAGGATTCACCCCACCTGTGCGTGACACTCAACCAGGCTTGATCCATTTCCCATACTTCTGGCCTCCACCTTCCTCCCAGAATCATGATAGGGTCCACCTTGTCCTCACTCCCCCCCCCCCCCCCACCAACCTCCGCATTCACACGCTCATCCTCCATCATTTCCACCAGCTCCAGCATGATGCTACCACAAAACACATCTTCTCCTCACCCCCTCTGTCAGAATTCCACAACGACTGCTCCTTCTGTGACACACGAGTCCCCTCTTCTATCATGCCCAACTCCTCATCTCCTTCCCACGCTACACACCCTTGCAATCGCAGAACGTGTAACATCTGCCCCTTTACCTTTTCCTTTCTCACCGTTCAAGGCTCCAACATTCCTTTCAGGTTGAGCAGCATTTCACTTCCAACCCCTCCAATTTGGTCTTCTGTATTCACTGCTGCCAATGCTGCCACCTCTGTACTGGGAAGACTGAACGCAGACTGGGTGGCAACTTTGTGGAATGCTTTCGCTCAGCATGGAAGCATGACCCCAACCTTCCTGCTGCCTGACATTTCAACTCAGCATCTTGTTCTCCTGCCCACATGTCCGACCTTGGCCTGCTGAAACTGCTCCAATAAAACGCAATGCAAACTGGAGGAGCAACATCTCGGCCGGGATTCTCCCCTACCCAGTGGGGCGGGGGATCCCGGTGTGTCGGAGTGGCATGAACCACTCCGGCGTAGGGCCGCCCCAAAGGTGCGGAATTCTCCCACTCCGCCGGCTGGCGTGAACGGCCTTTGGCGCCACACCAGCAGGGGCCGAAAGGACTTCGGCAGCTGACGTAAGTCCGCGAATGCACCGGTGCATCAGTGGCTGCTGACGTCATACCGGCGCATGCGCAGGGGAGGGGGTCTCTTCCGCCTCCGCCATGGTGAAGGCCATGATGGAGGCGGAAGAAAAAGAGTGCCCTCACGGCACAGGCCCGCCGCCGATCGGTGGGCCCTGATCGCGGGCCAGGGCACCGTGGGGGCACCCTCCGGAGTCAGATCGCCCCGTGCCCTCCCCCCAAGACCCCGGAGCCTGCCCGCGCCGCCAATCCCACCAGTACCAGAGGTGGTTTAAACCACGCCGACGGGAAAGGCCTGTCAGCAGCGGGACTTCAACCCATCGCGGGCCGGAGAATCGCCGCGGGGGGCCCGCCGACCGGCACGGCGCAATTCCCGTCCCCGCCGAATCTCATGGGGCGGAGAATTCGGGACACGGCAGGGGCAGGATTGACGCTGGCCTCGGGCGATTCTCCGACCCCCCAGGGGGTCGGAGAATTCCGCCCCTCATCTTCTATTTCAGCATGTTACTGCCCTCAGCGCTCAACATTGAGTTCAACAACTTTAAACTGTGACATTCCTCCTCCATCTTGACGCCCTTTTTTAAATATCCAATATATTTTTTGTCCCAATGCAATTCCCCTCCCCTAATGAGCTCTCTGTCACTTGTTCTTAAAGTTTGCTTTCACTGAGCACTGATCTTTATTCTCCCATTAACACATTCTGATATCTAACCTTTATGCACCGACAAGCACCTTCGCCTGCCATTGTCTCTTGGCCTCTTGTATTTAATCCATCGAACTTCTCCCTCTTTAACCCTGAAGAGTCATACAGACTCAAAACATTCACTCTATTCTCTCAGGGCAGCAGGGTAGCGCAAGTGGATAGCACTGTGGCTTCACAGCGCCAGGGTCCCAGGTTTGTTTCCCCGCTGGGTCACTGTGCGGAGTCTGCACGCTCTTCCCGTGTCTGCGTGGGTTTCCTCCGGGTGCTCCGGTTTCCTCCCACAGTCCAAAGACGTGCAGGTTATACGGATTGGCCATGCTAAATTGCCCTTAGTGTCCAAAAAGGTTAGGAGGGGCTCTTGAGTTAGGGGGAGAGGGTGGAAGTGAGGGCTTAAGTGGGTCGTTGCAGACTCGATGGGCTGAATGGCCTCCTTCTGCACTGTATGTTCTATGTTCTCCACAGGTGCTGCTTGACCTGCTGGGTTTTCCAGCATTTTTTTTGTTTTTGTATTAAAATACTGCAGAGTGCTGCTGGTCCTTGAATGTAGATTTAGAGAGCTTAATCCTGCAAATTTACACTGAGTTCGCTGACACACATCACTGATAAATCTTGATGCAGAGCAGTCAGAATAATGGGCGCTAAGTGCAATGTGGATCTTCTTGAAATATATATATGCTCACCAATCATGGTAAACTTTCATGGACTAAAACTGTATATTTAACTTGCTCCCAGAATCTGGCATATATGACAAGTTTGATATTTTTATCTTTGTATCTTCTTGTTTCATTCTCACAGTCCAAGTAAAACATCTTGCTTGAATAACATTATACTCCTTTTATCGTATATCCGCACCTTGAATTGTGTTTTCTCTCAAACAACACATGTAATAGGAGAGTAGCCGGAACAGAAACATGCTGAAAATATAAAGCAAATCCTTCTGAGAAAACAACCTTGGTATATGACCTTAGAAATTAAGCTGGGAAAAGCTGCAAACTACCTCTTGACAATAATATGTGCGGAATGTTTGTTCCTGTTCCAGCCCATCTGCATCTTGGATTTCTCGGGTGGGTTTATCTTTCTAAATATTTTCAAACTATCTGCATCATTTTCTTTTTTTTATCTGCTGTGAACTAAGTTTTGAGGAATTTTGGTAATTGCTCAATGGTATCTTCCCCTTACAATGCCATTATTGCTCCCAATAAAGTTTCCATTGGGAATTGCCCCTAATTGTGGTTCCTGGGAGATGTAGAAGATCAGAGTATCGATGCTAAGCTGCTGCACAGAAATGTTCTGCGTCCACTCATCAGGACCTTGTCATTGTTTTGCAGTGTGCTGTGGCATTGTCCTTCATGTGCAGAGTCGTAGTTTCATTGTTGTTGTTTCTGTCTTTGTTGTTTTCGTTGTCGTTCTTGTTGCTGTTTTTGTCGTTTCTGTCTTGGTTCTTGTCGTGCATGTTGTTGTCTTTGTTATGCTTCTTGTTGTCTTTGTTGTTCTTCTTGTTGTTTTTGTTGTTGTGCTTGTAGTTTTTGTTGTTGCTGTTGTTCTTGTTTCTGCAGTGCTTCTTGCGATTTTTGTTGTTCTTATCGTGCTTCATGTAGCTTTTGTTCTTGCTGTTGTTATTCTTGTTTCTGCTGTGCTTCTTGTGGTTTTTGTTTTTTCTTGTGCTCAATAAGTGTCCCATATGGATAATTTGAGTCATTGTCACAGTTATTGGTGCAAGTGTCCTTTGTGGTATCTGTTATATTGAACGTTTCGTCTAGAGAATGGTGAGAATGATCTGATGTTGCATTGATGCTGGTGACATAAGTCATTTGTGGTGGATTTGATTCCTCTTCTTTGCTTCCTTTGTACTCCTCTTCTGGAGTCATTTGTGTTGGATTTAATTCCTCTTCTTTACTTTCTTGGTGCCCCTCTTCTGGAGTCAAATTCTTCACAATTTCATTTTCTTGTTGGTCTTTGTACTTCTCTTCTGGAGTCAAAATCTCCACGATTTCAATTGACGTGGTCTCTCTGGATTCTTGGTGCCCCTCTTCTGGAGTCAAAATCTTCACAATTTCTATTGACGTGGTCTCTCTGGACTCTTGGGTGGCCCTACTCTGTGCTTCTGTACAGACGAGCTGAGATCTGTCAGTCTCTCTGTGATCCTGCACCTCCTGTATGTCGAGTGTGATCACATTGTCACTGTTTTTGCATGCAGTGGGTAGATTTACATTGGCTTCTTCTTGATTATGTGAGCTTGGTAGACTTTCATAGTCTGCTTGCGGTTGCTCAGAAATGGCGGGTTGACCTTCATGGTCTTGTTCTTGCATGGTGTTCGCTCTGGAGTGTTTGCTTGCTTCCATTTTGGAGTCTTTCAACGAGCTGTCTGTGGAGGCTCGCATCACTCTCTTTGTGGAGTCTTTCATCACTCTCTGTGGAGCCTGTCATCGCTCTCTCTGTGGAGTCTTTCTGTACTCTCTGTGTGGCGTCGTCTTCGTCTTGGGTATTGCTGTCATCCAATGTATCGACGATCTGCCATGGCACCATGGTGTTGGATTCATCTACCACGAGTAGAGTCGTGTTGAGCTTTGCGACCGTGTTGCTGATGCTGTGATCAGCATATCCGAATAACTCAGCCATGTCTGAGTAATATTGTTCGAAAAACAAATCATCCTTTTTTGTTTCAGATTTGGTATCGTTTTTTTTTTTTTTTGTTTTGCAATTGTTTTTGTTCTCTTCACTTTGGGTGGTGCAGTCTGCTTGTTCCAGGGTGTTGTGAGAGTTATTTTCAACTGCTGGTGTACGTTCAGGCGTTTTTCTGTCTTTTGAGGTAAGGAAATTGGGTTTTACAGCTTTAAGTATCTTGCTTTTAATTTTAGGGCATTTCCCTTTTAGGTGGGCATGGTCCGGATCCTCAGACGTCATGATGCTCGTGACGTCATGCGTAGGAATCGATTGCGCATGCGCAAATTGGCCTTCCTTTACTGTGCGGTTTTGTGTCCCCTGCGCATGCGCAGCTTGCGCATGCGCAGAACCATCTTCGAATGGTGCACTCGTTCCTTTCAACCGGGCATGCGCGTAACGATCCGCGACCAAAACTTCTTTTAACTGCGCATGTGCAACTTGCGCATACACATAACGATCTGCGACCAAAACGGCTGATTGTAACTGCGCATGCGCGGCTTCTGTTTCCTGCGCATGCGCAGACGCAGATTTTCGTCCTTTGTCGCCCCGAGACTGTAAAATGTGCTCCAACGCCATTTTACAGTGGATTTCAGCGTTTTTTCTTTCTGAAAAGTTTAAGTGACCTTTTCCTTTCGATCTGAACTGGAGCTCAGTGTTTTGTCTTTGTGAAAAATTCAAGTTACTTCTTCCTTTTGATCTCAACTGTATTTCAGCGTTTTGTCTATGTGAGAAGTTCAAGTTACTGTTTCCTTTTGATCTGTACTTTTCACTCGCGATTTCTAGACTGAACCCTTTCTGTTCTGATAGTGATTGTTTGAGTTTTGCATCACTCAGTCCCTGTGCAGTTTGGCCTCTGAGCACACAGCGCTGTTCAAATTCCATACAGTACTCTTCAAATTTTTTTAGTATTATTTGTAAGTTGTTGCTGTCTTCAGCTTTCGAGTATTTAAAGCCATTATATACTTTTCTAGCTTCATGTCCTGCGTTGAGCAGTGCTATTTTCATTTTGTCTGAGGCTGCTGCTAAATCATTAGCTATGATATATATATCGAACACATGTTTAAATCTTTTCCAGACATTACTTACATTACCGGTTAGGCCCAACTGAGGTGGGGTTCCAACCCACATCATCGAATAAGCGAGGTCTTCCCAAGTCGAATGCCCGGTAGGAGTTCTTCTTGCCATTTTGGTCTTTCTGTGTCTGCAGCTGAGTAATCTTGTAGTAAGCGTCTGAAGCCATTCCTGGGTACCATGTGTTGTTCCTTGTGTCTTAATAAAGCTCGTAGTCTCAAAGGTGGAGTAGATGCTTTATTGTGAGTTCGTTCAGTCTTCAGAGCTTAACTTACAGCTACCTCAATGCTGCCTGCCTGTCCTGCTGCCAAGTCCCCTTTCTGTGAAGTGTGTCCTCACTTCCTGTCCCTCTGTATTTATAGCTCTCCCGTGCTCCCTCTAGTGCTTGCTCAGTTGTATTGCATCTACACTAATACACAATCACCACAGTCTATGGGCCAGAACTTCCAAGGAGTAACAATCAAAGTCGGATTGCTGACCCATTTTACTTGCCTGAGCCAAGAGCTACACCCACCCTTCCAACTCGGGCCTCCTCAGAATTGTGCAGCGTACTGGCCCTGGGACTCTTTAGTACAGGGCAATGTTGGCTGTAAAACAGGTAGGTTTAAAGGTCCCAGCCCCTTTGAGAAGTCAGAAAGAAAGTAAGTGTGTCAGATAAATGGGTGAGGAGGTAGCACGGATTGGTGGTGGGGGGGGGGGGGGTGCAGGTCAGAAGGGTCGGATTAGTCCGAATGTAGTCAGGGTGAAGAGGGCATCCTTAGTTACGAGAGTATACTGCAACTATACCTTAAGGACTGCAGCAATTCAAGAAGGCAACTCACCACCACCTACTGAAGGGCAACCAGGGATGGGCAATAAATACTGGCCTAAATAGTAACGCCCTCATCCTGTTAATTAATTTAAAAAACACATTTAAAAACCTACAGTTCCACCATTTTACTGGATAATTTAATTCTTCAATTGAGACTATCAAATTGCAAAGTGTAACAGATATTACAAGGACACAGTGAGCCTCAGAGAAGCCAGTTTTCAGGCAGAGAAAGGGCATATTTTACAATTCAAGGGGCTGGATTCTCTCAAAATAGGATTATGTCCCCCACGCCAGTGTAAAAACGCTGGCGTTTCACTCTGGAGTTTCCTATAAAAAGATCAGTCGATTCATTCACCTGCAGGGGGCTAGCAGGGACCCAGAGTGATTCACGCAGCTTTAGCTGTGGATATGCCCCCGCACTTCCGGTCTGGAGTCCGCGCATGCGCATGGCGGCAGCCTCCAGCAGCTATGGCGAGCGCCATGACGGACCCGGACCGTGGAGGCAGCTTCAGAATGTAAGCCCCCCCCCCGATCGTCCGCGCGACCGAAGATCCGACTGGCCCGATCTGTTCCCCAGCCACCAATAAGGCCCCCCCCCCACCTTCCCCCCCCCCCCCCCTCCCCACCGGTGTCCGATCGCCCCGCCCCCCACCAGGGCAGCCGTGGACTGAGTCCGCAGCCACTATGCGAGGTTAACGAACGCCGATAGGTGGTTAGAACCACACCGTCAGGAACTTGGCCGGTCGGGAGCGGAGGATCGTTGGGCGGGTCTCTGGCAATGGGCCCCCAGCCGCGTGGAGTACTCCGCGAACACTCCGATTCTCGAGACCCGGAGAATCGCCAGACCGGCACCAGGCCGATTTCGGCTTGAAATTGGATTCTCCGCCCCCGCGCCGAACATGATTTCGGCGCGGGCTGTGGAGAATCCAGCCCAAGGTCTATTCTGCAATGTGTAACAAGGTACCAGTGTGATGGCCCTGGTAAGTCTGCTGATAGCAATAGGGAGATGATCTGATGGCTGCACCCAGATAACGGACCACCAATATCATAGAGTCATAGAATCCCTACAGTGCAGAAAGGGGCCATTCTGCCCATCGAGTCTGCAGTGACATTTTGAAAGACCACCCTACCTAGGCTTAATCCCCGCCTTGTAACGCCACCATAAGGGCAATTCATTATGGCCAATCCATCTAACCTGCACATCTTTGGACTGTGAGAGGAAACCAGAGCACCCGGAGGAAAGCAACACAGATATCACTACTTACAAGATAACATATGTGCCTTTGTAATGAATGGATAGTTTAATTAAGCATGCGGACCTTTTTTTTGATTGTTTAATTATTCTCATATACTATGCATGATGTAACCTTAATCATAGTCATGATGGAACATTGATAACTATTTTTTTTAACTCCAAAAGTCTTTTTCTGATTTCTCAAGAGAGTGAGAGGAAGGACACTACTGTCAAATAGCTTGTCAATTGTTTTCCCTCTTCACAGGGTATTGGAGGGTAGGCAGGGGTTCGGGAGTAGCATGGGAAGAGGGGGCATCCAGTGGTAAATTGGTCGGCTGTACTCCAGTTACCCAGAAGTTAGAAGTGGTTTAATCCTTTTGACTTTTCCTGGGTAACTATTATGCAAAGAGAGTCAAAACCTATCTGAAGTTTATAATTTAACACAGAGTTTCCGATAGTACCCAGTGCAGGGCAATTGCACATTTGAAATTACCAGCAATTCTCATGCAGTTATTGCCTGGGGACATCCGAGAGGGGGTCCCCAGTCTATCTTCTGGGGTACTACCTGGCTACGCTTTGCTCCAGTCCGGGGGACTGGAGGTTCTGGGCCAAAGGAATGATACCTTAGTGTGGTAAACAAAACCTCTCACCCTGGTAATGATCCCGCATCACTTCCACAGATCAACAGGATAAACTGGTGTCTACAACGACCTACAAGCTGCCAACTTACTTTATTTCCCAGCAACGACTGAAAAAGATCCTGGGCGGGATTCTCCGACCCCCCCCCCCCCGGTCGGGTCGGAGAATCCCTGGGGAGCAGCTTGAATCCCACCCCGCCGCTCCACGCCAGCTGCCGCATTCTCCAGTGCCGATTTTCGGGCGGGGGCGGGGATCACACCACGCAGGTCGGGGGCCATTGGCAGCAGCCCCCCGGCAATTCTCCAGGCCCGGATGGGCCAAGTAGCCATCGGTTTCTGGCCAGTCCCGCCGGTGTGGATTGGACATGGTCCCACACGGCAGGACCTGGCAGGTATGTTGGCTGGTGCGGTCCTCCGGGGGACGCAGGGGGGATCAGACTCCGGTGGGGCCCCCACGATGGCCTGGCCCGCAATCAGGGCCCACCGATCTGCGGGTGGTCCTGTGCCATGGGGCACTCCTTCCTTCTGCGCTGGCCCCTGTAGGGCTCCACCATGGCCATTGCAGAGAAGACACCCCCCCTGCGCATGCGCCAGAATACACCGGCTCGCCTGCACATGCGCTGAACCATGGTGACTAACTCGCGCAGTCCCTTAGGCACCGGCTGGAGTGGCGGCAACTCCTCCGGCGCTGGCCTAGCCACCGGAAGTGCGGAGAATTCCACAACTTCTGGCCGGATTGACGCCGGAGTGGTTTGCGCTGTTTTTTACGCCAGCGTCGGGCCATCACGCCGGAATGGGAGAATCCCGCCTCCTGTCATAAACGTCCAATCAGTCACTGCCATCCTTCTCAGAACCCCTTTGACTTCTGAGCATTTAGTCATAACTGGAGAGAATATTAATAGAGAACAGATAGGCTTGAAAACTGTCAAATTGAATTGATCTCTCCAATTTCTTAACCGGATGTTTAAAATAGTTGCATTGAAGTTATAATGTTAAAGAAAATGTTTAACAATGAATTGAACTGGATTCTCTTCCTGATTGTCTCAATCTCCTGTTTTGACTATTAGCCTCCCCCACTCATGGTTCACCCCCGCCTTTGATATATAGTAGAAATCTAGTGCTCGGAAACATTTGGTTAACAGTAACTTTAAAAAACTTTTTTTTTTAAATTTAATTTACCAATTAATTAGCACAATGTCAATTAGAGGGTGCAGTGTTCTGACTGTGAGATGTGGCAGGTCCGGGAGGCTTCCAGCGTCCCGGATGGCTACATCTGCAGAAAGTGCACCCAACTGGGGCTCCTCACAGACCGCATGGTTCGGTTGGAGCAGTAGTTGGGGCTGGTTTAGCTCACAAGGCTAAATCGCTAGCTTTTAAAGCAGACCAAGCAGGCCAGCAGCACGGTTTGATTCCCATACCAGCCTCCCCAGACAGGCGCCGGAATGTGGCGACTAGGGGCTTTTCACAGTAACTTCATTGAAGCCTACTCGTGACAATAAGCGATTTCCATTTTTTTCATTTCAGTTGGATGCACTTAGGAGCATGCAGGTGGCGGAAAGCGTCATAGATAGCAATTATATAAATGTGGTCACACCCAAGGTGCAGGCAGAGAAATGGGCGACCACCAGAAGGGGCAGGCAGTCAGTGCAGGAATCCCCTGTGGTTGTCTCCCTCTCGAACAGGTTTACCCCTTTGGATACTGTCGGGGGGAGAGCCTATCAGGGGAAAACAGCAGCAGCCAGAGCAGTGGCACCAAGGCTGTCTCTGATGTTCAGCAGGGAGGGTCAAAGTGCAGAAAAGCAATAGTCATAGGGGACTCTATAGTCAGGGGCACAGATAGCCGCTTCTGCGGACGTGGAAGAGACTCCAGGGTGGTATGTTGCCTCCCTGGTGCCAGGGTCCAGGATATCTCAGAATGGATAGTGGGCATCCTGAAGGGGGAGGGAAAACAGGCAGAGGTTGTTGTACATATTTGTACTGATGACATAGGCAGGAAGGGAGATGAGGTCTTGCAGCAGGAATTCAGGGAGTGAGGCAGAAATTTAAAAGAGAGGACCTCTCGGGTAGTAATCTCGGGATTACTCCCTGTGCCACGTGCCAGTGAGGCTAGAAATAGGAAGATAGCGCAGCTAAACACATGGCTAAACAGCTGGTGTAGGAGGGAGGGTTTCCGTTATTTGGACCATTGGGAGCTCTTCCGGGGCAGATGTGATCTGTATAAGAAGGCGGGTTGCATCTAAACTGGCGAGGCATAAATATCCTGGCCGCGAGGTTTGCTACTGTCACACGGGAGGGTTTAGTATGGCAGGGGGTGATTACCGGAGCAATAGGCCAGAAGGTGAAAGCATTGAGGGAGAACTAGGGAATAGGGCCAGTATGGCTCTGAGGAACAGCAGACAGGGAGATGTTGCTGAAAACAGCAGGTCTGGTAGCCTGAAGTGCATATGTTTCAATGCAAGAAGTATTACAGCTTGGATTAGTACTTGGAACTATGATGTTGTTGCAATTACAGAGACCTGGTTGGGGGAAGGACAGGATTGGCAGCTAAACGTTCCATTATTTAGATGTTTCAGGCGGGATATAGGGGGATGTAAAAGGGGTGGCAGAGTTGCGCTACTGGTTGGGGAGAATATCACAGCTGTACTACGGAAGGACACCTCAGAGGGCAGCGAGGCTATATGGGTAGAGATCAGGAACAAGAAGTGTGCAGTCACAATGTTGGGGGTTTACTACAGGTCTCCCAACAGCCAGCGGGAGATAGAGGATCAGACAGGTAGACAGATTTTGGAAACAAATAAAAACAACAGGGTTGTTGTGATGGGAGACTTCAACTTCCCCAATATTGACTGGGACTCATTTAGTGCTAGGGGCTTGGACGGGGCAGAGTTTGTAAGAAACATCCAGGAGGGCTTCTTAAAACAATATATAGATAGTCCAACTAGGGAAGGGCTGTACTGGACCTGGTATTGGGGAATTAGTCCGGCCAGGTGGTAGAAGATTCAGTAGGGGAGCATTTTGGGAACAGTGACCACAATTCAGTAAGTTTTAAAGTGCTGGTGGACAAGGATAAGGATGGTCCTAGGGTGAATGTGCTAAATTGGGGGATGGCTACTTATAACAATATTAGACGGGAACTGAAGAACCTAGATTGGGGGGCGGATGTTTGAGCGTAAATCAACATCTGACATGTGGGAGGCTTTAAAATGTCAGTTGAAAGAAATTCAGGACCAGCATGTTCCTGTGCGGGGGAAGGATAAATATGGCAAATTTCAGGAACCTTGGATAACAAGAGATATTGTAGGCCTCGTCAAAAAGAAAAAGGAGGCATTTGTCAGAGCTAAAAGGCTGGGAACAGACGAAGCCTGTGTGGAATATAAGGAAAGTAGGAAGAAACTTAAGCAAGGAGTCAGGAGGGCTAGAACGGGCCACGAAAAGTCATTGGCAAATAGGGTTAAGGAAAATCCCAAGGTTTTCTACACATACATAAAAAGCAAGAGGGTAGCCCACTGAAGGATAGGTAAGGGAATCTATGTGTGGAGCCAGAGGAAATGGGTGAGGTACTAAATGAATACTTTGCATCAGTATTCACCAAAGAGAAGGAATCGTGGATGTTGAGTCTGGAGAAGGGTGTATAAATAGCCTGGGTCACATTGAGATCCAAAAAGACGAGGTGTTGGGCGTCTTGAAAAATATTAGGGTAGATAAGTCCCCAGGGCCTGATGGGATCTACCCCAGAATACTGAAGGAGGCTAGAGAGGAAATTGCTGAGGCCTTGTCAGAAATCTTTGGTTCCTCACTGTCTTCAGGTGATGTCCCGGAGGACTGGAGAATAGCCAATGTTGTTCCTTTAAGAAGGGTAGCAAATGGGCAGCACGGTGGCCTAGTGGTTAGCACAACCGCCTCACGGCGCTGAGGTCCCAGGTTCGATCCCGGCTCTGGGTCACTGTCCGTGTGGAGTTGCACATTCTCCCCATGTCTGCGTGGATTTCGCCCCCACAACCCAAAAATGTGCAGAGTAGGTGGATTGGCCACGCTAAATTGCCCCTTAAAAGAAAAAATAATTGGGTAATCTAAATTTAAAAAAAAAAAGAAGGGGAGCAAGGATAATCCAGGGAACTACAGGCTGGTGAGCCTTATGTCAGTGATAGGGAAATTACTGGAGGGAATTCTTCGAGACAGGATCTACTCCCATTTGGAAGCAAATGGACGTATTAGCGAGAGGCAGCATAGTTTTGTGATGGGGAGGTTGTGTCTCACTAACTTGATAGAGTTTTTCAAAGAGGTCACAAAGGTGATTGATGCAGGTAGGGCAGTGGATGTTGTCTATATGAACTTCAGTAAGGCCTTTGACAAGGTCGCTCATGGCAGACTGGTACAAAAGGTGAAGTCACATGGCATCAGGGGTGAGCTGGCAAGATGGATACAGAACTGGCTAGGTCATAGAAGGCAGAGAGTAGCAATGGAAGGGTGATTTTCTAATTGGAGGGCTGTGACTAGTGGTGTTCCGTAGGGATCAGTGCTGGGACCTTTGCTGTTTGTAGCATATATAAATGATTAGAAGGAAAATGTAACTGGTCTGATTAGTAAGTTTGCAGACGACACAAAGGTTGGTGGACTTGAGGATAGCGATGAGGACTGTCAGAGGATACAGCAGGAATTAGATCGTTTGGAGACTTGGGCGGATAGATGGCAGATGGAGTTTAATCCGGAAAAATGTGAGGTAATGCATTTTGGATGTCTAATACAGGTAGGGAAAATACAGTGAATGGTAGAACCCTCAAGACTATTGAAAGTCAGAGAGATCGAGGTGTATAGGTCCAGAGGTCACTGAAAGGGGAAACACAGGTGGAGAAGGTAGTCAAAAAGGCATACGACATGCTTGCCTTCATTGGCCGGGGCATTGAGTATAAGAATTGGCAAGTCTTGTTGCAGCTGTATAGAACCTTAGTTAGGCCACACTTGGAGTATAGTGTTCAATTCTGGTCGCCATACTACCAGAAGAATGTGGAGGCTTTAGAGAGGGTGCAGAAGAGATTTACCAGGATGTTGCCTGGTATGGAGGGCATTAGCTATGAGGAGCGGTTGAATAAACTCGGTTTGTTCTCACAGGAATGACGAAAGTTGAGGGGCGACCTGATAGAGGTCTACAAAATTATGAGGGGCATAGACAGAGTGGATAGTCAGAGGCTTTTTCCCAGGATAGAGGGGTCAATTACTAGGGGACATAGGTTTATGGTGCAAGGGGCAAGGTTTAGAGGAGATGTATGAGGCAAGTTCTTTCCACAGAGGGTAGTGGGTGCCTGGAACGATAGTGACATTTAAGGGGCATCTTGCCAAATACATGAATAGGATGGGAATAGAGGGATACGGACCCAGGAAGTGTTGAAGATTTTATTTTAGACGGACAGCATGTTCGGCACAGGCTTGGAGGGCCAAAGGGCCTGTTCCTGTGCTGTACGTGTCTTTGTTCTTTGTTCTTGTTCTTTGATCGGTGCTTCTTATTTTCCAAGAGACATTTCTGCCAGTGACTCAGCCAGCCAAACTCCAAGTAATATTCGCTTGTGAAGTGTCTGGGAATCTCGGAGAAGTATCTGCACCTTGCCAGCATTGGCAGGCCCAAAGTTATTTGAGTCCTAGATCCCAATATTAGCCAGTGCTTGGCTGTCCTTATCCGGCGCATGGTTCATTCCCTTTGTCCAGTTTATGTCAGTAATTTCTAAGCCGTTGAGTTTGAATAGAAACAATGATCAGGTTGGTGCAATGTATGCCAGGGGTTACCAGAGGAAATCAAAACACTTTGTTATATAACAGCACATTCCAGAAATAAGAGTCGATTACACCAATAAGGAGTTTGAGAAAATAGTTTTTCACTAAAGCCTGAAAGTTAAACTTCAGCAAAATTATACATTTGATGGAATTTATAAAATCTAGTAGGATAATTCAAACATTAAATTCTGGCCCCAAGAGTATGCCCTATTGTTAATTATTATTATCTCCCTTACCCTTTTCTAAAGTTATTACATATCAGTAATCCACTCAGAATACTGAGCAATAAGTTTTAACCTCCACAATATAAATAAATGTTAACAATTGCTTTATAGAAATTGCCTCCAGACTCTCTGTGAATTTCTGACAGTAAAAACAAATAAATAACATTAATCCTCATTCCAAGTGAGACTTCCAATGCTTTTGGAGTAAAATTATGATTTATAAAATAATATCTATTGCTGAGTATATTTCTCAAAATAGAAAATGTCAAGCTAATTTGATTTTTTTTAAATGAGAGCCAATTACTTGGTATCAAGTGATGATAAATTCAAACTAATAATGCCTTATGTATTTACTGACTTTTTCCAGTACTTAATCCAGTACTTTTCCAGTACTTTGGGGCAGCATGGTAGCAGAAGCGGCCAGCACTGTGGCTTCACAGCGCCAGGGTCCCAGGTTCGATTTCCCGCTGGGCCACTGTCTGTGTGGAGTCTGCACGTTCTCCCAGTGTATGCGTGGGTTTCCTCCAGGTGCTCCGGTTTCCTCCCACAGTCCAAAGACGTGCAGGTTAGGTGGATTGGACATAATAAATTGCCCTGAGTGGCCAAAAAACAAAGGTTAGGAGGGGTTATTGGGTTACAGGGATAGTGTGGAAGTGAGGGCTTAAGAGGGTCGGTGCAGACTCGATGGGCCGAATGGCCCCCTTCTGCACTGTATGTTCTATGTTCTATGTTAATATTACCTGTGAAAGATTCACAACGTTATGGAGCATCAGAAAGTTCCACAAATGCATTGTTGTAAAATATGCCTTGATTGTTGATATTCCTGTTGGGAGCAGTGCTCTTCGCGCTTTTAAACTTGTGTTTTCAGCAAAAAGGCAGAACCCATAAATAGACCAAGCTTCCTATGGACTGAAGTCTGCATCTTTTAAATTTACTCTGGATAGAATTTCAGGTCTGTCGGTTGGGCGGCCACCCAACCTGGAAGCACGTTAAACAGCGTGTAATGACGTTGGGCGCGTATCCTGACTTGCACAATATTTCTGTCAGCGGGCACACGCGTGGATCGGCAGTGCCCCCGCCAACAGTTATGCTGTTTTTTGAGGGGATTAAATCCCCATATGACCACGACTTTACATGCCTCGTGCAATTTCAAGCTCAGTGGATGGGAAAAACGGGCAGGCGGACCAACCTTTTTTTTGTTAAATTTGGGGGATGCAAGGAGAATGGAGAAAAAGCTAGATGAAGAGTTGGGGGATACGGGAGGCATGGTGGTCGCATGTATCCATGTCAAGCAGAGCACAGACAATGGATCGTGAGGGACAGTAAGGAAGACTAGGAGACCACCCCTGCAGTATACCTACTACTACCCAGCTGTCAGGATGTACAGGCAGCGATCAAACTACTGTGACATGACAGAGGTCCCGTGTTCGTGTGGAGTTTGCACATTCTCCCCTTGTCTGTGTGGGTTTCACCCCCACAACCCAAAGGTATGCAGGTTAGGTGGATTGGTCACGCTAAAATTGCCCAGTGCTGCAAGGCTGTGGCCATCAAAGGAAGCTGTGACAAGCATCTGCCAGATGATTGGGTCGTTTCTAGTCTACAACTGTGTGGGTGGACACCCAATTCCATTGGCTGTCAAGGTCACTGTGGCACTAAAGGTTTATGACTCGGATTTTTAGAGGGCACAGTGGATGATCTTTGCGGAATCAGCAGTCAGCTGCACACAGCTGTGTCAAGCTGGTTACTAACCCTCTGTTAAGGCAATTTTTTTTTTTTAATTTAGAGTACCCAATTCATTTTTTCCAATTAAGGGGCAATTTAGCATGGCCAATCCACCTACACTGCACATCTTTGGGTGGTGGGGGCGAAACCCACGCAGACACAGGGAGAATGTGCAAACTCCACACAGACAGTGACTCAGAGCCGGGATCAAACCTGGGACCTTGGCGCCGTGAGGCAGCAGGGCTAACTCACTGCCCCACCGTGCTGCCCATTAAGGCAAATTAGAACATTCATTTCAGGACAGACCAAGTCAGCCAGGCTGAGTAGGCCGGAGGCTTTGCCATCATTGCAGGTTTCTCTGCATCCAGGGTGCCATGGATTGCACCCATGTGGTCATCAAGGCATCAGCCAGTCAGCAGGGTGCATTTGTGAACAGGAAGGAATTCTACTCAATGGATTTTGTAGGTCAGTATCCAGGCAGCTCTCACAATGCTTACATACTACGGCACACAAGTGCAAAGGGTCTTTGCTGCTTCAGCTCTCCCTGAAGAGTGGCTTATTGGTGACAAGATTTATCCGCTGAAGAGACGACTGTTGACACCTGTCGGATGCCTGAGGACAGGAGTAGAGGAGAGATACAACCGCGCTATGTATCCACAAGAGTGGTGGTGGAGAGGACTATTGAGCTGCTCAGAATAAGGATCTGAAGCCTGACTTATCCAGGGACACCCTGCAGTATCTGCCCGAGCGAGTGTGGCTCATCATAGTTGTATGTTGCACTCTTCGTAATCTCACTTTCTCCAGGGTGGACCCCTGGACAAGGAGGAGGATGAGGTTGATTCACCTGGATCAGAAGAATACGCTGACGTCGACTCGGATGTAGATCCCGAGCACCAAGAAAGTGAGGCGAAGCAGGTTGACTTCAGGAATGATAAAGGGGGAAGGGTTACAGGGGAAACCCTGGTTCAGTCCTTTTTCAACTAGCCTGCCATGCCCTACCCTCCCACAGAGTACACGGCACCATCCCGATCTTAAACACCTCACACTTAACATCTCCTTGAGCCCAAATGCCTGACTGATAAACGTTTATTCCCTGGATATCTATCCACAGCCATTTATGAGGCTGAACCCATCTGAGCACACAGGACACAGATGTTCATATATCATATATAATTTACAGTGCAGAAGGAGGCCATTCGGCCCATCGAGTCTGCACCGGCTCTTGGAAAGAGCACCCAACCAAGGTCAACACCTCCACCATATCCCCATAACCCAGTAACCCCACCCAACACTAAGGGCAATTTTGGACACTAATGACAATTTATCATGTCCAATCCACCTAACCTACACATCTTTGGATTATGTTTTGTGAGCAATAAGAATTTAATGGCAAAAACAATCACATAACACAGTATCCAGCTGGATAATCCACAGAAAACAGCGCAAGGTGATTGAGCTAATGCTCAATGCAGCGCTCATGTTCTGCAAAGATTCTTCCATGATAGGAACCATGGCATGCAGACACTCAGGGATCTCTCCCAGATCTTGACTCCAGAGGCTCATCATCTTTCTCAGACTGAGCATGGTCCTGGACTCCAGCACTCCTCCAACTGCCAGTGCCCCGGATACTCGTTGCTTCACCATCTGATCTAGAGTGCCAATATCTGCGGTGGTGCTCCAGTGTCAAAGAAGGGCCGTCTGCCTCTTGGCTGGCTCTGGCGGATGGCTCATCTGAGGGATGAAAACAAACATCTAGAGACATAACTCATATCACAAACACTTAATTTTCAATATCTGCTGTCCATTGGGTTTGGCCTCAGCCGCATTGAAATGTCTCAAACACCGGCACATATCTAAAGTCACTTTGAGGGCTGAGACGTCCGTTCATCACTTTCACGCTCATCCTTTCATGAATCAGCCCTCTGGGCTCTTGGCTTTCTCCATGTCATTGACCTCACAGTGGCCTGATGACCTCCCTCCCCTCACACCCTCAAGTTCCAGTGCTTCCATCTTCATATCTGGCAAGGATGGCCAGATTTGACATCTGAGCACCAGTGGCTGCTCTCTTCCGAGTGTTGTGGCTACATTTTTCCTGCAACTAAGTGCACAGCTCAATTGAGTACTCAACCCTTCACCTCTGCCCCCCCAACTCAAGGTCACCCTCGAGAGGCTGAATAACATTAACACCTCTTTGGACACCCGACCCTTTGATGGACCCAAGGCTTCAGACTTATCTCTCCAGCCTTGAGGCGCATGGACAGATGTGTGATCTGACTTCTCGAAACCCACAATAAACAGACACTGTTTCTCTGTCCCCCGCAATGGACAATGTCCACTCATAAGGATATTATTAAACTAGAAAGAGTGCAGAAAAGATTTACTCGGATGCTACTGGGACTTAATGGGTTGAGTTACAAGGAGAGCTGGATAGACTGGGACTTTTTTCCCTGGAATGTAGGAGGCTTCGGGGTGATCTTATAGAGGTCTATAAAATAATGAGGGGCATAGATGAGGTAGATATTCAACATCTTTTCCCAAAGGTAGGGGAGTTTAAAACTAGAGGGCATAGGATTAAGGTAAGAGGGGAGAAATACAAAAGGTTGCAGAGGGCAATTATTTCCACAGAGGATGGTGTCTGGAACGAGCTTCCAGAGGCAGTAGTAGAGGTGGGTACGATTTTGTCTTTAAAACAGCATTTAGACAGTAATATGGGAAAGCTGGGGAAAGACAGTTATAGGCCAAATGCGGGCAATTGGGACTAGCTTAGTGGTAAAAACTGAGCGGCATGGACAAGTTGGGCCAAAGGACCTGTTTTCATGCTGTAAACCTCTTTGACCCTATGACTCTATCACTTACCTATTCCAAGGCCAGGTCATTGAATCTCTTCCAGCACTGGATCCAGGTGCGCTGGACAATGTCATCCCTCTGCTGCCACCTTGCCCATATCTTCTTGGTGAGGTGGGGTTGCCTCCCACTTCCATCCATGGGCATCAATATGTCCCATCTGACTGTGACTGCCTCAACCAAGGCTCTGAGGTAGTCGTCCAGGAAACAAGAGACTTGCAGGCTACTGGAACTCCCCTCCCACCTGCTGTGTCTCCCAGCCATGACCATTCTGCAGGTAGTGATGACTCAGCAGCCTCTGCACACCGCTTTTGAACTTTGCAGTGTGCTCCCTTTGGACATGGCGCCCGCTACAAGGCTGCGCCAGCCGACCCTACTGGCCTATTGTGGTCCATGATTGTCACTGGATCTTGGGTGGAACCAGGAATCATGGCCACTTCTGGTTCTGCCCACCCAGGTGCACGTAGCATGTGAAAATCTGCCCAATGAGTGAGATTACATTACACAGGACCAACCCCCTTATCTATGGTATATCACATCAGAGATCATATGAATTCTTCTCTCTGCTACAAGAGACACTGCATATCACAATGTCAAGCCACTGCATTCAGGATTAAACTAATGCTGCGATTCTCACAGGTGGGAGCAAAAAAGACACAGGAATAACTAGCGGTACCAAACCTAACTTGCACAAGTGATAGCAATTTGAGAGCAAGAAAAAAGACCAAATTACTTCCAAGTCTTTTCGTAGCTGAATATATGATGAATTTTATGTGAAGGCTTGATGAAGCATAAAGGCATCTTTAGGCCTGTCTCGTGTGGGTAAGGAAGTCCGAAGGAGGGATTCATGGGTAATTAAGTCTGAAGGAGGGATTTGTGGGGAAGGAAGTCTGAAGGAGGGATTTGTGGGTAAGGAAATCTGAAGGAGGGTTTTGTGGGTAAGGAAGTCTGAAGGAGGGATTTGTGGGTAAAGAAGTTTGAAGGAGGGATTTGTGGGTAAGGAAGTCTTAAGGAGGGATTCGTGGGTAAGGAAGTCCAAAGGAGGGATTTGTGGGTAAGGAAGTCCAAGGAGGGATTTGTGGATAAGGAAGTCTGAAGGAGGCAACTATAAACAAAAAGATTGTTCCTCGACTCTGTCTGTCTTTACTTTTATGTTACAACAGATTCATTTGATTATCAAACAAATTATTCAGAATGGCAAAAAAATGGAGGTTTAAAAAGGTGAAGTTGAATGGAAGTAAAATGGTCAATGTATTAAAAAAAACAGCTGGGCTGGGATATGGTTGGATGTTCAAATTTTAATCATTTGAAATCTGCCTCCAGCCACCTGTTCGCAAGAGACAGGAAGGCAAGTTAAAGATTCTATGAGCCTGGTTGTGTCTGATTTTTAACTTGCTTTGCAGGTTTTGCAGTGGGTGCATAAGTTTTCAAGACCCCTGGAAATCCAGCAGCTAAAGGGAGGCATTGGGAAGAACAGAATAGCCTTGACAGTCCAGTTAAATGAAAGCAAATTACTGTGGATGCTGGAACCTGAAACCAAAGAGAAAATGCTGGAAAATCTTAGCAGGTCTGGCAGCATCTGTAGGGAGAGAAAAGAGCTAACGTTTCAAATCCAGATGACCCTTTGTCAAAGCTAAAAGACACAGAAAGTGGGAAATATTTATACTGTGGAGTGAGAATTAAAGATGAGTCATAGCCACAGAAACCCAGGGAAACAGGGTGCCAATAGCCATGGGGAAAGAGTGCGAATGGCAGTCCCCAGAGAGAACAAAAGGTGTGAAAGGCCAAACAGCAGAGAAACTAACATCAGAGGGTAAACTGTGACAGATGTAGATGTGGGGGGGAGGGGAAGGGGAAAGCAAAGGGGAGAAAGGGTAAGGAAAGGGGGATGAGATGGTGGGGGTAAATATATATACAGAAAGACATAGAATCATAGATCATAGAATTTACAGTGCAGAATGAGGCCATTTGGACCATCGAGTCGGCACCAGCTCTTGGAAAGAGCACCCTACCCAAGGTCAACACCTCCACTCTATCCCCATAACCCAGCAACTCCACCCAACACTAAGGGCAATTTTGGACACTAAGGCCAATTTAGCATGGCCAATCCACCTAACCTGCACAAGTTTGGACTGTGGGAGAAAACTGGAGCACCCGGAGGAAACCCACGCACACACGGGGAGAACGTGCAGGCTCTGCACAGACAGTGCCTCAAGCCGGGAATCGAACCTGGGACCCTGAGCTGTGAAGCAATTATGCTAACCACTATGCTACCGTGCTGCCATAAATGGTAAAATTGGCTGCCATAAATTAAATGGTAAAAGTCAGTTAAAATGAAATGGGTCGAGGTGAGGTAGAGCTAATTATCTGAAGTTGTTGAATTCAATGTTGAGACCGGAAGGCTGTAGCGTGCCTAACCGGAAGATGAGATGTTGTTCCTCCAGTATGCATTGAGCTTCACTGGAACATTACAGCAGGCCAAGGACAGACATGTGGGCATGGGAGCAGGGTCTTATGTTAAAATGGCAAGCAACAGGAAGGTCAGGATCCTGAATGCGCACAGACCGAAGATGCTCAGCAAAGCGGTCACCCAGTCTGCGTTTGGTCTCTCCGATATAGAGGAGACCACATTCGAAGCAGCGAATGCAATAGACCAGATTGAAAGAGGTGCAAGTGTAAAGCTGCTTTACCTGGAATAAGTGTTTTGGGCCTGGAATGTTAAGCATGGAAGAGGTGAAGGGGCAGGTGTTACACCTTCTGCGATTGCATGGGAAGATGCCATGGGTGATGGGAGAGGAGTTGGGATGGTGGAGGAGTGGACTAGATTATCTCAGAGGCACCGGATTCTCCGCCTACTTGCAATTCCTGATTCCGGCGTTGGCTGACGACGAATCCCATCCAAGATACTTGTCAGTGAAGGAAGCCATAAGTTTCCACAGCTTTTGAACAAACAAAAATAAACTTTCCTATACAAGGCCAGAAAGAGAAAACAATTTCCAATATTTATCTTGTACTCTAAAATTAAGGGTTACTATGAGGTACAGATGACGTAATAGACAATCGGTGGTCAAACATACCATATTACACAACAAATGACAGTTGCAACCAAAGCAGATTTCATGAATTTCGCAACAATCCATGCAGACATCCACAGTGTCCAGGGACCTGTCGGGAAGGTAAGTTTAACTTTTAAAAACTTACCTTGCAGGAGAAGCGGCCTTCAGATTTTTGGCGGGAGTAGTGTCCAGGGGTCTGTCGGGAAGGTAAGTTTACCTCTTTAAAAACTTACCTTTAGAGCTGCAGGAAGTCGGCCGTGGGGATTTCTGGGAAGATTTGTTAGTACCTGTACATAAGTTGGGCGGTTGCTAAACCCGAGACACTACACTTGTAGTGTCCCCCACCCTTCCACCTCCTCTAACCTAAGAGGTTGAGTGAATATCAGGTAAGCTCTTCCTTTCTTTTTCTTGTTTTATCGAGAGGGGATGGCAGGGAAGGCAGTACAATTTGCCTCCTGCAGAATGTTTGAGGTAAGAGACACCGTCAGTGTCCCTGCTGATTTCATGTGTGGGAAGTGCACCCATCTCCAGCTCCTCAGAAACATGTCAGGGAACTGGAGCTGGATGAACTTCGTATCATTCGGGAGGCAGAGATGGTCATAGATAGAAGCTTCAGGGATGTAGTTACTCTGAACAATAAAGATAGATGGGTGACGGTGAGAGGGGCTGGGAGGAAGCAGTCAGTACAGGGATCCCCTGTGGTCGTTCCCCTTAGTAAAAAGTATACCGCTTTGGATACTGTTGGGGGGGGGGAACTGACCGAGGTAAGCCATGGGGTACAGGTCTCTGGCACAGAGTCTGTCCCTGTTGCTCAGAAGGAAAGGGGGAGAGGAGTAGAGCATTAGTCATTAGAGACTCCATAGTTAGGGGGATAGATAGTAGATTCTGTGGGAATGTTGGTGTGTTGCCTCCCAGGTGCCAGGGTGCTCGATGTCTCGGATCATGTTTTCGGGATCCTTAAGGGGAGGGGGAGCAGTCCCAAGTTGTGGTCCACATAGGTACAACACCATAGGTAGGAAAAGGGATAGGGATGTAAGGCAGGAATTCAGGGTGCTAGGGTGGAAACTTAAATCTAGGACAAACAGAGTAATATCTCTAGGTTGTTACCCGTGCCACGTGCTAGCGAGACGAGGAATAGGGAGAGAGAGCAGTTGAACACGTGGCTACAGGGATGGTGCAGGAGGGATGGGTTTCAGATTCCTGGATAATTGGGGCTCATTCTGGGGTAGATGGGACCTCTACAAACGGGATGGTCTGCACCTGGACCAGAGGGGTACCAATATCCTGGGGGGGAAATTTGCTAATGCTCTTCGGGAGGGTTTAAACTAGTTCAGCAGGGGATTGGGAAACTGAATTGTAGCTCCAGTATACAGGAAGTTGAGAGTAGTGAGGTCATGAGTAAGATTTCAAAGTTGCAGGAGTGTACCGGCAGGCAGGAAGGTGGTTTAAAGTGTGTCTACTTCAATGCTAGGAGCATAAGGTAGGTGAACTTGCAGCATGGGTTGGTACCTGGGACTTCGATGTTGTGGCCATTTCGGAGACATGGATAGAGCAGGGACAGGAATGGTTGTTGCAGATGCCGGGGTTTAGATATTTCAATAAGCTCAGGGAAGGTGGTAAAAGAGAGGGAGGGGTGGCATTGTTAGTCAAGGACAGTATTACAGTGGCAGAAAGGACGTTTGATGAAGACTCATATACTGAGGTAGTATGGGCTGAAGTTAGAAACAGAAAAGGAGAGGTCACCCTGTTAGGGGTTTTCTATAGGCCTCTGAAAATTTCCAGAGATATAGAGGAAAGGATTGCAAAGATGATTCTGGATAGGAGCAAAAGTAACAAGGTAGTTGTTATGGGGGGACCTTAACTTTCCAAATATTGACTGGAAACGCTATAGTTCGAGTATTTTAGATGGGTCCGTTTTTGTCCAATGTGTACAGGAGGGTTTCCTGACACAGTATGTAGATAGGCCGATGAGAGGCAAGACGATTTGGTACTGGGTAATGAACCAGGACACGTGTTAGATTTGGAGGTAGGTGAGCACTTTGGTGATAGTAACCACAATTCGATTATGTTTACTTTAGTGATGGAAAGGGATAGGTATATACCGCAGGGCAAGAGTTATGTCTGCAGGAAAGGCAATTATGATGCGATGAGGCAAGACTTAGGATGCATCGGATGGGGAGGGAAACTGCAGGGGATGGGCACAATTGAAATGTGGAGCATGTTCAAGGAACAGCTACTGCGTGTCCTTGATAAGTATGTACCTGTCAGGCAAGGAGGAAGTGGTCGAGCGAGGGAACCGTGGTTTACTAAAGTAGTTGAAACACTTGTCAAGAGGAAGAAGGGGGCTTATGTAAAGATGGGACGTGAAGGTTCAGTTAGGTCGCTCGAGAGTTACAAGTTAGCTAGGAAGGACCTAAAGAGAGAGCTAAGGAGAGCCAGGATGGGACATGAGAATTCTTTGGCAGGTAGGATCAAGGATAACCCTAAAGCTTTCTATAGATATGTCAAGAATAAAAGAATGACTAGGGTAAGAGTAGGGCCAGTCAAGGACAGTAATGGGAAGTTGTGCGTGGAGTCCGAGGAGATAGGAGAGGTGCTAAATGAATATTTTTCGTCAGACTCCCGAAAGGTATGTTGCCTCCCGGGTGCCAGGGCCAGGGATGTCTCTGATCGTGTCTTCAGGATCCTGAAGGGGGAGGGTGAGCAGCCAGAAGTCGTGGTGCACATTGGTACCAACGATGTAGGTAGGAAAAAGGGTGTGGAGGTAATAAACAAGTTTAGGGAGTTAGGCTGGAAGTTAAGGGCCAGGACAGACAGAGTTGTCATCTCTGGTTTGTTGCCGGTGCCACGTGATAGCGAGGCTAGGAATAGGGAGAGAGTGCAGTTGAACACGTGGCTGCAGGAATGGTGTAGGAGGGAGGGCTTCAGGTATTTGGATAATTGGAGC
This sequence comes from Scyliorhinus canicula, assembly GCF_902713615.1. Taxonomy (NCBI): domain Eukaryota; kingdom Metazoa; phylum Chordata; class Chondrichthyes; order Carcharhiniformes; family Scyliorhinidae; genus Scyliorhinus; species Scyliorhinus canicula. The sequence goes on along the minus strand of NC_052159.1, from coordinate 86,909,684 downwards.
GCATTCTGGGGAAGGTGGGACCTGTACAAGCAGGACGGGTTGCATCTGAACCAGAGGGGCACCAATATCCTGGGGGGGAGGTTTTCTAGTACTCTTCGGGAGGGTTTAAACTAATTTGGCAGGGGAATGGGAACCGGATCTGTAGTCCAGCAACTAAGGTAGACGATAGTCAGGACGCCAAAGCACGTAGTGATGCAGTGGGGAAGGTAACAATGACAAAGGAGAGTACTTGCAGGCAAGGAGATGGGTTGAAGTGTGTATACTTTAATGCAAGAAGCATCAGGAATAAGGTGGGTGAACTTAATGCATGGATCGGTACTTGGGACTACGATGTGGTGGCCATCACGGAAACCTGGATAGAAGAGGGGCAGAAATGGTTGTTGGAGGTCCCTGGTTATAGATGTTTCAACAAGATTAGGGAGGATGGTAAAAGAGGTGGGGGGGTGGCATTGTTAATTAGAGATAGTATAACAGCTGCAGAAAGGCAGTTCGAGGGGGATCTGCCTACTGAGGTAATATGGGTTGAAGTTAGAAATAGGAAAGGAGCAGTCACCTTGTTGGGAGTGTTCTATAGGCCCCCCAATAGCAGCAGAGATGTGGAGGAACAGATTGGGAAACAGATTCTGGAAAGGTGCAGAAGTCACAGGGTAGTAGTCATGGGCGACTTCAACTTCCCAAACATTGAGTGGAAACTCTTTAGATCAAATAGTTTGGATGGGGTAGTGTTTGTGCAGTGTGTCCAGGAAGCTTTTCTAACTCAGTATGTAGATTGTCCGACCAGAGGGGAGGCCATATTGGATTTAGTACTTGGTAATGAACCAGGGCAGGTGATAGATTTGTTAGTGGGGGAGCATTTTGGAGGTAGTGACCACAATTCTCTGACTTTCACTTTAGTAATGGAGAGGGATAGGTGCGAGCAACAGGGCAAGGTTTATAATTGGGGGAAGGGTAAATACAATGCTGTCAGACAAGAATTGAAGTGCAGAAGTTGGGAACATAGGCTGTCAGGGAAGGACACAAGTGAAATGTGGAACTTGTTCAAGGATCAGGTACTGCGTGTCTTTGATATGTATGTCCCTGTCAGGCAGGGAAGAGATGGTCGAGTGAGGGAACCATGGTTGACAAGAGAGGTTGAATGTCTTGTTAAGAGGAAGAAGGAGACTTATGTAAGGCTGAAGAAACAAGGTTCAGACAGTGCGCTGGAGGGATACAAGATAGCCAGGAGGGAACTGAAGAAAGGGATTAGGAGAGCTAAGAGAGGGCATGAAAAATCTTTGGCGGGTAGGATCAAGGAAAACCCCAAGGCCTTTTACACATACGTGAGAAATATGAGAATGACTAGAGTGAGAGTAGGTCCGATTAAGGACAGTAGCGGGAGATTGTGTATTGAGTCTGAAGAGATAGGAGAGGCCTTGAACAAATATTTTTCTTCAGTATTTACAAATGAGAGGGGCCATATTGTTGGAGAGGACAGCGTGAAGCAGACTGATAAGCTTGAGGAGATACTTGTCAGGAAGGAAGATGTGTTGCGCGTTTTGAAAAACTTGAGGATAGACAAGTCCCCCGGGCCTGACGGGATATATCCAAGGATTCTCTGGGAAGCAAGAAATGAAATTGCAGAGCCGTTGGCAATGATCTTTTCGTCCTCGCTGTCAACAGGGGTGGTACCAGAGGATTGGAGAGTGGCGAATGTCGTGCCCCTGTTCAAAAAAGGGAATAGGGATAACCCTGGGAATTACAGGCCAGTTAGTCTTACTTCGGTGGTAGGCAAAGTAATGGAAAGGGTACTGAGGGATAGGATTTCTGAGCATCTGGAAAGGCATTGCTTGATTAGGGATAGTCAGCACGGATTTGTGAGGGGTAGGTCTTGCCTTACAAGTCTTATTGAATTCTTTGAGGAGGTGACCAAGCATGTGGATGAAGGTAAAGCAGTGGATGTAGTGTACATGGATTTTAGTAAGGCATTTGATAAGGTTCCCCATGGTAGGCTTATGCAGAAAGTAAGGAGGCATGGGATAGTGGGAAATTTGGCCAGTTGGATAACAAACTGGCTAACCGATAGAAGACAGAGAGTTGTGGTGGATGGCAAATATTCAGCCTGGAGCCCAGTTATCAGTGGCGTACCGCAGGGATCAGTTCTGGGTCCTCTGCTGTTTGTGATTTTCATTAACGACTTGGATGAGGGAGTTGAAGGGTGGGTCAGTAAATTTGCAGATGATACGAAGATTGGTGGAGTTGTGGATAGTGAGGAGGGCTGTTGTCGGCTTCAAAGAGACATAGATAGAATGCAGAGCTGGGCTGAGAAGTGGCAGATGGAGTTTAACCCTGACAAGTGTGAGGTTGTCCATTTTGGAAGGACAAATCTGAATGCGGAATACAGGGTTAATGGTAGGGTTCTTGGCAATGTGGAGGAGCAGAGAGATCTTGGGGTCTATGTTCATTGTTCTTTGAAAGTTGCCACTCAAGTGGATAGAGCTGTGAAGAAGGCCTATGGTGTGCTAGCGTTCATTAGCAGAGGGATTGAATTTAAGAGCCGTGAGGTGATGATGCAGCTGTACAAAACCTTGGTCAGGCCACATTTGGAGTACTGTGTGCAGTTCTGGTCACCTCATTTTAGGAAGGATGTGGAAGCTTTGGAAAAGGTGCAAAGGAGATTTACCAGGATGTTGCCTGGAATGGAGAGTAGGTCATACGAGGAAAGATTGAGGGTGTTAGGCCTTTTCTCATTAGAACGGAGAAGGATGAGGGGCGACTTGATAGAGGTTTATAAGATGATCAGGGGAATAGATAGAGTAGACAGTCAGAGACTTTTTCCCCGGGTGGAACACACCATTACAAGGGGACATAAATTTAAGATAAATGGTGGAAGATATAGAGGGGATGTCAGAGGTAGGTTCTTTACCCAGAGAGTAGTGGGGGCATGGAATGCACTGCCTGTGGTAGTAGTTGAGTCGGAAAATTTATGGACCTTCAAGCGGCTATTGGATAGGTACTTGGATTAGGGTAGAATAAGGGAGTGTAGGTTAACTTCTTAAGGGCAGCACGGTAGCATTGTGGATAGCACAATTGCTTCACAGCTCCAGGGTCCCAAGTTCGATTTCGACTTGGGTCACTGTCTGTGTGGAGTCTGCACATCCTCCCCGTGACTGCGTGGGTTTCCTCCGGGTACTCCGGTTTCCTCCCACAGTCCAAAGATGTGCAGGTTGGGTGGATTGGCCATGACAAATTGTCCAAAATTCTATGATTAACCTAGGACAAAAGTTCGGCGCAACATCGTGGGCCGAAGGGCCTGTTCTGTGCTGTATTTCTCTATCTATCTATTCACACAGGACAAATACAATGTTGTTGAGGAGAATACTGAGATACAGGCTACTAGACTAGAAGGGCTTGAGGTTCATAAGGAGGAGGTGTTAGCAATTCTGGAAAGTGTGAAAATAGATAAGTCCCCTGGGCCGGATGGGATTTACCCTACGATTCTCTGGGAAGCTAGGGAGGAGATTGCTGAGCCTTTGGTTTTGATCTCTACGTCATCATTGTCTACAGGAATAGTGCCAGAAGACTGGAGGATAGCAAATGTTGTCCCCTTGTTCAAGAAGGGGAGTAGAGACAACCCTGGTAACTATAGACCAGTGAGCCTTACTTCTGTTGTGGGCAAAGTCTTGGAAAGGTTTATAAGAGATAGGATGTATAATCATCTGGAAAGGAGTAATTTGATTAGAGGTAGTCAACACGGTTTTGTGAAGGGTAGGTCGTGTCTCACAAACCTTATTTGAGAAGGTGACCAAACAGGTGAACGAGGGTAAAGCAGTTGATGTGGTGTATATGGATTTCAGTAAAGCGTTTGATAAGGTTCCCCACGGTAGGCTATTGCAGAAAATACAGAGGCATGGGATTCAGGGTGATTTAGCAGTTTGGATCAGAAATTGCCTAGCTGGAAGAAGACAAAGGGTGGTGGTTGATGGGAAATGTTCAGCCTGGAGTCCAGTTACTAGTGGTGTACCACAAGGATCTGTTTTGGGGCCACTGCTGTTTGCCATTTTTATAAATGACCTGGAGGAGGGCGTAGAAGGATGAGTGAGTAAATTTGCAGATGACACTAAAGTCGGTGAAGTTGTGGACAGTGCGGAAGGATGCTACAAGTTACAGAAGGACATAGATAAGCTGCAGAGCTGGTCTGAGAGGTGGCAAATGGAGTTTAATGCAGAAAAGTGTGAGGTGATTCATTTTGGAAGGAATAACAGGAAGACAGAGTACTGGGCTAATGGTAAGATTCTTGGTAGTGTGGATGAGCAGAGAGATCTCGGTGTCCATGTACATAGATCCCTGAAAGTTGCCACCCAGGTTGAGAGGGTTGTTAAGAAGGCGTACGGTGTGTTAGCTTTTATTGGTAGAGGGGTTGAGTATCGGAGCCATGAGGTCATGCTGCAGCTGTACAAAACTCTGGTGTGGCCGCATTTGGAGTATTGCGTGCAATTCTGGTCGCCGCATTGTAGGAAGGATGTGGAAGCATTGGAAAGGGTGCAGAGGAGATTTACCAGGATGTTGCCTGGTATGGAGGGAAGATCATATGAGGACAGGCTGAGGGACTTGAGGCTGTTTTCGTTAGAGAGAAGAAGGTTAAGAGGTGACTTAATTGAGGCATACAAGATGATCAGAGGATTAGATAGGGTGGACAGTTTTTCTCGGATGGTGATGTTAGCATGAGGGGACATAGCTTTAAATTGAGGGGAGATAGATATAGGACAGATGTCAGAGGTAGGTTCTTTATTCAGAGAGAAGTAAGGGCGTGGAATGCCCTGCCTGCAACAGTAGTGGACTCGCCAACACTAAGGGCATTCAAATGGTCATTGGATAAACATATGGATGATAAGGGAATAGTGTAGATGGGCTTTAGAGTGGTTTCACAGGTCGGCGCAACATCGAGGGCCGAAGGGCCTGTACTGCGCTGTAATGTTCTATGTTCCATGTAATACTGTGAGTCAACCACTGAAACGTTGTCTTTCTCATGAGGGCTTCTAATTTTTGTCTTTGCCTTGGAATTTTCTTGAAATTTTCTTGGACAAAGTCTAATGACGTTAACAACAACCTACCTCTCAGGATTTCAAACTTGTCTCCTGAGATTCCATTCCTCTGGATTACTGAGCAAACACAAACATCAATTTACAAGAATCACTTCAGTTCTTCGGCCGTGCTGAACAAAACACTTCATTTCAGACACTTCTGTATGTTTCTGGAGAAGTCCCAAATCAACTAATAGCAATAAGACATATTTCAGAAATTCTCTCCCCCCCCCCCCCCCCCCCCCCCCCCTCTACTGGCTGTGTTCAGATGAATCTTCTAGATTCCTTAAATTGCCACAGGACCTATCTCTTTAACAAGAGACCATGGTCTCTCCAGCATTCTGCTTGGCACCTCAAAGAAAAGGCATCATCCTCTTTTCTCCTCAATCACCCACTGCCATTTTCCCCTCTTTGTGAGATCTCTGTCTCCCTGGTTTTTTTCCTGAAACATGGAGACCGATCATCTATCTATAGTCAGCACAACTGTTTTTACCATTGTTTATGTAGGTGAACACCTTGCAGTTTTTTCCCAATAAACCAACCTAGGTCCCTCCCATCCTCACCCTCTTTGCCAACACCCCGCCCCTCCCTGTATCTCCCCCATTACCTGTGGATCACCACACCTCAGGCGAGGGGCCAGGTTGATAAGGTGGGGCCTTCATAAATAACCTCAGCCGGTTGCTATCGTAAACTAATGCCCTCTTCTATTTTCTTAGAAATTATATAACTCATGACCCTTTTAATTTATGAGTGGTTCAATTTAAAATAACCCAGCAAACAAGCTTTCATTTCAGGTGCGATATTTTAGTTCATCACAAAATTACTGCTGGAAGCTACTCAGGTGGTAAGTATTAAAGTAATCAACTAAAGTACAGGTGTAAAGATTAAAATGCAGATAAAGGAAAAAGTTACTTAATAATGAAATTTACAATTAGTCTCTTGCAATATCATTGTGGGCCCCTTGCTTGAGATTCTTCTTTCTAAAGTAAAGGGGTTAACTTGAGGTTTGGTTTATCAACCCTCTCCTGGAGTCAAACAGCCAGTATTTGCCTTTTTAATGTGAATTCAGGTCAGCAGTTTTTCAGGGGCGATAAAAGGTTTTCTAATCCTGACTAATTCTGTGGTTAGGGCACTTGACGTCCCTTGGCCAAGAATCCTCTCTGATGTTGTTCTTTAGAGTTCTTCATAAAATACCTGGGGCTGGGTTCTCCATTTTGGAGACTAAGTCCTCACGCTGGTGTGAAAACGGTGATCTTTCAAGCGAGGAAAACTGATGTAAAATGGTCACCGATTCCCCGTTTTGCTGGGAGCTAGCAGGGAGGCAGCGTAGAGCTCTCAGCTCTAGCTGCCGATATGGCTCCGAGCACCTCTGGTTCTGAGGCAGCGCATGCGCAAGGCGATGGCCTGCAGCGGCCGCGCCGTGCTCCGTGGTGGTCTCAGCCCACGGTCCTGGACCGCAAATGTAGTCCCCCCCCCCCCGCCATCGGCCGCTCACGTTCCCTGGACCGTCCGCCCACAGTGCCCCCAGCCCTGAATGAAGCTCCCCTGCCCGCGGATCGGCCCTCCCCCGACTGTGGCGGCCCCAGACTTAGTCCACTGTGAGGTTCCCAGACATGTGAGACCATGAGAGTCCCACACCCTCGGCAACTCGGCCGGTCGGAGACGGAGCATCGCAGGGTATGCCTCAGGCAATGGCCTGAGGTTGTGGGTAATTGATGCAGCGTATTCCTAGAATATGCCTCTTTTCAGGGGGCAGAGAATACAAAAGACAGCGCTGCTCCCGATACTGGCACCAAAATGGATTCTCCGCCCCGTCGCCGAAAGCGATTTCGGCGTCGGGGAGTGGAGAATCCAGCCCCCATTCTCAGCCTGTCTTTATCACAATCAAAACAAAATGGCTGCTATGTTAATTTTGATGAAGCAACAAACAAAGAAGTAAATCATGTTGAGCTTCTTTGAAGTCCCTTCCTGCCTCCTGACCCCTTGGTGTTGACGGGTTTTTCACACCTGGAATTCAGTGGATGTTCCTGGAGGGATTATTGCATTTTTCATGAGATTTCGTTGCCAGTTTTAGAGATATGAGTCTGACATGGTTTGAATAAACACCAGAAGTTGCTATGTTGTCTATCCCTATTTACATTTTGAAAAAGTATTTTAAACTCAACGCAAAAGTTTAAAAACAGAAGTTTGCCTTTTAAACAACATTCTTGAAAACTGTAACATCTTAATTACATGTTGTGACACTTGCACCTTACCATATATTAAGGCAAAAGCACCACTTTAACCAACTATAAATATTCCAGATGATGTGTATAGTGAGTTACAAGTGGAAGGACAGAATGACGAAGAATAAATGGCACTTGTACATAAGTGGTACAGAAGACCAGCGGTTTAGCATCGTTAATGAATACAAAACACCTCAAGATTCAGACTACCCAATAAGTGACTTCTGATCAGGATGACCCTCACACCCACTTATTTCCATGAACATATGTTGGATGTTCTGAGAGGAGTGTGGGAAAGTCCATTACCCAAAATTGTGCAGTCTTGAATGAATAGTAGTCTGCACAGCAACCTGCCACGAGCTGGTGGCAACCCCAGTCTCATCTGAGTGGAGACCCGAGTGATGCAGGTCAGAGGGAGCCTGAAAGCATCTGTCAAGATGCACCATATATAAGCAATAAAATTCCTGAAGAATGGATCGTAAATAATCTTAAAACGTGAATTTGCACATCTCATAGGTGCCTATAGTTCTGTTCTGAGAACTATCAGTCAATATGTAGAGGAGGTGACCTCCAACAGGACTATACATGCAGTGCAAGGCAATTAACTCTCATGAGGATTCTAGATCCAAGCCATCACTTTCCTAGTGTTCATGTGTTCATGAGAAATGGCCGAATGCACATGAGTAGGCAGCCTATACTCTCGAGTTTAGAAGAATGAGAGGAGAACTAGGTGAGGTATAAGATGATAAAAGGTAATGACAAAGTAGGTGTAGATTGGATGCTTCCTCTTGTGGGACAATCCAGAATGTGATGTCATGGAAAGGGGTAGCAGATCAAAAAAAGAGATGAGGAGAAATTACTTCTCTCAAAGAGTTGTGAATCTTGGAATTCATTACCCCAGAGTGCGGTGGTTGCCGGGACTTTGAGTAAATCTAAGGAAGAGGTTTTTAAGTAATAATGGGTTGAAAGGTTCTGGAGAACAGGCACGAAAGTGGTGCTGAGGCCGAGAGGAGATCAGCCATGATCGTATTGAATGGATCAGGCTTGAGGGGCTGAATTTCCCACTCATGCTCCTAGTTCTTAAGTTCTTATGAAACATTTGGCAAGGGCAGCTGAGTCGGAGTGGGCAGCTCAATATTGTATCAACTACATTAAGGGGTGGGTTGGAAGGGGGAAGGGATGTTCAATCTTCAGGAGCTGTCCTTTGCAGTTCAGGGGGCAGGGGGAATGATAGTAATCGACTATTTCCTGATAGATCTGATAGGTAAAAGAAGGCTATTTAGTGTAAATATTAAGACGCAGTTTTAATACCCATTTTAAAATAAGGATTTCAGCATTCAACCTCAGGTCATGATAAAACACATAGCTTCAACAGAGACACAAAGGGCGGTATTCTCCGGTAAGGCCAAAAATCGCAGAGGCCGTCGTGAACTTGGTCGTGGTTCACGACGGCCTTGGGGCCCGCTCCCCGCACCTAATTCACCCCCACCCGGGGGGCTAGAAGCCGGCCCCCGTCGTTCCTGGCCGCGACCTCGGCCGCCAGAAATGACGCGCGAATGGCGCTTTTCATGATGTCATCCACGCATGTTGCCGGTTCCAACCCGCGCATGCACAGATGACATCACCGCGCAGACGGCATGAACTCACGCATGTGCGGTGCCGTCTTTCTCCACCGCTGCCCGGCAAGACGTGGCGGCTTGATCTTGCCGGGCGGCGGAGGGGAAAGAGTGCGTCCGTTTTGGACGCTGGCCCGACGATCGGTGGGCACCGATCGCGGGCCTGTCCCCTCCGGAGCACAGTCGCGGTGCCCCCGTCCAAATCGGGCCCCTAGATGCCCCAAACGGGCATCTGGCGCTCGTTTCACGAATGCAACGACCAGGTGTGGTTGCTGCTGTGGTGAAACGGGCGTGAAAGGCCGGACGCTCAGCCCATCGGGCTCGGAGAATCGCTGTTCGCCGTGAAAAACGGCGAGCGGCGATTTTTCCAAGGGGGGGGAGAATCGCGGGGGCGCCAGGGCGGGCGTAAAAAATGTCGGGAGGCCCTCCGGCGATTCTCCCAGGCTGCGTGGGGAGCGGAGAATTAACTGGAGATAAAAACAACATTTTCACTGAGCAAGATGAAAAAGCTATTGTTCTAATAAACATATTTTCAAAGTCACTTTGACATTAAGAAATGAACTGTACCAGTAATCAGATCAAGGATGAAGTGGGCACCATAGCAACATGAAGGCACCATTGTTCATAATGTGGATAAAACAAAGTCAGCAGAAAACCAGTAGTAACCAGGCTTGATAATAGCACAGAATCGCATTCCATTACACACACAAATATTCAAACATGAAACATTCATGTTGCACATTAAGGATTGACAGCTAACCATCAAATCAAAAATATTTGATTCTAACCCAAACCAATTAGGACAACATAGAGGTGTAGATAGATGGTTCAAGACTGATAAGATTTCCTTTAAACATGATGGTCTGTACGGCCATCTTTATTCCGGGATCATCCTATACTTTGACCTAACTATTGGCTATTTCTATTTTCACATTTTTACTTTTCCACTCTAACTCTTGAAGTAAATGCAAGCTGTTTTGCCGTATGCAAGAAACCATTTCTGTATTATTTTGAAAGTTAAATTGTGTATAAGTTACTTCTCTTTAAGTCCTTTTCCTAGCCGGACTTTATTGAGAATAGATTTAAGTTTCTCTCAATTGTAATTAAATAGAGGCAATAAAGAGTCTTGTTTACATCCGAGAAGTTTAACTCAAATATCTACTGAGTTTTAGTGTCAAGACTTCACTAATTCCGCATGGTAGATCTCATCAGGGAGGCCCCCCAAAATTTAAACCCCCCCCTTCTTCCTTAACATCCCCCCTCCAGCCTTAAACCCAACCTCCCCGATTCCCCCCCCAACCTTCCCCCCTAACCATCCACACCCATCTCTGCAAAAGCCCTCATAATGACCATTTCTGGGGATCCACTGGCCTTTCTCCATCTTCTTCGGTGCAGCCCAAGCAGGGGTCACTGGCGTGCCCTTGGCATTGCCAGGACTGACGGGGCTGCCAGCCAATTGACCAATCCCCAATTAAGTTTCTCTTGGACCTTATTAAGCCTGCCCCGCAGTGCCTCATGGCTGCAAGGCGGGCTGACATGGAGCACTTAATCTCCATGTCACGTTTACTTCCAGTGCTGGGGAGAGTGGTGGGTGACAAGCCTTCCGTGGCTCCACCCCCCCCCCCCCCCCCCAACCACCACCAATTTCAGCCTTCGGTATCTAGTTGTGTGACCCAGTGACTAAACAGAGAACCTTGCTTTCTGTGTCCCAATTCCTGCTTGTTTTTGTTTTCAGTACACAGTCACTATACATTCAATCAAGCTGAGGTTCAAGCATATAATTCTTTAGAATTTACTTCAACATGAAATATTACAAAGTCTGCCTCATGGACGACAGTGGTCCAAGAAAGCACCCCACTGTCGCCTTCTGAGGGCAACTAGAGAAACACAATTAATGCAGGCTTGTCAGCATAGCCCACATCCAATAATAAACAGACTAGATTGGTTCCTTGAGCAGTGTTAGATAACTTGACTGAAAATCTTTGAAAACACCTCACAATAAAAGACACTAATAAACTGAAGCACCATCAGTGACATTCAGCGCCACTCCAGCACAGGCAATGCTATGGTACAAGCTTGGAACACTGATCGATTCAGGAATATTGTAACAATCTTGAATTATTGAAACAAATCACTTATTACGTTTTATGTTATCCAATTAATTTTCCTGAAGGTGATTTAGTGTGGCTTGTCCAACCAAAATGGATGCTCTAGTACCTTGCAGCAACAGCTACCAAGCCAAACCTTACTGTACTGTGGTCAAAGAGATGGCCAGATCGTCCAATCCCAATAACCATGAACACTGAGAAAGTGGCCACGGTTGAGGGGTACAATGGCTCTGCAAGTTCCAGACAGCCAAATTGCACTGCACTGGGGACATGCAGTTCATCAGAAATGGCTGCTGATAGTCCCGGCAGGATCTGTTAGTGTGTAAACTTGGGCTGATTCCACTTGTAAACTTTACCTTCCAGAACAGCATTACTGTTCCTCAAGAAGTGTGCCTTCCTCCAATGACCTCAAAGGGGTCACACCTGCCCTTGCCACCAGCCCTCCTGAGTTCCTTTGGACATTGCTACATGCTCCAGTAGGAAAGGAAGTCCTATCTTCTCCAATGTCTGGTCGCAGCGCGCTATCAAACGCAGTGAGTGGCGTACCACTCCACTTCACCGCTGACCAGAAAAACCAGGCCAATTAGACCAATCAATAATCAAACACAACCAAAAATACTTCTAATTGTTTTGTTGTTTAAGACATATTGAGCTGAATTTTAATGGCACTGACCCACTTCCCAGCAGCAGCGTAGAAGTTTGAACAGCAGGTTTTCAATGGCTTTTAACTGAGCCATCACATTAACACCCATTCTGAGTTTTCTGATCCGTTAGAGAGGGCTGTGTAGGGACAGCCCAACACCTAGCCATTGAGGCTTCACTATCTAACAGAGTCTGTGTGGTTCTGAATGGAAAACTTCTACAAGTGTCAAGAGAGAGTCAGAAACCTGACAGATGACGTCACAGCGAGGGATGTCTTCCTCCATGGTTCTCAGGCACATCCCTGGATCATCCTGTACATGGTAAGGGGTAAGAATGACAGTTTTTAAAATCTCATAACTTTTTTTCTTTCTGTTAGGAGAAGACAGCACAGAGTGTCATGCAAAAGCAAAGAACAGGGCTGGGGATATGGTTGGCCCATCATTCACTGACACTCTGACCGCTGTGGAGAAGGAGGTCTGGAGTTATGCAGACTCTCAACATGAATTGAAGATGGAAAGATGGGAGTCTCCCAACTACTTGATGACAGAATATCTCAGATCCCTATGGTACACAGCACTTACTCATGTAGTCCTGATGCCAGTAGCAATGAAAATGATGGTAAGCACAATGATGACTGAGAAACCTCTAACTTTGTCAGTTCAATTTCATTACTGTCATATCCCATAGGAACTGATGCCAGAGGAGGATGCACATTCAGAGGAAGATTGATCACATGATTCAGAAAACTCTCGACCAGTGCTGATTCACACACCTCATATGTAGTGCCGAGATTCACATGGCTATTCAACGCTACTTGTGTTGAATAAGGGGCCTGAACGGTGAATGCGAAGCCCCCCATAGCCCCATTTTTTTACAATGGAACAGCCCGTTGTAGCGAGAGATCAGGACGCCACTTTTAAATGGCATCCCGATCTCCGAGGCCCATAAATACAATCCCCGAACTCCCCCCAGCCCGAATGCAGCATGGGAGGGTCCCCCGGCCCCCGCACCCTCTAATACCCATAGTGGGCAACCCTGGCCCAATCGCGCACACAAACAAAACAATGGCAGTGCCAACCTGGTACTCTGGCAGTGCCCCTGCCAGGTGGCAGTATATTTTAGGCACCTTGGCAGCAGCAGGATGGCACCCAGGTGCCAGGCTGGCACTGCCAGGATACCAAAGTGGCACGAGCAGTGCCAGAGCGCCATCCTGCCCAAAAGGCATGCAGGTGGGGGCCTCCAATTCCCTAAGAGACTCCCACAAGTGCCATTCCATCTTGTCCTCACCTGTGGGGACCCATGCTGAAGGGCAGTCACCCAAGGTCTCCATGGCAAAGGGATTGAATCCCAAAGCCTCAAGTATCTTGGAAACCTGCACATTAGAGTAAGGCTTACTGCCTCACTCTAATATGCAGATTTGCCAAAATGTGATCCCGCCCATTCTCCTTCAACGTCTTGCGAGATTGTGTTGAATCTCGCGAGGTGTTGCAAGCTTGGTGGAACAGTCTCCCAGCTTTCACTGGCCACGCTGCGCTGCAGCAAGATGCTTTTCCGGTGCAGCCGGAAGATCGCGGCCCTCGATTACACACACTTCAGATACCCACTCCTCAGATACACACACCTGAGACACGCACACCTCAGACAGTCACTCCTCAGATACTCACTCCTCAGGTAGGACAGCATGGTAGCATGGTGGTTAGCATAAATGCTTCACAGCTCCAGGGTCCCAGGTTCAGTTCCCGGCTGGGTCACTGTCTGTGCGGAGTCTGCACGTCCTCCCCGTGTGTGCGTGGGTTTCCTCCGGGTGCTCCGGTTTCCTCCCACAGTCCAAAGATGTGCGGGTTAGGTGGATTGGCCATGCTAAATTGCCCGTAGTGTCCTAAAAGTAAGGTTAAGGGGGGGTTGTTGGGTTACGGGTATAGGGTGGATATGTGGGTTTGAGTAGGGTGATCATTGCTCGGCACAACATCGAGGGCTGAAGGGCCTGTTCTGAGCTGTACTGTTCTATCTATACACACACCTCAGACACTCACACCTCAGACAGTCACTCCTCAGACACTCACTCCTCAAATACCCACACCTCAGATATCCACACCTCAGATGCACACACCATAGATGCACACACTATGGATACAGATACCTTGGATACTCATACCTCAGTGGGACCACCAAGATAGGAGTTGGGTTGTCACAAGGTGAAGCACCTATCAAAAGAGAGAAGGTGCAGGGATTGGAGGCAGGGACAGAAGTGGAGTGTTCTTGTCAGGTTGGGGGAGGGTTGCGTGTAATAATTTAGGAAATAGGAGCAGCAGTAGATTATATGGCCCTTCAAGAACACTCTATCATTTAATAGGATCATGGCTGACCTTTGTCTTTTAGTCCACTTTCCCACCTACTCCCCATTATCCCTTGATTTCCTGAGAGATCACAAAAATATCACATCCTTAAGTATATTCATTAATGAAACATTCACAGCCCTCTTGGCTAGTGAATTCTGAAGATTCACAACTCTTTGAGTAAGAAAATGTTTTGTCAGTTCAGTCCTAAATGATTATACTGAGACTGTGCTGCAATGCTATAGATTCCCCAGACAGGGCAAACAATCTCTCTCAGTTTCTACCCTGTCAAGCCTCCCTTCAGAATCTCGAATGTTATACTCAGCTGGTCACTGATGCTGGACCTTGCGGAGGTTATTGTTGAAGAGGACTGCCCTGAAGCAGTCGGAAATGTGTGAGCAACTGTCAGTATTTTCAGAGGCACTGCACACCCAGGCAGAAGGAATGAATGAGCCTCTCTCCACCATGGACTGAATGATCGTGGCGGTGACCCCTTCCACTAGTCAGAATGCAGCCATTTCCGGGAGACCCTGTCCTATACAAGAAATCCAGGTACGACCTCCGCAAAGCCATCCGAGATGCCAAGAGAGAATATCAAACTAAGCTAGAGTCACAGACAGACTCTCGGACTAAACACCATAACGGGCTACAAAGCAAAGCCGAGCAGTATCTCTGGCAGCAGCGCACCCATCCCCGATGAACTTAATGCATTCTATGCTCAGTTTGAGCAGGTAACAAACAATCCGCTGTCGAGTGCCCCAGCAGCCCATAATTCACCCATACCCACCATCACAGTTTCCGAAGTCAGATCGGCCTTCCTGAATGTGAACCCACGGAAGGCGATGGGCCCGGACGGGATCCCTGGTCGTGCACTCAGAGCCTGTGCATACCAGCTGGCAGAGGTATTCACAGACATCTTTAACCTATCCCTACTCCACTCTGAGGTCCCCACCTGCTTCAAGAAGACCACCATCATACCGGTACCAAAGAAGAACCAGGCAACATGCCTCAATGACTACCGCCCGGTGGCCCTGACGTCAGTTGTAATGAAGTGCTTCGAGAGGCTGATCATGAAGCGCATCACCTCCATACTCACAGAACGCCTTGACCCACTTCAATTCGCATACCGTTGCAACCGGTCCACATCAGACGCCATTTTCCTGGCCCTACACTCATCCCTAGAGCATCTTGAAAACAAGGACTCCTACATCAGACTCCTATTTATTGACTACAGCTCTGCCTTCAACACCAAGCTCATATCAAAGCTCCAAAACCTAGGACTTGGCTCTCCACTCTGCAACTGGATCCTTGACTTTCTGATCAACAGACCACAATCAGTAAGAATGAACCAACTCCTCCTCCACAATAGTCCTCAATACCGGTGCCCCGCAAGGCTGCGTACTTAGCCCCCTACTCTACTCCCTGTACACACACGACTGCGTGGCAAAACTTGGTTCCAACTCCATCTACAAGTTTGCTGACGATACGACCATAGTGGGCCGGATCTTGAATAACGATGAGTCAGAATACAGGAGGGAGATAGAGAACCTAGCGGACTGGTGTAACGACAACAATCTCTCCCCCAATGCCAGCAAAACTAAAGAGCTGGCCATCGACTTCAGGAAGCAAAGTACTGTACACACCCCTGTCAGCATCAACGGGGTCGAGGTGGAGGTGGTTAGCAGTTTCAAATTCCTAGGGGTGCACATCACCAAAAATCTGTCCTGGTCCACTCACGTCAACGCTATCACCAAGAAAGCACAACAGCGCCTATACTTCCTCAGGAAACTAAGGAAATTCGGTATGTCCACATTACCCTTACCAACTTTTGCAGATGCACTATAGAAAGCATCCTATCGGGCTGCATCACAGCCTGGTATGGCAACTGCTCGGCCCAGGACGGCAAGGAACTTCAGAGAGTCGTGAATACTGCCCAGTCCATCACACGGACCTGCCTTCCATCCATGGACTCCATCTACACCTCCCGCTGCCGGGGAAAAGCGGGCAGCATAATCAAGGATCCCTCCCACCCGGCTTACTCACTTTTCCAACTTCTTCCATCGGGCAGGAGATACAGAAGTATGAGAACACGCACAAACAGACTCAAAGACAGCTTCTTCCCCACTGTTACCAGACTCCTAAATGACCCTCTTATTGACTGACCTCATTAACACTACACCCTGTATGCTTCAACCGATGCCAATGCTTATGTAGTTACATTGTATATCTTGTGTTGCCCTATTATGTATTCTCATGTATTTTCTTGTATTTTCTTGAATTTTGTTTAATTCCCTTTTCTTCCATGTACTGAATGATCTGTTGAGCTGCTCGCAGAAAAATACTTTTCACTGTATCTCGGTACACGTGACAATAAACAAATCCAATCCAATCCATTCCAATCCAAATTGATTAAATCCCACTCAGGCCATTATCTGCCTGCTCAGATTTCCCAGGCCGTAGGAGGTGAAAATGCCACCATGGACCATGGGCAGCATTGGAGACCCAGTCAGCCATGTGGAGGAAGAGTTTCGCAAAGGGGCAGCACTTGCTGTTGGAAGAGCCCTTCATGGGGCACAGGTTTCCTCATTAGGAGGGCCCGCCTTGAGCCCACTGACAGGCTGCCCATAAGACGTGGTCCCACACGCTGCCTTCTTCTCCTATCGGTGGTATTTTACCAGCAATGGTGGGATGGAGCTCTTAAGTGGTCCTAATTAGCCACTTAATGGCTTTGATTAGCCTGGGGAAGGCCAACCTAGCTCATCCTTTACTTAATCGGTTCTCGACCTCACACCTTCCCACTCAAATAAATGGCATCGTCCACCCTCCAGCCTAGCCCTTGGATATGGATATTAAATTCTTTCCCAGAAGTGCCATGGTATCTCAGGTCTTTATGCTGATTTCTACCTCTTTGGAAATACTGTCCACCTTCATAGATCATCAGGCAAGCCAGGCAACTGAGTGCATGCTGTCCTGCATCAATGGCCTGTTTAAATAGAAAATGTAAATTTCAATTCAAGTAGACAATACAACAATAATCCATCTTGCACAATCATAAGCATTTGCATCATTCCCTGTACAAATGTGGCACTATGTAGCTAAACAGTTCCACAACACACTGTTCTATATTAGCACAGGATAGGTCAGGATCCAATATCAGCTTTCACCTTTCTGTTTCATGGGTACAATTATCATCAGTAAAACACATTTTTATGAACCCTCTCTCCCAGATCACAACAGTCCTACTGGTAGCTTAACAGAGTTCCTTTCATACTGACTAAGCAATAGCACCCTGGTTTATGGTTCGAATATGTCTAGGAAAGCACCCAGCTCTTTAGCATCTCCGAGTTATTCACACAGCTTTCCACCTTTTAGACCTTTTTATCCAGCTCGCACCATGCATCCAACGGTTTCTAGTTCCTTTTCTGCTGAACAGAAAAATTCACTTATTTCTGAGAATGATTTGCTTCTTCTCCACACAGGAATTTGTTGTGTTCCTCTTTCTGTCTTTGTCTGATTTCTCTTTGTATCTGCATCCATGCACCAATTGCCTTCACCATCCAGCTCCCCTGCCTGTAGCTCTCCTTTATGTCTGTTAGCCATGCAGCTTCTCTCTTAACTTCCTTCCTATTCGTACTGCTTTCAGTAAGAAGTCTTACAACACCAGGTTAAAGTCCAACATGTTTGTTTCACACACTAGCTTTTGGAGGACTGCTCCTTCCTCAGGTCACCTCCACATCAGTACTGCTTTCAGGTCAAGGGTCATCAGATCACTTGGACCAGTATTTCTTATATCCAAGGAAATTACAATTAATCCCTTACTAATTGATGCAAAATCTTAACAGTCCTTTATTATTGTTTTTTTTATTAATTTAGAGTACCCAATTTCTTTTCCAATTAAGGGGCAATTTAGTGTGGCCAATCCATGTAACCTACACATCTTTGGGTTGTGGGGTGAAACCCACTCAGACTCGGGGAGAATGTGCAAACTACACACACACAGTAACCCAGGGCAGGATTTGAACCTGGGTCCTCAGAGCCGTAGGCTGCAGTGCTAACCACTATGTCACTTGCCGCCCTCAGTCCTTTCTTAATATTCCTCAACAAAAACATTATATACCATAGACATTTTGAAATGAAATGAAAAATGAAAATTGCTTATTGTCACGAGTAGGCTTCAATGAAGTTACTGTGAAAAGCCCCTAGTCGCCACATTCCGGCGCCTGTCCGGGGAGGCTGGTACGGGAATCGAACCGTGCTGCTGGCCTGCTTGGTCTGCTTTAAAAGCCAGCGATTTAGCCTGGTGAGCTAAACCAGCCCCTAAGAAATTTTAAAGAAATCATTATTTTCTTACGGTACTGCTTCTTGGTCAAAGGCCATTACAATTGCCACAGATTAACTGGAACATGTCTGAATGAGTCCACCTCATGTATTAATGGCAACTAATTTTCAGCTGCAATTTTCCTGGCCACAGCAGAACCATTCTCCTCTTCCTCCTTCTCCCCTGTTCTCCTTTCTCCTCTGAAGATGCAAAGCAGTCATCACATTACTCCTCCTGAAGATTCAGCCTTCTCTATTGCACAATGTTTTGCAAGGTGCCCCACACCATTGTCATTCTGAATATCCTTGCTGCTGCATACAGGAAGGCCTCCACAGATCTCCCCTAGCCACCTAAATCTCATCTTCAGCATCCCGGTACCTTGCTCAATGAGCATTCTTGCTTTCAATGGTAACTTTGCTGAGTGCCAATGGAAAGACTCGTCACAAGTGTCCTTAGAGAGTAACTTTGGTCTCAATGGAGCCATCTGCTGATTCTGCTTGGAGGCACAAATATCAGTTGGAGACTTAACTGGTGTAGAATGAAAACATTGTGACAACTTCCTTGGTGTCTTGCACAGACATGCATGATAATTTTCCAGTGATTACATACCAGTTGCATATTGATGGAATGAGTCTCCTTTTGGAATACTCCTAGATGATCTGAGAGGTGCCTTGATAGCAACATGTGTGTGATTTATGTAATTGTGGGAATCTAATCAGTTCAGCAAGAAGTTCCAATGAATGGTCATGGGTCTGAAAGGTTAACTCAGTTCCTTTCTCCACTCTACTCTGCCAACATGCTGAGTATTAGTCTTACTGTTGAGTGGAAACAGGCTTTAGGCCTTGTGACGCACGTGCAAAGGGATTAATCCCCGTTTCATTTTTTGAACATAACACACTGATTGGGTCATTACTAATACAGCAAGTGGGACATTTCCAAATTATAATGAGCGTATGCTTCTTTTCCATCATATGGGAGGCTTGCGTGTCCAGTTAACACTGGAAAAACATGCACTGTGCACTGAATTTTGAGGCAATTATGTTCAAGTCAAGAAAGATGATCCACAGATGTGAGCGAGGAAGCATGATTCATTCTTTATTTTGTATTACTAGACAAAAATAGATTATATTGATATTCAGTGAGTTTGACAATATATGCTGTTCTATTTGTTTAGCTTGAAATGAAATAAAATAACTTATCATTGCTCACCTAGTCTCATCTCACTAGTGTTTCCTTGGTCTATCTTCTGGAGAGATTGCACGTGCAAAAGACACGACTACCTGTTTCAAATTATCAGGGAATACTACCATTATTAATATTCTGCAAGAAGATATAGGACAGTGGTTGTCAGTTGCCATAAAAGTAAGATGCTCTGAACATTTACAGTCAGGACAGGGACCACTGAATTTCAGAACGTACAGTGGACTCAAATGTGAAAAAAAGAAGCTATCAGATAAGTATATGCATGTCCTTCCCAATATAAAAAGATATATCATTTCAATTTTCTTTTAAGAATGGAAGATCTGAAATTTTATTCAAATTCAAAGCACGCCTTGCTCCAATAATAAAATATCTGTGACTAGAGATTTAATTACTTTGAAAAATGTCTTTGCAGTGCTCCTGTGAGAATGTTTTTTCAATAGTAAAAGCAATTTGTTGTGCGCAAACTACATTGTAGATTCACATATTATTATGAACTACGGATTAAAATCTTTGATAAATGAACATTATGGTTTCTCAAGTATTTCATAACTTTAATATTAGTCCTTTCGAAGACTGATTTTTATTTTACAGCTTTGTAAATACTGGCCTGAATTTTTTGGATGGCGGAGGCTCAGCCCCCACTATCTGAAGAGTTAGCGGGGAAAACATCCCCACAGACTCTGACAGGCCCCCTGCCATTTTACACTCTAATCAATTGGGTGGAAGTCCTGACTTGTAGAACTGCCGACCAATCCGATTGGCCGATAGCTTGCCAGCCCATCCAGGCACAGTGCTGCAGTGGCCAGAAGAGGCACTGCAGTGACCTGTTTGGGACTAAGTGTTGCTGCATGGGGGCATGGTAAACTGCAGGAGACCTGGAGAGGGGAGGGGATTTCTGAGTGGTTCACAAGGGGGTCAAGTGAGGTATCATTGTATAGGCAGCTGGGAGGGGAAGGAGACCCAGAGGAGACCAGTCCTTGAAGGGAGAGCATCCTCAGTCAGATGGGGGCTTCTGATGGAAGCGCCCAACCCCAGCTTCCCCCCCTCCCCAAGATTGTGGTTTGAAAATGTTTCTATTTCCTCCTCCTTGTGTAGCCAGCATCAGCCAGCCTAAATATTGAGGCTGTGCAGGGAAAGGCCTGTAATTGACAACTGGCGAGCTTCCTGTCTGAGGCCCTGCCTGCCCTACTGTAAACTTGCATTCAGGTCAAAGTGGGCAGCATCCCAGAAGGAATCCCATCCAGGAAATTTCATTCGGCACCACCCCCCGCCGCCCCAAATGCGCTGGGTACAGGGTGGGAGCATAAAACTCAGGCCATTACTGTTAGATAAAGTTATTAAACCATTTCAAAAATAAATAGCTAGTTAGCTGCCACGTAGTAACACAAAAAAAACAATGATATCAGAGAATTTATAAATTACTAATTTAAATTTATTCCTTAATATACATCAGTTGCTATAATGATTACCGTGAATTGCTGCTTTGGCTAACTCTTATAAAAGCTGCACCCTTGTGCAGTAGTTTGATCCAAATAATAGTAGCTTGCTCTGCTGCTCTACAAGTCCCACCCCAATCCCTTCACTTACCTTTCCATTTTAAGATGCATTTTCTTTTCTTTTCATGTACTTAATTATCTGTTTGATACTTTTCATTGTACCTCGGTACACATGACAATAAATAAATCCAATCCAACCCAATCCAAGATGCTCCTTGGATTCACCTCGTCACCCCTCCTGGCATTCATTCTTTGCTTTGGTGTCCTTTATTTCATTATATCTCTTTGAAGCATCTTTGGTTAGTGATTATCGACAGGGGGATGTGATTGCAAACTCAGAATGCTAAAGGGACTTCAATTGCAGTGGTAGAGGATCCTCAGCCCTTATCCTTTTGCAACAGGTACAGGGTTGATGACCCTTTTACATATTCTTTCATAGAAAACAATAGTGGCGGACAGAATAAAACCAGGAAATTAAAGGTGCACATAACAAGGATACTGTAATAATCATGGGAGACCTTAATTTTCAGATATGCAGGGCAAAGGAAATTTGCAAAACTAGTTCGGGGCATGAATTCATGGAATGCATTCAAGACAGTTTTCATGAATAATATCTAGGGAACATGCTATTTATGGTCTAGCATGTGAAATAAGGAAATGTTAACAGAGAACATAGAACTTACAGTGCAGAAGAAGGCCATTTGGCCAATCAAGTATGCACCAAACCAGTTAAGCCCTCACTTCCACCCTATCCCCGTAACCCAATAACCCCACCTAACCTTTTATGGTCACTAAGGGCAATTTATCATGGCCAATCCACCTAACCTGCACATCTTTGGACTGTGGGAGGAAACCGGAGCACCCGAAGGAAACCCATGCAGACACCGGGAGAACGTGCAGACTCCGCACAGACAGTGACCCCACAGGGAATCGAACCTGGGACCCTGGCGCTGTGAAGCCACAGTGCTAATCACTTGTGCTACCGTGCTGCCCACAAATTGGTAATTGGTAATCTCATTGTAATGGATCCTCTGGGAAAGAGTGATCATTGTGGCACAATGGCACAGTGATTAGCACTGCTGCCTCGCAGCACCAGAGACCTGGGTTCATTTTTGACCTTCGGTTAATGACTGTATGTGTGGTGTTTGTCTGTGTGGAGTTTGCACTTTCTCCCCGTTTTCTGTGTCGGATTCCTCCGGGTGCTCTGGTTTCCTTCCGTAGTCCAAAAGTGTGCAGGTTAGATGAATTGGCCATGCTAAATTTCCCCTTAGTGTCCAAAGATGTGCAGATTAGGTGGGGTTGCGGCATTGCAGGGATGAGGCGGGAGAGTGGGCCCAGGTAGGGTGCTCTTTCAGAAGGTCATGACTCGATGGGCTGAATGGCCTTTTCTGCACTGTAGGGATTCTATGGCTTTACAAGATACTAACATTTTCGAATGAGTTTGATTGTGTCATGCACAACTTTGAATCTAGAATATCAAACTTAAATAAATTAATAACATGGGATATAAGAGGAAGTTTGGCTAAGATAAATTGGGAAATCAGATTTTAAAAAGTATCACAGGGGATGAGCAATTTTGCACATTCAAAGAAATCCTTAACCTCAACAAGTCCTTTATTTAAATTCATTCACATGATGGTGAGCATCATTGGCATGGCTAGCATTAATTGTCTATTCCTATTCAACTGAGTTGTTTGCTATTAAGAAAGAAAATGTTATGTTAGCCTTTATTGGGTTGGAGAATAAGAGTAAGATACCACAAAATCTAGCTCCATAGCATCTCACCTTTCAGCATTATAGTTGTCATTTTGCCTGCAGAGTGATGCCTGAAGTGTGCACACACAATTCTGGCATTACTCAGGCCAAGCAACGTTTTGATGAGGCCATTAATGTCCACCTGAAATAGATTGTTCTATTAATAAATGCTGCCATTTTGCAGCTTAACCTTGCATGGCTTTAAATGTGTTCAGCCACAGGAATAACACCACCCCTGTACTCCTCACTGCCCCAGTCTCACTGGCACATTTTAAAGGGGTCATCAATTACTTTCAGGTATGTTGCTGATTGATTTTGCTGGCTTTTGCTGCGATTGTAGAAGTGTTTTGTGGTTTCCAGTATTTAAAGTTGCTGAAGTGTACAGTGAGTAGACGTCCCACATGCTGTTTATCTGGCTGCAAAGATTCTGCACAAACCGTTTGCTTCCAGACATGGGTGCAGTGGTTTGCATCCCCTTCGGATAATAAAATGACAGAGAAAATGAGCAGAGGTGACAGCTGAGCAGAGGAAACAGAAGAAGTTGTTCAAAGAGGTAGGAGGAGAAGGCGGACAAGGGCTCCACACAGGGTGTTCCTATCTGAACCTCAATGAGGAATAGTGTGATAGATGTCTCTGCTTCATTGAGGAGGTCCTCACTAAAACCTGCCACTAGCTACAGCAAACACTGCAGCCTCTGTGTCGGGTGAGGATACTGATAGTATATCGAAAGGTAAATGTGACCATGAGCTTTTCGGCTTTGCATCTTCCCGGTTGGAGTAGATGATTTTTGCAATATTTCCCAATTTGCTCTGCACTGCTGCATAAGGAGATTACTGTGGCTCTGTATTATCGGAGAGCTGAGCTCATTTGATTCTCGCTGGAGAAAAACAAGGGGATCTGATTGTGGAGTCTTATAAGGATTGAAGGATGCTATTAAAGTGCACACATGATGCTTTGCAGGTGTTGCATGTATAGCCATATGGATAATGGCTAAAATCTTAAAGCATGATGGGAAATAAAGGCAAACTTATACCAGCGGAAGAGCTGTGGAGGACATGTGAGTACAGTTTAACGTACTGGCCAGCTGAGCAGTCTTGTGATAAGGATCTATTTAACATGGAATTGTTGCATATGTTCCTGAACAATGGACTGGAGGAGGAACAATGGAGATATCTCCTGTGATCAGAAAGCAATTGATATAAATAGGTTGCACATTAAAGGACTTAAATGACAAAGGAGAAATGACATGAATCAGCATAACCACAGGTACAGACTTCTCAACCAAAAGGGGTGGGGGCAGAGGCACAGGGGGGGGGGGGGGGGGGGGTCAATAGACACAGAGGGCTCAGAACATTTGGGAATGGAAGCAGTATTATCTACAGGAGAGGACATCTCATCAGAGAGGTAGAAGCAGAAACCAGCAGGAGGAATCAGGATGCAAAACCAGCAGGAGGATCCAGCATACAAAACCAGCAGGAGGATCCTGAGCCGCGATTCAGTGAAGACCCTTTACAGGAAGAGCCTGATCAGCTCCACCCCATCGGTAAGTATCCTTAAGTCCAAGCTACTGAATGTTATTTTATCCTTTATTAATAAATACTTCTTTATTAGTGGATCCAATGAGTATGTGTTTATCCGCAATTCCAGTTAAGCATTGTGAGACTCTGACCTTCAACATTCTGGCGTCCCTGGGTGAGCCCAATTGCAAGTGTTGCCTCACAGTCACCAATAGGCTCAAACTATTGGAATTGCGAATACGCAGTTGGGAAAGTTAATAGAGCTATTAGTAGAACTTCGGGACTTGGGGAGTGCCTAAGTTAGGGTTTGCGATCCCATGTGGATAAATTGAGTAAGAAAATCCTTGAGAAGAAGGAAAGGAAAATGAGTAATCAGTAATTGTGAGAAGGTGCTCCATAAATACCTGAATCGAAATGGCCCAAATGGGTTGATATGCCAAAAGGGTATTCCAGGGGTCTGGCACCACTGGTGAGCAACATTGGGAAGTAACTCAGAAAGAACAGGGGAAAAGGGCATCCAAATTGAGTAAGGCTGTGGCCATTGCTACTTACTTGTGGGGGTTTAGTGCAATTGCATTAGAAAGGAAATAGGTCTAAAGAGGATCGAGAGCATTATAAGAAAGAAAATGAACGAATGAGGGATATGTTTGAGGGATAAGTTTAATGCCAAGTAGTTCACTAACCAACTCTATGTTACTCATCTGGGACAGTGTCAAGCACTGCTGGATAAGTCACACATGGAGAAGGAACTAGCTGAGAATTAAAGGAGTAAAGCTGAAGAAGAGGTAAAATAGTTACGGAAAATGCGTAATGACCTGCAGAGAACTGAGACCCAGAACCAGGTAGAACAGGGACATAAAGCTGCAGATTATACTAAGTATGCAGGAAATGCAGAAATTAAAACAAGAATTGTCCTTCATAGAGACATAGTGGGTGGGATTCTCTGGCTGCATTCACCCGGCGACCGGAGAACCCCGCCCAAGGTCTCCTGTGCAGTGAACCATTGTGTGCACCCGTATTAGGGGATGTAAGGTAGGACCTGTACTGCAGATTCACCGGTAGCCCCTGCCGGCTAGCTCCGCCCATAAGGAGCCATATAAATATGCGTGTCCTCCTCCTGATCAGCCATTTCGCCAGCTGCTGTAGGAGGCCACGCATCTGATTGTAATAAAGACAGTTGTATCAATCTGAGTCTTTCGTGCAATTGATTGTGCATCAATTTATTAGTCAGATTTACTAAGAGATGGATATCAGAATCAAACCAGATCGCCTGCAGCTGGATCCGCACTCGCCTGACCCAAGAAAGGACTTTAATCACTGGCTAGCTTGTTTTGAGGCCTACATTAACGCTGTGGACCCCACGCCGACGGAAGCTCAGACGATTCAGGTCTTATACTCCAGGTTGAGCTCCAACGTTTTCCCATTGATCCAGGACGCCCTGAGTTACGCGGAAGCGAGGGCACTCCTAAAAGAGAACTACGCACAGAAAGCAAACATGCTCTTCGCCAGTCATGTACTCGCCACTCGTGCTCAACTCCCTGGTGAGTCTATCGAAGACTTCTGGCGGGCTCTAATCCCACTCGTACGGGACTGTGACTGTCAGGCCGTTACGGCCACTGAACATTCCAATCTCCTCATGCGCGATGCGTTTGTAACGGGGATTGCGTCGGACCCCATCCGACAATGACTGCTGGAAGGGGCTACGCTCGACCTAACGGAGACAAAAACTTTAGCGCTCGCCATGACGGTCACATCTCGTAATGTCCAGGCCTACCCCACTCGCCGCGCGGCCCACCCGTCCTACCCCTCCTGGACCCCGCAAACGACCCACCCGCCGGGGCCCTGCCTACTCAATACGCCTGCGCCGCCCGCCAATCCGCGCACCCCAGGCGTCCCTGCTGCTACTTCTGCGGTCAGCAGAAGCACCCCCGCCAACGCTGCCCGTCCCACGCCACCACTTGCAAGTCCTGCGGTAAAAAGGGCCACTTTGCAGCTGTGTGCCAGGCCCGCGCAGTCGCCGCTATCGCGCCCGAAATCGCACCCTCTCCCCTGCTGAACGCACAATGGGCGCCGCCATCTTCTCCCCCCGGGGCCATGTGCGACCAGTGGGCGCCGCGATCTTCTCCTCCCAGGGCCATGTGCAGCCAGTGGGCGCCGCCATCCTCTCCTCCCAGGCCATATGCGGCCAGTGGGTGCCGCCATCTTCTCCCAGGCCATATGCGGCCAGTGGGTGCCGCCATCCTCTCCTCCCAGGCCATATGCGGCCAGTGGGCGTCGCCATCCCCCCGTGACTCCACGTGTGGCCAATGGGAGCCGCCATCTTGCCCCGCCCCCGCAATGTGCGCTCCATGGGCACCGTCATTTTGTTCTCTACAGGACCCCCGGACGCCGCCATCTTGTCTCCACACGGGGCTGGAACGCCAGATCTGGGTTGCTGACGCTCGACATCTGAAATCTCGGCGATCACCCGCAGCTTGCCTCAATGACGCTGGACCAGTCTTGTCCTCACAACCTGGCCACAGTTTCGACGACGGTGAAAATCAACGGCCATGTGACCTCTTGCCTGCTGGACTCCGGGAGCACCGGCAACTTCAGACACCAGACACGGTAAGGCGCTGCTCCCTCGCGGTCCACCCCGCCAACCAACGGATCTCCCTGGCCTCTGGATCCCACTCTGTCCCGATCCAAGGGTTCTGCACGGTCACTCTCACTGTCCAGGGCGTAGAGTTCAGAGGTTTCCGCCTCTACGTCCTCCCCAACCTCTGCGCTGCACTATTGCTGGGCCTGGATTTTCAGTGCAATCTCCAGAGCCTCACCCTCAAATTCGGCGTGTCCCTACCTCCCCTCACCGTTTGCGGCCTTGCAACCCTCAAGGTTGACCCTCCCTCCCTCTTTGCCAATCTAACTGCGGATTGCAAGCCCGTCGCCACCAGGAGCAGACGGCACAGCACCCAGGACAAGACCTTCATCAGATCCGAAGTCCAGCGGCTGCTTCCAGCGGCTGCTTCGGGAGGGTATCATCGAGGCCAGCAATAGCCTCTGGAGAGCTCAAGTGCTCAAGTGGTAGAAGTAAAAACGGGGAGAAACACAGAATGATCGTGGACTACAGCCAGACCATCAATCTGTACACGCAGCTTGACGCGTACCCCATGCCACACATATCTGAGATGGTCAACCAGATTGCACAGTACCGGGTCTTCTCAACAATTGATCTGAAATCCGCCTACCACCAGCTCCCCATTCGTAAATTGGACCGTCCATACAATGCCTTCGAGGCAGACGGTCAGCTCTATCAATTGCTTAGGGTTCCCTTCGGCGTAACTAACGGGGTCTCGGTCTTCCAAAGGGAGATGGACCGAATGGTTGACCGGTACGGTTTGCGGGCCACGTTTCCGTACCTAGACAATGTCACCCTCTGCGGCCAAGACCAGCAGGACCACGACACCAACCTCGCTAAATTCCTCCACACCGCCACTCTCCTCAACCTTACGTACAACAAGGAGAAGTGCGCATGACCCGCCTCGCCATCCTCGGCTATGTAGTCCAAAACGGACTTCTGGGGCCCGATCCCGACCACGTGCGCCTGCTCATGGAGCTTCCCCTCCTCCACTGCCCAAGGCCCTCAAATGCTGCCTGGGGTCCTACTACGCCCAGTGGGTCCCAAACTATGCGGACAAGGCCCGCCCACTCATACAGTGCACTCAATTCCCCTTTGCGGCCGAGGCACAACACGCCTTCGCCCAGATTAGAGCAGACAAGGCCGGGATGCATGCAGTAGACGAGGCACTCCCCTTTCAAGTAGAAAGTGACGCTTCAGGCGTCGCCCTCGCCGCCTCTCTAAACCAGGCAGGCAGACCCGTGGCATTCTTTTCTCGCACCCTTCATGCCTCTGAAATTCGGCACTCAGCCGTCGAAAAAGAGGCCCAAGCTATCGTTGAAGCTATGCAGCATTGGAGACATTACCTGGCCGGCAGGAGATTCACTCTCTTCACGACCAATGGTCGGTAGCCTTCATGTTCAACAACACGCAGCGGTGCAAGATCAAAAATGATAAATTCTTGCGCTGGAGGATCAAGCTCTCCACCTATAATTACCAGATTTTGTATCGCCCTGGCAAACTCAACGAGCCCCCCGACGCCCTTTCCCGAGGTACATGTAGACCCTACACGACATCCTTTGTCACCTGGGGGTCACACGACTGTACCACCTCGTCAAAGCTCGCAACCTGCCCTACTCCATCGAGGAAGTACGGACAGTCACCAGAGACTGCCAGGTCTGTGCGGAGTGCAAGCCGCACTTCTACCGGCCAGACCGCATGCGCCTGGTGAAAGCTTCCCGCCCCTTTGAACGCCTCAGCGTGGATTTCAAAGGGCCCCACCCCTACACCGACTGCAACACATATATTCTCAGTGTGGTCGATGAGTTCTCCAGATTCCCCTTCGAGATCCCATCCCCGATATGACGTCTGCCACCGTCATCAAGGCCCTCAATACAATATTCACTTTGTTTGGATTCCCCGCCTACATCCACAGTGACAGGGGATCCTCATTCATGAGCAATGAGCTGCGTCAGTTCCTGCTCAGCAGAGGTATCGCCTCCAGCAGGACGACCAGCTACAACCCCCGGGGAAACGGGCAGGTAGAGAGGTAGAACTGGATGGTTTGGAGGGCTGGCCCTCCAGTCCAGGAACCTCCCAGCCTCTCGCTGGCAGGAGGTCCTCCCTGATGCATTACACTCCATCCGGTCACTACTGTGCACCGCCACAAATCACACACCCCATGAATGTGTTTTTACCTTGCCTATGAAGTCCACATCCGGGGTGTCGCTCCCGAATTTGCTCACAGCTCCAGGACCGGTCCTTCTACGTAAGCACGTCCGACTCCACAAGGCAGATCCCTTGGTGGACAGGGTACACTTGCTCCACGCCAACCCCCAGTATGCCTACGTGGAGTTCCCCGACGGCCGCCAATATACTGTCTCCCTCAGGGACCTGGCTCCCTCAGGTTCCACTCCAACGCACTCCCCCACCCATGCGCCACCCTCCCCTCCCCCGACGCTCCCAACATTAACCCCACCAGGTCCATCCCTCCTTCCCCTCCCACGCAAGAGGACGAGGAAGATTTCGGCATGCTCTCGGGGTCATCCGACTACTGGCCAGCACCAGCACCGATGTCGGCAACACCAGCACCGACATTGCCGCCGCCATTACGTCTTTCCCAGCGAACCGTCAAAGCACTGGATCGACTTAATCTCTGATGGGCATCGGACCATCAAAATGGACATTCCCCCCTCCCCACTGTAAATTATTAGCAAAACTGTATATAGTTCCACGCCACCCCCACCAGACTCATTTTTAACAGGGGGTGAATGTGGTGAACCACTGTGTGCACCTGTATTAGGGGATGTAAGGTCGGACTGACAATCCTGATTCTATTGCTGTCGTCTGGGCTCAATAAAATTTGAGATGGATTTGCTGTATCAATTATTGTTTATTTTAACCAGCTAGCTGGGTGACTCACTCTATTGGGAGAGCAGGACACAACCATGTCTCCTGCCTCTTCAACAGCCAGAGTGCAGGACATAGGAGCAAAACATCTAATTTCATATACATTCAAGTTGCATCAAGTTTCACATACATACAACCAAATAAGGCAATGGTGCAAATGCAAAGCTCCCATAGGCTTTCCCCACATTCCTTAACCTGGCCTGAGGCCCCTTTCCCCAGTATCCCTGGCAACAAAGAAATGGTCCTAGTGGCTGCCCATCCCCCTCTTCCTGCCTTGAATCCAAGTTGATGTTTAAAAGTCCACTAACCTAACTCCTTATTCTACTGCAGTAAAATTTTACTCCTAACTTGGCCTAACTACCCATTATGCCTTTCTGTTCATTTCCTCAGGACCTGCACTACAGGTTCGCCGGTAGCCGCTGCCGGCTAGTTCCGCCCATAAGGAGCCGTATAAATATGTGTGTCCTCCTTCTGATCAGCCATTTCACCAGCTGCAGTAGGAGGCCACGCATCTGACTGTAATAAAGCCACAGTTGTACCAATCTGAGTCTTTTGTGCAATTGATCGTGCATCATTCTGTACTAAGGAATTCCAACAAGCAGAGCTCCTCGGTGAAGAAAATGGGCTTCGAATCTACCCAAATGGGAACAGAGTGACGTTTGATAGCGTGAGATTTCTTGGCACTCCCAGTGCCGGGAAACATCCGGCTAAACAAGCTTATTATGGAACTCTTTTTCTCTTGTATAATTACTCACAATTTTCTTCTTTGTTTTCTTACAGATTTAAGGATCCTTTGAACCTGGAGGACTGGACCCGATGACCCCACACTACCCCAGAGGCATCCTACACGTGCCGCCGCCGGACCGCCGCTCCCGTCAGCAACCGCCCGCAGTCGGGAGCCCCCCCGAGCAGCGACCAGCAGCAGAAATTGCCCCCCCTGAGCAGAAACCTCCAGCAGAACGGAGCCCCCCCCCCCAGAGCAGCAACCTCCAGCAGAATGGAGCCCCCCGCCTCCACCCAGCGATCACCCAAGGCCCCACCAAAAACGCTTTAACTTACCTGCTCCAGGTGAACTGCTGCATCCTTTTCCCGGAGTAGGCCCGACGAGGCCCACACCGGAATCCGACAACGTGGCCGCTCCCTCCAGACTCAACCATGTAGTGTTCAGTCTGTCCATCATCCTGTTGCACCTGGAGGAAGAAAGGGGAAAAGACGGATCCTTTCCAGGCTCCCACCAAGGCAAATCTCAGTGTGACTAGACTGCGGGGGCGCGAGGCTTTGCCAGCGAAGCGGGAATGCCCGAGCCAACTCTGTATCGAAAGATATCCACCCGACCCCACCGGAAGGTGAACCCAACCGCACCGCCCCACGAGACCAGACCGGCCCAGGCACAACCCCCTCCAGTGACCCTGACACCGCCACCATCATCCACGACCCCTCCGAACGCAATCACTTTGTAGTGAATTATATACCTAGTAATTCACACTGTGTTGTATTACATGCATTGTGTCCTCGTGGGCTCTGTATACGAGCCGTTGCACGGCTCTGCCCATAGGGGGAGATGAGGAGTTTGTACTTGGCTCCGCCCATGGCTCTGCCCATGGCTCCTCCCACTAACCGGAAGTATAAAGCACTGCAGTCGTAAGCCTGCTCTCAGTTCATCTCGTCGCAGGCAGGCTCAGTTATAAGACTATTAAAACCACTGTTCACTTCGAATCACGTGTCTTGTGAATTGATGGTCTCATCACACTTACCTTACGCAAAGCCAGCCCTGCCATTCAAGAACTGCTGCCGTTCCAGGAAACTTAAATTACGCGGCTTCAAGACTCCTCTCCCCAGCGTACTCCTGGCGAACGTCAAAGCGATTGAGAACAAGCTGGATGGCCTCAATGCTAGACTTACCTCCCAGAGCGAAGTGACAAACTGCTGTGTGCTCTGCTTCACCGAGACATGGCTCACTCCGACCACACCAGACTGTGCCATCCAAGCCGAAGGTTTTTCAATCCACCAAATGGATCGTATGATGGCATGTCAGGCAAGTCAAAGGGCGGGGGTGTTTGCATCCTCTGACATGTGGACTCTCTGAAATGTTTTTTTTTTCCTATATCCTTTATTGTTGCATTCGTTATCCAGTGATTTGTAAATAGATTCGTTGGGTGTTCCAGTTCATGGTAGTCATCTGCACCAGGCACCTTCCTCTGTAAATAGTCTTGCCCCCTGTATATAGTTTTGTACATATGTCTTCGCACCTCACACGTAGCTAGGTACATTCTCCACACACCCACTCTATTTATTATCACATGCCTATATCAACATTTTTTTTATAAAAGGGGGGATGTCATAATATACACCAGTGTATCATCTGCAGACACACACTGATGGACACACACAGGGACAAATCAACATGTACAAACACCGCAGCCAATCACCAGCTAGAATACACACACTATAAAGGCAGAGGGCACCACGGTTCCCATTCATTCTGGGTGCTGCCTCTGAGTGTAACAAGAACTCATCCAGCCCAGCACAGACTTAGAACACGTGCTGAGAGAATCAACTGGTTCGGACAAGGCTTAGGTCCCTAGTTTAAGTTAGCATCATTCAGACCCACAGTCATCATGTGTTAGTTAATTAGAAGTTGTTAGTAAAATTGAGTTGAACCTTCATCAGTGTTGGAAGTGTCTGTTCATCTCTCAAATCTACACTAGCCAACACTTCACTGTTATGGGCCAGGGTTTAGAGAACCCCAAAGTGTATCATGGAGTTCACCTGACCCACAACTTTTACTAGATTGTGGTATGGGGAGCACACGACCCACTCTACAGGTGTTTTACAGTAGAAATGGAAAAGTATTTTCTAAAGCAAAACAATGTTTATTCTATGAACTCAAGTTAACCTTTTTAAAACATACAGTGAACATCTTAGCAACCATTAATTCAAATACAACCCCCAAAGACTACAACACTAAGTAAACCTTTAAGCTTTCTCTTTTAACATCCATACAACTTTAAAACAAAATCTTTATCAGGAGCACATCAGGTTAAAGTCACTACTGAAAACATTTATAATTCTGAATTCACCAAATGATCAAAAGATAGACTTTTGATGGCAGAGAGAACAGCAGTACACCTGTTTGGTCTGACTTCAACTCCAATACTGAAAACTAATCTAAAACACACCATGCAGCCTGCTCAAAAACGAAAGTCAAAGGCTGACAGACAGCCCAGCTCCACTCACTCTCTGACATCACTCCAGTAGTAAACACCTATTTCTGAAAGGTGCTCAATCTACAGATATTTATATACACACCCATTTATAAACACAATTTCTTAAAGATATTCTCACATGACAGGTACATGTTCGCTTTTACTTTCCAAAGGTAACAACATACTTGGACCTGTTGCTACAGGGCTTCCATAATTCCCCCTTCATTTTCCATCAGCATTTAGCTCAAGGTTTAGAACCTTTTCTACACTCATATATTTAGTGCAGTATGTGGATAACTTAATTTTACAGACCGACAATGAGCAAGAACATCTGCAGCTTTTGATTCAGTTACTAACATTGCTCACCATTCTTTGATTAAACATTAACCCTAAGAAGGCACATGTAATGAAGCTAGTAGTCAGCTATTTGGGAACTACTATCAAACATGGAAAGGTTGAAGTTGATAAAAAAGCACATCAACGCTTTTTCGCATTGCCACTTTCTAGAGACGTTAAAGCCTTTAGATCATTTCTGGGCATAACACGCTACTGTAGAGACCACATTGATGAGTTTGTCACAAAGGAAGCACCCCTCTTTAATCTGATGACAAGGAGCTCTGCCTGGGAGTGGACTGAGCAACGTACTCAGGACATCACTGATCTTAAACAGGCATTAATGATGTCTCCTGCAGTACAAGCCCCTAATACAGAACTTCCCTTTGCTTTGGAAGTAGTGATTACTCACAACGCTATCACAATCCTTTTACACGAAATGGGGGGGCGCTTAGAACCAGTTGCCTATGTCTCTAGACTTTAAACACCTGTTGAGCAGGGATTCTCTGTTTGTGAGAGACATCTCCTCAGTCTTTTGGGCTTTTAAATATTTTTCATATATATAATCGTCTTAAATCCACTTAATATTTTGACTGAGCATGCACCCATTCAGTTGCTTTTAGATGGTAAAATTAATGATGTTGCAAGGAAAGGACATTTCAGTCAAAATCAAAATAACCACATTTCTGGCACATAATTTAAACTATTAGGGAAGTTGCAATGAATGCCAAATAGTGACAGAGAATGATCACAAGGGACCATTCATGCCAAACTTAAAGGGGGAATGCAGGAGTCCTTGAATAAAATAATTAAGCCCTTGACATTTTTTATTGATGTTTCCTTCAGGGTGGGGAATTTATGTGGAAGATTCTGAAGGACAGCCTCTGGATGAAATAGCCCTTAAACTACCAAGAAGTAAGAATGCTTAGACAGCAGAATTGGCAGCAGTAGTATGCATGGTCTGATGCCCAGAGAGGTTTCCAACCCCAGCTGACATCTACTCAGATAGCATGTTCGCATGTAGTAGTTTGACGTATTTGTTGCCCTTATGGGAAGCTAGAAGTTTGTATCGGTAAACCACTGCCTTCAGTCCATATGGTGGCATACGTTTTCAGGGCGACTAAAGATAGATAACATGGGATTGTTAAAGTTAAAGCACACAGTACAACTTCTCCATTGGGCAATAAAATGGCAGATGATTTGACAAAATTGGGAGCAAACAATGGCGTGGCATGGCAGCCATCCACTGAACAATGTAGTCATCACTGTTAGCCAGGGATTTGTTAGAAGCACTACAAAAGGATGAGAAACTAAAAGAGATTAAAAAGGGGGCGTCATGGCCAGCATCATATAAAATTGGAAAGATAAAATTCAGACTAAAGGATGATAGGTATGTGGTCCCGACACAGGACAGAAATTAAATGATCTCACAATGCCATGGCTTACCAAGGGTTATCAAGAGATTGAGACTACTACAGAAAAGGTCAAAAATCTACGTTCGTGGCCCAACATGGAAAAATCTAAAACATTATGTGGACAATTGTCTTGTGTGTGTCCAGAATAACCCTGATCACTGTGTTAACAAAGGAGGACTGAGGCAGGGGCTGGTTTAGCTCACTGGGCTAAATCGCTGGCTTTTAAAGCAGACCAATGCAGGCCAGCAGCACGGTTCAATTCCCGTACCAGCCTCCCCGAACAGGCGCCAGAATGTGGTGACTAGGGGCTTTTCACAGTAACTTCATTGAAACCGTGACAATAAGCAATTTTCATTTCATTTCATTTCATTTCACATAAAGACCTGTCAACGACTCTTGGACAAATTTGCAGATAGACTATATAAGACCTTTGCCACCATGCAAGGGGGGATATAAGCATATCCTAGTCATAGTAGATGTCTTTAGTAAATGGGTGGAAGATTTCCCGATCAGGACAGACACTGACTGCCAAGGTAACAGCCAATATTTTAATCCAGCACGTGATCACTCGATTCAGCCTTCCAAGAAGAGAGAGTTTGATCAGGGCACTCACTTTACAGCACAGGTTATGCAAAATGTTATGAGATTATTAGGAATCAATCGAAGGTTTCATATTGCCTACCACATGGAATATAGTACTTCCTCTCGTGTTGATGTTAATCAAAAACACTGTATCCAGTTCCACAGGTGTAACCCCTCACATCCTGATGATTGAATGACCTATGAGAGGAATGGAACCTTTGTGAGGGCCAGATTTATCTG
This sequence comes from Scyliorhinus canicula, assembly GCF_902713615.1. Taxonomy (NCBI): domain Eukaryota; kingdom Metazoa; phylum Chordata; class Chondrichthyes; order Carcharhiniformes; family Scyliorhinidae; genus Scyliorhinus; species Scyliorhinus canicula. The sequence goes on along the minus strand of NC_052159.1, from coordinate 86,874,126 downwards.
AACCTGAAGTAGCATCCACAAGTCATGAGAAGACAATACAACAATTACCAGACCATGTACAAGCTGCACAGATGGCCGCCGCTGTAAAAATGGAAAAGCAAAGGAGTAGGAAGGCTTATTTCGATAGGAAAGTGAATCCTGTGGAATACAACATAGTGGAACAGGTGATGCTAAAAACATTCCAATCTAATATCTTTTTATCCCCATGATACACGGGACCAAATAAAACAGACAAGATAAGTTCCTCAGTATAAAAACTATTATTGGATGCAGGTAAAACATGCTGGTACCACATTGACCAGCTGAAGCTCTTCACTCATGACAACCATGAGCACTACATGGATGTAGGAGAAAATCATGTGAGTTCAGAGGTGATTGAGGATCAGAATGCACCCATTCTGCTTACTCCTTCGTCAACCCCTCCCAATCAGCAACAACCAGCTCCATCCCAACTCCCGGCAGCAATCCCTTTGCCGGCACCAATTACAGGGCTTCTTCCTTTACCTCCACCTCCACCTGCCCTAGTGCAGAATAATCAAGTTCCTCGAAAACAGGTGAGGAGTGCAGAACTTCTCCCAGAGTTACCTAGGTGGGTAAGAAACAGATGGTTGACCATTAGGTTCAGTCCGTCTCCACCTAGCCCAGAGGAAGGTCTGGCTATGCCAAACAATGGGCTCGGAAGAAACATTTAAAATATTTGAGGGCAATAGAGCGGAGCTGCTGATTGGCTGTTGCGGGGAAAATTTGCATCAGTGCATTGCAGTCACCGTATCTCGAAGGAGGTTTGTGGAGGAGCTGTTGTCAAGTGACAGTTAAACCCAAAACACTTCTTCAGTGTTTCCCTCCCTACCTCCTCCTCTAACCAAAAAAAATACAATCACTGTAAGGATCCCAGCCAAGTAAAAATAAAGAGGGAGACTCGAGGGCAGGTAAAAGTAGAAAGAAGTTGAACCGTGATGTCACAGCCTGCAGGTAAGTGATTGGCTGGTGACTGGTAAGTAGTTTTTCTTTTCCCAGAGGTGTTATCGTGCGGGGCGCAGTGGTTGCTGAGTGAGTTCTTGCGAAGAAGGGGAGTAAATTTTTAAAAAACTTACTGTTGGGAGTTTCCAGCTGAATCCGATCGGAGTGAGGACAGAGTGACTGCTGGGTAAGTAGTAAAGATTTAAATTGTTTGCGCAGGCCCATAACAGCTGATTGCTGTTCTTGTGTGGGGTGCAGTGTTTGCTGGTTAAGTGTTTTATTTTTACCTGTATTTAAGTTGGGCAGTTCCTAAACCCTAGTCACTACACTTGTAGTGTCCCCGACCCTTCCACCTCCTTTAACCTAAGGGGGAGAGTGAATAACAGGTAAGCTCTTTCTTTCTTTTTCTTTTTTTATCCAGAGGGGATGACAGGGAAGGCAGTGCAATGTTCCTCCTGCAGAATGTTTGAGGTGAGGGACGCCGCAGTGTTCCTGCTGATTTCACATGTGGGAAGTGCACCCATCTCCAGCTCCTCAGAAACCGCGTTACGGAACTGGAGCTGGAGCTGGATGAACTTTGGATAATTTGGGAGGCAGAGTTGGTCATACATAATAGCTTCAGGGATGTAGTTACTCCGAAGAATCAAGATAAATGGGTGATGGTGAGAGGGGCTGGGAGAAAGCAGTCAGTGCAGGGATCCTCTGTGGTTGTTCTCTTCAGTAACAAGTATACCGTTTTGGATACTGTTGAGGGGGACGACCTACCAGGGGTAAACCACGGTGAACGGATCTCCAGCACTGAGTCCGTCCCTGTGGCTCAGAAGGGAAGGAGGGAGAGCAGGAGAGCAATAGTTATTGGGGACTCGATAATTAGCGGGACAGATAGACGGTTCTGTGGCAGCGAAAGAGACTCACGATTGGTATGTTGCCTTCCGGATGCCAGGGTTATAAGGTAAAACCGAGAGATATTTGTTGCGACAAACTGTCGGGCGTTTATAATTCGGAAAATGGCGAAAACCGTAACCGTATTTTATAGCACTGCCTTATTATCCCTCGTTCCAAATTTAAAAGAGATCATAAGATAGGAGAAATGGCCATGCAGGCAATGGAACGCCTCATGAACCCAGAGCAGTTCGTGGTCACAGCGACCAGCAGCAGCAGAGTAGGTCGGTGTCCCGTCTGAGAGCTGGAACTCAGGAAGTACCTCAAAGGGAAAGGATGGCCCCTTTGGAGTGAGTTTTGTTTGAATGAGGAGACAGATCCCGGGAGTATAGGACATACTTGGTGGGAGAACCTGTCTGAAATTCATAAGAAAGGTTTGGGTAAAGCACGTAAGCCGATGGCAATTGTGTCCTGCTTGGCACAATTGCGAGGCACAGAGGAGGTCGTCAGGACGCTCCGAGCAGATTTAGAGGGGAGAAATAGAATGAGCAAAGTGGATGTCAGGGACATCGAAAGAGAGAATTTAGAATTAAGGCAAAAGTTGGTAGATAAGGATAGAGAGGTGGATGATGCCAAGAGGGCACACCAGTCTTGTCTAGCCCATCTGAGCAGCTCCCAGGTACAATACAAAAATGCCTATCAGGATGTGCAGCGTGCAGTCTTGATAAGACAAGAATCAGAGAAGCAGGTAGAGACACTGAAGAAGCAGTGTAGCGACCTGAAAGCAGCTTTAAGGGCACTCCATGCTGCCACCACTGAGCAAAGGCAAAGCACAGTGGACCATGCCAAGTGTAGGAAGCAGATTGCGGAGCTGCAATCTCTGCTTTCTGTGCAGAATGGCTTCCAAGAAACCTTTGGAACGCAATTAGAGGAAAAGAATGCCCCAGATTGGCAGGAGTTAAGCGAGACAGCGCAGCGATATGTTCAGGGAACATGTGCACTAGAAACACAGCAGAAAAGGTAAGCGCCCCAACCCCCCACAGATCAGATAGCACCCGCACCAATGAACCCAGTCACCACCCAACGAAAAGCAACTGCAGACGGAGCACCCGAGATCACTTACACCACCCCCTTAACCGTGACTCAACTAAGGGACACGTGTGAGAAAATCACCCCGTTCCTCTCCACTTCAGACCCCCACCAATTCTTTGCAAGAGTTAAACAGCAGGCGACCATGTACAGCCTTGATGCACGAGAGCAGGTTAAGCTCACAGTTTTGAGTTTAGACTCATCGGTAGTAGCAGCCCTCCCCGACCCACAGAACGGTGGAGGAGGCACCCTCGAAGAAATGCATACAGCTGTTTTGGATGCGATAGGGTATAACAGAGGAGACCCAGTTGAAGGCCTAAACAAGTGTAGGCAGAAAAAGACCGAGCACCCCACAGCATTCGCAGGAAGGCTGTGGATTCACTTCACTGCAGTTTTCGGTGATTTAGACCGCGCACATTTGACCCAAGATAACATGGTTAAATGGACCCGCACTATTATCTCCCACGCCACAGAGGCAGGACAGAAAGCCTGCTCTAATTACGACCCCTCAGAAGAGGCCCATAATGAAAAATGGGTCTTGAAAAGATTGTCCCGCGCTTGGGAGCAATCTGTGCACAATAAGACAGCATTTAAGAAGCCCGAGGAGGCGCAAACCGAGGTAGACATCCAAGCAGTAAGAACGCACCAAAACCCCACATGGATAAATGAAGGACAGAACAGCCCCCCACAGAATTCACAGGAATGTTTTAACTGCGGACATTTAGGGCATTTTGTTAGGGAATACAATGCACCACAAAAACCTCAGAGAGGCCAGCAGACAGGCACTCTGAACAGGAAAAGAGCGAAGCCTATCCACAGTATAGGGACGCAGTCAGGACAGACCAATGTGGATGGAACGGACTGACGGTGTTCGGGCTCCCCCACGTGGGTCTGTGACACCCTCTGGGACAGATCCGGATGACCGGTAGTCACAGCGCAAATTCGGGGAAAGCCCATAGAATTACTCTGGGACACAGGAGGACCATTAATTCCTCCACTACACCACAGGCAAACACGTGGCCCACTACAGCCACAATAACACTCAGCGGCTTTACAGGACACTCACAGCAGGGAACCATTACAGCCCCTGTACCAATCCAGCTAGGGAATATCTCCACCAGTCACCCCGTTGTTTTAATTGATCTGCCCCACACAGCAGAATACATACTCGGCATTGATTTATGAATGCACACAGCCTGTCGTTCGACCCAGTCAATCAGTGTGTCTGGCGAATGGCAAAATCAGACAGAGCACCCGCAACAGTAGGTGAGTACGAACATTAGCGCAGTCGGCGATTATTGTTTTGACCCGACCACGCTCAGCACGGACAAACAGGTTAGGGCAGTTTTAAACAAATACAGGACAGCATTTGCCAGTCACCAGCACGACTGCAGCAGAATGACTGGACCAGTTCAGATTACAGGACCTGACCCGAGACCACAAAGACAGTATAGATTTCCCCTGGAAGCGGAGGGAGAAATCGGAAGGGTAATAGAGAGCTTATTAGAGCAGGGCATACTAAGGACAGTAGCCTCCACTAATAATGCCCCTATTTGGCCAGTGAGGAAGCCCGACGGATCATGGCGTCTGACCATTGATTATTAGGAACTCAACAAAGTTACCCCAGCAGTAGCCCCCACAGTAGCAACAAGTCCCGAGACCATGCTCAAGCAGGGACTCAACTCCAAGTATTTTACGGTTATGGACATTAGCAACGGCTTTTGGTCAATACCATTGGCGAAGGCGTGCCAGTACAAATTCGCATTCACTTTCAAATGTCAGCAGTACACGTCGACATGCCTCCCACAAGGATTCCACAACTCCCCCTCCATTTTCCACCGACAGCTGGCAAATGGATTAGCAAAACTTTCCCGACCCGAATGTCTGGTACAGTATGTGGACGACCTATTACTGCAGACAGACACCAAGGCAGAGCACATCACGCTTCTGTCTGAACTCCTACAACTCTTACAGTCAATCGGATGTAAAGTAAACCCCAGAAAGGCCCAACTATTGGAGAATAAAGTGATGTATTTGGGTACAATCATCAAGCACGGCAAACGTGAGATTGAGTTCAAAAGAATTGACTCGATCGTCAAATTGCCCTTTCCCCAATATGTTTCAGCCCTCCGGTCGTTTTTAGGACTGGTTGGGTATTGTCGGAACCATAGCGATGGTTTTGCGACAAAGGCAGCCCCACTTTCAGACCTCCTTAAGAAAGGAGCCCCTTGGGAATGGCTTCCGCAGCATACAGAGGCTGTGGAAGATTTAAAGAAAGCCCTTAGCGCAGCCCCTGCACTACAAGTTCAAGACCCGCTCTCCCCCTATGCAATAGAGGTAGCTAGCACAGATCTGACCCGCTCGGCCGTGCTCCTTCAGGAACGGCACGAGCAGCTACGACCAGTGGCTTATGCCTCCAGACTTTTAGACCCAGTAGAGCAAGGATTTTCAGCCTGCGAAAGGCACCTACTCGCAGTATTTTGGGCAGTACAGTACTTTTCGTACATTACCGGACTAAACCCCATAACGATTCTGACCGAACACACCCCCACACAGCTTCTATTGGATGGACGACTGAAGGACGGTTCAGTTAGCCAGATCAGGGCAGCTAGGTGGACACTTCTTTTACAAGGACGGGACATCACAGTGAAACAGACTAAGACACACACCTTTTTAGCAGACAACCTCCAATACCCAGGAAAACCCCATGATTGCGAGATAGTAGCCCCCCTCCACAACACAGGACCCTTCATTGCAAAGACGCCCCCCAGGAAGATAGGAAGTTCAACTCAAAGCCCCCAGCACAAAGACACGTGTGCCCCCTTGAAGATTTATGTGGATGGTTCATCCACTGTTTTAAATGGTGAGCGCATTACAGGATGCGGCATCTATGTAGAGGATGTGCAGGGATGTGCATTAGAAGAGATATCTTTAAAGTTACCCGGTCACTTAGGCGCGCAGGCAGCAGAGCTCGCGGCCATAGCTTACATAGTGGACCACCCAGATTTGTTCCCCAGCCCAGCAGATATATATTCTGATAGTCTATATGTCTGCAACAGTTTGACGGATATTCTACCCCTGTGGAAGACAAGAGGTTTTATTTCCACGAATGGAAAGCCCCTTCCATCAGCCCCATTGCTCCGCCATATCCTAGAACAGGCAAAGGATAGGACTTATGGCATAATTAAAGTAAAAAGTCACCATCGGTCATCCCCCCCTGGAAATGTGAAAGCCGACGCACTGGCAAAAGCAGGTTCCAGGCACGGACATTTTTGGACACCCCCAGCTAGCGCCCCAGCTAGCGCCCCTGTGAGTTCAGTTCAGGTCTCACAGACAAACATTGAGGACCTAGTACAGGCACAAAAACAGGACAGCAATCTCAGGGAGGTTAGTAGAGGAAAGTTTTTGGCCCCATATGACAAGTTTAAACACGCTCTGACCACACATGATGGTGTGGTCATCAAAGATAAACTATGTGGTTTCTGAGAAAGACAGGAATCAAATGATTGCCTTATTCCATGACAGTCATGGACATCAAGGGATAGACCCCACCACAGCTGACCTGAGACAGCTCTGTTGGTGGCCAGATTTGAGAGAGGATGTAACACATTACATCAAAAATTGTTTGATTTGTGCACAAAATAACCCGGAGAGGTATTCTAAAAAGGCACAGCTCAGTCACACACGCCCCGTTAATGGCCCCTGGACAAACCTCCAGATCGATTTTATAGGTCCATTGCCCCCTTGCAGGAATGGCTATAAAGACGTATTGGTGGTCATTGATACATTTACGAAATGGGTACAAGCATTCCCATCTCGAACAAACACAGTCAAAACAACCGCAAAGATCCTGACACACCACGGGCGGGATTCTCCGCAAATGCGGAGAGTCATAAAGGCTGCCGTGAAACTGGCCGTGTTTCACGGCAGCCTCCGCTCCCCCTCCCGGGACCTGATTCTCCCCCCCGGTCGGGGCTAGCAGCGCGGCCCCATGAAGAACGGCATCGCGGGCTTAGCCCGCGCGCCAAACGTCACGGCGGCTGACGCGCATGATGACATCAGCCGCGCATGTGCGGGTTGGACGGCTCCAACCCGCGCATGCGCGGATGACGTCATCACGCATATGCGTCAAACCCGCGCATGCGCGGGCCATCATGCCCCTCAGCGGGGCGGCGGAGGAACAAAGAGTGCGCGGGTATCGGACCCGCTGCCCGCGATCGGTGGGCACTGATCACGGGCCCATGTCACCCTTGGCACGGCCGTGGTGCGGCCGTGCCAATCGGTGCCATGGTTGTCCGGGACGGCACTTTGCGGCCGTTTTCACGAACGGTGAGAGCAGGTGTGTTTGCGTTCGTGAAAACGGCCGTAAAGGCCTGGGAACTCGGCCCACCGGCGAGGGGAGAATCGCTGTTCGCCGTAAAAAACGGCGAGCAGCGATTCGTGTCATGGGGCGGCCATGGAGGGGGGGGGAGAATAGCGGGAGGTCGGGAAAAATGTCGGGAAGGCCCTCCCGCTATTCTCCGACCCGTCGTGGGCAGCGGAGAATCGCGCCCCACATCTTTACTAGATGGGGACTCCCCAGAAGTATTGAGTCGGACCAGGGATCTAATTTTACAGGACGGGTCATGAAGAACGTCCTGACCATATTCGGTATTAAACAAAATTTGCACATTGCATACCACCCCCAGTCCAGCGGTTTAGTGGAACGCATGAATTGGACTCTAAAACCGACCATTAGAAAGATGGTCCAGGAAAACAATACAACTTGGGATTCGGTGCTCCCATTCACACTTATGTTCTTAAGGAATACTGTTTCAGCCTCAACAGGTTTCACCCCACACACACTCGTGACCGAACGCCCCATGAAAGGTTCTGAATTCCTTTTAGGACTCGACATGACCAGCCCAGAAGTGACGGCCCTCACACACGAGACAGTAGTCAAACAATTAGTGGAAACTGTAAGATCGGCTCAGTTAACAGTTACAGTTAAATTGGGAAAGAAAAAGAAACAGAGCAAGGCTTGTTTCGACAGAACAGTACATTCCACAGAGTTTCAGGTTGGACAACAGGTAATGTTGCCTGTTTATAACCCCAGCACGTTTTTGGCCCCAAAATTTTCAGGTCCGTACTCAATCACGGACAACATCAGCCCTTCAGTATATAAGATAAAGTACCCCAACGGGAAGACTGCCTGGTTCCATATCAACCAGTTAAAGGCATATGGAACACAGTCCAACCACACACACCATGTCCTGCTAGACGCAGCAGAACACCACGCCCCGCCCACAAGAGACGCATTTCCACCCTCTCCCTCACAGACCAGCACCTCATCGGACTCGACCTCGACTCCGCCCATTGACTTCAGACCATGCCCCGAAACGCCCACAAGCTGCCACTGCAGAGACAGGGACTGTGACTTTGACAGCCACAGCACGCCTCTCTACTGCCCTGATACAACAGACCCCACAAACACCAACTACGACACTGACTTCAGTGATTTGGAGATCACTTATATTAAGACACCAGACCCACACCCAGACCCACCGCCCAACTATGACGACCCCGACAACATTCACACAAATTTGGACACGACCATTTGGCACCGAGACAACTCTTACAGGCTCGTCCGGAATGACGAGAGAGACCCTCGGTCACACAACTCACTCATAGCATGCCTGATCCATACAAGGGTATGGGATCCAGGAGAAGAGGATGTCTTTAAGTCTGACTCCCGACACGGCAACCCCTTTGCGACCCTGTTCGCAGAGAATTAAGAGAATTGAGGTGTCCAGATGATGTAAAAAGAGGAACCGCTTGAGAGATAAACGGTGTCCTTGTCTGATGGAACCTGCAGTATGTTTTTTTCATGTTTGTTTGTTTCATGTTTGTCTTTGGCTCAGTTCAGAATGACTAGGAGGATTGGCCACAAGACTTTCAGCTGAAAAGTTTGTGACCATCTCACATTTCGTCACTGTTCTTCTGTAGTGAAGATGTTTTGTTCCCGAGCCCATTTCATAACTGCCCTTCTGATTCGACGGAAGTCTTATCAGCAGATATCTCAGAGAACTTGCAAGACACCTTATCAGCTGGAATGTCTGAAGCCCAGCTAAAGGCTTCTCCCTTGAATCCACTGGGAGCTCCCTAGCTCCAGTTTCATAACTGCTCTTCTGTTTGGAGGACAGAAGAGGCAACCCCCATGATGACTACATTCCTGCCCGTTCGTTTCAGGTCGCTCAGGCAGTGGAGAAACGGCATTGAGGACCTGCCCTGTCTGAGGACCACCCCACTGGTCAGCTAAGCTCGGGTACAGCACAGCACGCCCTACCCGGGGATTCCACCCAAATCTTACCCGTCGCGGCCCATACGCAACTCATTCGAAAGTCTTATTTCTAAAAAGTTTGGTTTTGTTTCCTTTGTTTTAGGTAGCCCTTTGGTTGCCATTCCACATGCTATTTACAGCCATGAACATTAGGATGGTAAATTGCAAAGCCTGCGAGACGGCTCGCAGTGATACAGTATTTTGAGTATATGCCTGGTCCTAAATTCGTTTTGAAAAAAAAAATAAGGGAAGTCACAGGGAGTGACTTGACCATTCATAAAGGGAAAATTGGCACAAGAGGACAGATATACTATCATTCAAGGTATTAAGCAGAACACTAACGGATACTATGCTTGATCCCCTAGCTTTTGGACATTCGAAGGAGGGACCAAAGCAGGACCAGAGCAAGGTCACAGAAAGAAAAGAGAACAGAAGGAAGAGAAGAGAGAAGGAAAATGACAGCCGCGACTGTATTTTTCTTCATCACTTTTGTATATTTGTGCGCGGACGCGAACCCCCTTTCCCCTCTGACCACGGCCATTAATATTTCCCAGACACAGACCACTCCAAGCCCAGTAGACAGCAACAGTACCCCGACCTGGTGTACCAGATTTCTAACTTGGTACTCCTTGTCATATGTCGTAGAATCGCTTTTGGCACTAGCGATTGTCTGCATCATAGTTCAGACCCTTCGGATAATGAAATGGCGAAGGAGAGCCTACCGCTCTCGGCCTCGACAGTATATAGAGTGCAATCCCCTATTTTCGGATTTCACCAGTCCCCCAACCCCTTGACGCGTGATAAAGGATTTATTTTTGCGTTTGTTGTCTTGTAAATAAAGGAACTTTTCAATTGATTGTAACACTCTGAGCTCGACTGCCGACCCAGAGAAATGGAATGTAATACTACTATTGTTTGTAAGGTTAGGAAGTTAGAATGTTTAAAATGTTTGAGGGAGTGTAGTTTATCAAGGATAGTTAGAGGTTCCCGAGTAATGCATGTCCCCTATGACATAGCGCCAAATAGAGATTGTGGATAAAGTTTTTCTGCATAGTTGAGGAAAGTGCAGAGGCCATGGAACTCGCTGAGGTCAGGGAACACAGACACCGTACTTAGGTGATCCTTCACGCTTTCGCGTTAGGATCACAAGGAGGGAGTGTAGCCACCTGGGTTGGCCACTTCCTCATACAAAATGGAAGAACGCAAAGGTTACAGGGAAAAATGGACATTGGCAAAGAGACAAGCAGTTTGCAGAATCCCCTGTGTATTCTAGCTGCTACAGAAACCAGACAGAATTGTAACTAACGAGCTGCGCATATTAAGTGAGCGATTCACGGTGATTCCCAGGCACAATGGACACAACAGTTAACTGCGATTGCTACATTCTATAGAAGGTCAGACATCCCAGCGCCAGTGGAGTCTGAGACAAAGGACACAAATAAGGTGGAAGGAACCGCCCAGTGATCGAGGAACAGCCCCATTATTGGGGAAATTCAAATCAATCGATTGGGAAGAGACCCAATCGATTGCAAGTTTATAGAGGGTCCGCCCAGAAGGACGTGAAGCCCCTGGGACCTATAAAAGTCAGGTCCCAGGACTGATTCTTTCTTCTTGACCAGCCGGCCCTCCCAGCAGAACACCTTTGCAGCAGAAGACCTTGAGAAGGAGAGGCCTGGTCAGCAGCCACCATCAAGTAAGTGTCATACAACGCACGCTACGAGAGTAGACACTCCTGACCCCTTTAGTCCACACCAACTGGAAGCCTGCGGATCCAGGACAAAGCAAGAGGCCATTGTTCCCTGATCCGGCAGTTCCCTTATTCCAGATAAGTATTGGCCTGTTAGTGGTAGGAGTAGCCTAGTCTTTTAGTTTCATATGCATAAGTAGTAGATAACTATTATAATAAACATGTCTTATTTGAACTTACTAACTGGTGTATTGAGTTATTGGTCTGAACTTGAATCTTGTGGTGATATCATAAGGATACCTGGCGACTCTAGAGCTAAGGAATAAAACAGAGCCAAATTGAGTGTAAAGCACACTCACCCAGAACGAGCAACAGTGGTTAGGGTGTGGAATGGACTGCCTGCTATGATAGTGGAGTCAGACACTTTAGGAACTTTCAAGCGGTTATTGGATAGGCACATGGAGTACACCAGAATGACAGGGAGTGGGATAGCTTGATCTTGGTTTCGGACAATACTCGGCACAACATTGAGGGCAGAAGGGCCTGTTCTGTGCTGTACTGTTCTATGTTCTATGTTTTATGTGTAAATCATAACCAATGTGGTTGAGAATTCCGCTGTTAGGATAAAGTATTTATTTTCCTGACTATTGGAAACGGAAATTACAGAATTGGAGTAGTTTAATATGTGTTTGGATTACAAAACTGTAAATAACAGCACAGGCTATCTTGGTCTCAATAATAGGTACGAAAAGATGGACTGGGAAACATACTTTGTGATTATGAGCGTGGTGACTCCTGGAATTGGTGGAGCCAAATTATCAACAGAAATAACCATTTATGAGAGTCACGCCAAGGTATCCAGGACTCTTGAAGCAGTAACACAGAAAGCATCAGAAATTAGAGGCCATCCATACCATGGACCATTACAAATACATAGAACATAGAAAAATACATCACAGAACAGGCCCTTCAGACCACGATGTTGTGCCAAACTTTTGTCCTAGATTAAGAACAAATTAATCTACACCCCATCATTCTACCGTAATCCATGTACCTATCCAATAGCCGCTTGAAGGTCCCTAATGTTTCCGACTCAACTACTTCCACAGGCAGTGCTTTCCATGCCCCCACTACTCTCTGGATAAAGAACCTACCTCTGACATCCGCCCTATATCTTCCACCATTCACCTTAAATTTATGTCCCCTTGTAATGGTTTGTTCCACCCGGGGAAAAAGTCTCTGACTGTCTACTCTATCTATTCCCCTGATCATCTTATAAACCTCTGTCAAGTTGCCCTCATCCTTCTCTGTTCTAATGAGAAAAGGCCTAGCACCCTCAACCTTTCCTCGTAAGACCTACTCTCCATTCCAGGCAACATCTTGGTAAATCTCCTTTGCACCTTTTCCAAAGCTTCCACATCCTTCCTAAAATGAGGCAACCAGAACTGCACACAGTACTCCAAATGTGGCCTTACCAAGGTTTTGTACAGCTACATCATCACCTCACGGCTCTTAAATTCAATCCCTCAGCTAATGAACGCTAGCACACCATAGGCCTTCTTCACAGCTCTATCCACTTGAGTGGCAACTTTCAAAGATCTATGAACATAGACCCCAAGATCTCTCTGCTCCTCCACATTGCCAAGAACCCTACCGTTAACCCTGTATTCCGCATACATATTTATCCTTCCAAAATGGACAACCTCACACTTTTCAGGGTTAAACTCCATCTGCCACTTCTCAGCCCAGCTCTGCATCCTATCTATGTCTATCTATGTCTCTTTGTGGCCGACAACAGCCCTCCTCACTATCCACAACTCCACCAATATTCGTATCGTCTGCAAATTTACTGACCACCCTTCAACTCCCTCATCCAAGTCATTAATGAAAATCACAAACAGCAGAGGACCCAGAACTGATCCCTGCAGTACACCACTGTTAACTGGGCTCCAGGCTGAATATTTGCCATCCACCACCACTCTCTGACTTCTATCGGTTAGCCAGTTCGTTATCCAACTGGCCAAATTTCCCACTACCCCATGCCTCCTTACTTTCTGCATAAGCCTCCCATGGGGAACCTTATCAAATGCCTTATTAAAATCCATGTACACTACATCCACCATTTTACATTCACCCACGTGCTTGGTCACCTTCTCAAAGAATTCAATAAGACTTGTGAGGCAAGACCTACCCCTCACAAATCCGTGCTGATACTGCACATAGAACCCAACCCAACTGGTGAAATTCTTATTCGGTGCACTAATATGGACACAAATATGACCATTAAGGTTCCATTACATTGGAAAGTGTGTATAAACTGTCCTTTGGAATTTCTCCAACTCATGTCCATGGACTGGCCATGGTAAGATGGGCGCTTTATGTCAGCTAATAACTGGACCAGGTGCCTGCTTTGGAAAACAGAGGTTCAATATGGGTGTGCTGACCCATTTAATCAGAGAAGGCAAGACCTTAGAAATATACCGACAGGCCTGGTGTGCGAGCACAGTAGTGTTTATAGAATCATAGAATTTACAGTGCAGAAGGAGGCCATTCAGCCCATCGAGTCTGCACCAGCCCTTGGAAAGAGCACCCTACCTAAGCCACACCTCCGCCCTATCCCCGTAACCCAGTAACCCCACCTCACCTTTTTGGACACTAAGGGCAATTTATTATGGCCAATCTACCTAACCTACACATCTTTGGACTATGGGAGGAAACCGGAGCACCCGGAGGAAACCCAAGCAGACACAGGGAGAACGTGCACTCCACACAGACAGTGACCCAAGCCGGGAATCGAACCTGGGACCCTGGACTGTGAAGCAACTGTAATAACCACTATGCTACCGTGCTGCCCCAATATACAGTGGGATGAGTTACCAGAAGCAACCACCCCTACGACCACAGTTCTTACAACCCTACCTCCTACAACCCCTGAGCCAAATTCTATGATTCTATGAAATGGTCTCAGGACACGAAAATGGTATTGTCTTAAAGAATCTCGGAAAAACAGTATGGTAATGTCCACCATGAGCTTATACCAGTTATATTGAATATTAAAACTATACAGTTACCTGATTGTGCCCAGGAGTTGAGAACATAGATACAGAATGTCCAGTGCAGAAGGAGGCCATTTCGCCCATCGAGTCTGCACTGACCCACTTAAGCCCTCACTTCCACCCTATCCCCGTAACCCAATAACCCCATCTAACCTTTTTTTTTCACCACTAAGGGCAATTTATCATGGCCAATCCACCTAACCTGCACGCCTTTGGACTGTGGGAGGAAACCGGAGCACCCAGAGGAAACCCACGCAGAAACGGGGAAAACGTGCAGACTCCATATAAACAGTGACCCAGCGGGGAATCAAATCTGGGACCCTGGCGCTGTGAAGCCACAGTGCTATTCACTTGGTGTTGGTGTTTAACACCACATGAGAAGTGGTGTTTAAAAGATTAACAAATCTATTGTTGGGACAGAAAATGGGAAAGAACATGGAAAGTAAGAAGGACCAGGCAAGACGTATCAAGAAGCGAGGCCTAATAGACACAGGACTGTCTACCTATGGGGCAGGGAGGTCAACCGTAAACACCCTACATCTGACTAGCCTGAACAGTAAACTAAGAGAATTGACCAAGAAAGTGAAAAGGGTATTAGGGAAGTGGAATGAGAATCAAGGGACAGTTGCCTATATGGGACAAATGGGAATGCAGGTAGAAGAGGAGGTAATGGAAATTTTCGAAGGACATGCAAAAACAATTAATCAAGAGATGCAAGGACTGGTAAATATTAGTGAAAGAAAGCAGAACAGGACACTCTGTAGCACATATGGGAACTCGATGATTGGACAATTAAGAGAATATTTGGAACGACTTAATCAAGGACAAGTACATTTATGGATATAAATAATGGCTAGCTTCAGCATCTGGGAAGGAAGAGGGAAATCTCAACATACACACCATTTGAATTATGGAAATTAACTAGAATGTGGTTTGATGAGGATTTTAAAGGTAATACAGGCAATGTGATAGGTGTGGAATTAGGTATACAGGTCATAGGCTGCACGGTGGCGCAGTGGGTTAGCCCTGATGCCTCACGGCGCCAAGGTCCCACGTTCGATCCCGGCTCTGGGTCACTGTCCGTGTGGAGTTTGCACATTCTCCCCGTGTTTGCATGGGTTTCATCCCCACAACCCAAAGATGTGCAGGCTAGGCGGATTGGCCACGCTAAATTGCCCCTTAATTGAAAAAATATTAATTGGGTATTCTAAATTTATGTTTAAAACAGGTGTACAGATAATAAGTAAGGAAAGCTAAGAAAAGAAGGTATTCACTGCAGACAATATTGGAATATTGAAAGATTGGATTGGATCGGATTGGATTGGAAGTCTATCACAAGATATACAACAAGTATATGCTATAAAGGTGAATGAAACAATTCGGTCTTTGGTACAATCAAATTTGGCTCGATGTGAACAAACTGATGAAACTATAATTTATCCGGAAGAATGTGGTAAAATAATCAGGGCCTAGTTTTGAGACCAATCAAATTGGATATCCTAAAAGAATTGGGCACTTTAAATTAAAACCACAGTCCGCTCCGGCAAGAAGCCTGCAGAATATCCAATTTGAATCCGAATATAGATAACTCAGACAGGCTGCGGGGGCATGTCTGCAGCAGCCCCTGATTATCCATCAAGCCAGTTCCTGTTAACCCATAAAGTAATTATCGCTTCTACTTGAGATGCATTGGCCTATTGTCCACAGTTCCTGATAACCCATCAAGCAATCATCGCTCCTCCTAGGGTGGGCTCAGGTGCCCTGTCAACAGGTCATCAACTAGACTATTGAGCGCTGAGACCCATTGGCAGAAGGCCAAGGGCAGGTGGAATAGGAGGTGGGTGGCAACAGAGGGATAAAAATAGGCGTTCCAGCCATCTAGGAAGCGAAGACTCGAAGCGGAGGCTTGAGACAGGAGGTGACCAAGAGCAGACCATACCAGGAAGGAAGCAAGCAAGCAAGCAAGGAAGGAAGAAACAGCCAACAAGAATCACCTTTGCAAAGAAGAACCAGAGGGACTCAGGGGTCAGATCTACAGCATGCCAAACTACCTTTCCAGGTAGTATAGTTGAATCCTGGGTTTTTCTTGTACATATAGTGGGTAATTTACAGGTTAATAATATTTAATAAAGTGTGTTGCATTATATCTGTGAAGTACTTTGTTTTCCTCATAAATAAAAATACCTGGGTAAACTTTGATTAAGGAGCTGGTTGTAATATCTGAATTGGAAAAATACAACAGGACAGAGCATTTTGTGGGTTTAAATCAGAAGCTAAGGTTAACCTCGGAGCAAGAGGAATTACCAGTAGTATCACCACAGGAGGATACATGGGTGACAATACTCATTGCAACATACAGTAGAGGGAGAATATCATTATTGGAAGAGAAAATGTTCCATAACAACCTCAACATTCCATTTTAAGCCACAGGTTCCAGGTAAGATAGAATTGGTAGACAGGCAGATGTGGTAAAATTAAATGTGGAAGAACAGTTAAAGGGAGAACGAGAAGAATATATATGGGAGATACATGACTGAAATTAAACTACTACCGGAGCAGCTAACACAGATTAGGAAGGAACTGGAAGGGGCATACAGACTTATGTGCAAGGAGACAAAGGGGTTAAGGGAACTAAGAATGATATTGAAGTATTTAAAGAAACAAATTGATGGGACAATCTGTGGAACTGGGGAACTAATATTCAGATTCACCTCTGGCTCCATAATATCTCATGTTGCTGTGATATTAAGTTTCTGTACTTTGACATAGCTGATATTTACTCTGGTTATGTTCTCTAAATGGAAGGCGATAACTGAGCAATGGAATACGGAATTAACATTGTGAATGCAGGATCAATTGAATTGAATATTTGTATATGAATTATTGCAAGTAGCTTGGGCTTGGGGTATTGCGCAAGGAGGAGAGCTTGGTTAGGTTCTGTGATCCATCTCATTACTCCATAGTTCAAAGGAAGGACTATAGCTATATGCCTAATGGCTAACATCTTAAAGCATGATGGGGAAAATAAGCCAACTTCAAAGCAGCGCAAGAGCTGTGGAGGAAATATGATTATAGATATTACGATACCAGACCAGACCCCAGCAATGGCTAGGATATTGGGCAGAAACCCCAATATTTTATTCTAATTTTGTAAGTCTGTGAGGAAATGATACCTCGCTCCAGGAATGATTTCGCAAAACAATAGGGATATATTATATGAAAACAAACTTTATTATGAAATAGTATTAAAATCTTCAACCTGACACCAGAAATTAGCTTACAATTACCCCTTAAACAATGGTACTCAAAACAGTGAATACAATACCCTTAACTGCTATCTTTATTCCCACTTAAACAAGAAATAGCATCTTGGCTCTCAATCCAGTATTAAACCATTGACACTCAGGAATACTTGCTTCCAGAGATGTCCTTTGAGAAAGAAAGATATTTTCACACTGCTTTAAAGAAAAGCTCTGACTCCTGTCAGAACCATACAGAAACTCTGGCTGTATTTCTTCAGAAGCTGTTTCCGCTGGTTTCAGCTCCCTTGTTCTCAGACAAGTCTGCACTGCTTTAAAGGCTGTTCATCTCTTTTAAATGAAGCGTAATAAGAGCAAAACTGCTTCACTTCTGGTTACAGCTTCATTCAGCTCATAACTCCACCTGGTAATGCCAGTCTGCATCAATGGGGCCGAGATGGAGATGTTTGACAGCTTCAGATTCCAAGGTGTGCACATCACCAATAATCTGTCCTGGTCCACACAAGTCGACGCTACGACCTAGAAAGCACAACAGCGCCTATACTTTCTCAGAAAACTAATGAAATTCAGCATGTCCACACTTACTCTTACCAACTTTTACAGATGCATGATAGAAAACATCCTATCTGGGTGCATCACAGCTTGGTATGGCAAATGCTCCACCCAAGACCGGAAGAAACTATAGAGAGTCGTGAACACAGCCCAGTCCATCACGCAAACTCGCCTCCCATCCATTGACTCTGTCTACACCTCCCGTTGCCTGGGGAAAATAAGCAGTATAATCAAAGACCCCTCCCATCGGGCTTATTTCCACTCCCAACTTCTTCCATCGGGCAGGAGATATAAAAGTCTAAGAACACGCACTAACAGATTCAAATACAGCTTCTTCCCTGCGTTACCAGATTCCTAAATGACCCTCTCATGGACTGATCTGATCTCTTCACACATCTTCTCTACTGAGTAGGACTACACTCCTGTATGCTTCACCCAATACCTGTGTCTATGTATTTACAATGTGTATTTATATTTGCCCTATGTATTTCTCTGATGTATGGAATATGTCTGAACTGTACGCAGAACAGTCATTTTACTGTATCTCAGTACACGTGACAATAAACAAATCTAATCCAATCTTACCAAGCTGAAATTTAATAAACTCCACTGGGATTCTCCTTAATTCAAACAAAACTGCATTAGCCCAAGGCTTTTACGATGGTTAAATTGCACTCCGATTCCCAAATGCCTTTCAAACTAGGATTTTAAAAATACATGATAGCAGTAGTCACACACATACTAATCCAGGGTTGTAACGCTTCCTGCACCAATTATAGTACAATACTATCATGTGAATGCCCCTTTAAAAAAAAGTGTGCTTTGTCAAATGGCTGCAATGATGTCATTTTGTGGGCTCTGCTTTTTACTTTTGTTTTGTGCTGAAAGCTGTTTTGGCTCTGGGTTTAGTTTCACGTCCAGTTGGAGAGCTGCATTCAAACCAAGCAGATGTGTGTATTGATCTCTCTCTGCAATCTAAAGAATGTCTCCAGATCACTAGATGATTTCAAAGTAATACCTGTTTCTGTAAGGAATGCAAACCCTAGGGCAGTACAGTGGCACAGTGGTTAGCATTGCTGCCTACGGCGCTGAGGATCCAGGTTCAAATCCCGGCCCTGGGTCACTGTCCGTGTGGAGTTTGCACATTCTCCCCGTGTCTGTGTGGGTTTCACCCCCACAACCCAAAGATGTGCAGGATAGGTGGATTGGCCACGCTAAATTGCCCCTTAATTGGAAAACATAATTGAGTACTCTAAAAAAAATGTTTTAATTCTTTAAAAAAGGGAATGCAAACCTACTGTTTTTGACTTATGGATGTAGTTTGGAAAGTTATTAAGGGTTACCTATAGAGTACTATATCTTTGGGGGGCTATCGGTGTTGGTAGTTGATAGGATGTTCACTGTGTGTTTATAAAATGTTAACTGGATTCATAGAATAAACATTGTTTTGTTTCAAAAATACTTTAGCTCTCTGTTACATCATACCTGTAAAGTGGGCCCTTGTGCTCCCCATAACCAAAATCTATTAAAGATTGTGGGTCAGGTGAACTCCATGATATACTTTGGTGTTCTCTAAACCCTGGCCCATAATAATACATCTGAAATTCCTACATTCATCATACAGTTTAATGAGCTAGCCGGCTGAGCAGTCTTGTGATATGGACCTATTTAACATGGAATTTCTGCAAATGTTCTGAAACAATGGACTGAAGGAGGAACAATGGACTGACATCTCCTGTGATCAGTAAGCAATTGAAAGAAGTAGGTTGCGCATTATAGGACTTACATAAAAAAGGAAGGATGCCAAGAATCAGCGTAACCACCAGACAGGTACAGATTTGTCGACCATAAAAATGGCTGGGGGCAGAGGCAAAGGGGATCAAGAGATACCGAAGGCTCGGAACATTCAAGGAGGGAGGCAGCAGCATCTACAGGAAAGGCTGTCTCATTGTGAAGAAGTAGAAACCTGCAGGAGGATCCAGCATGCAAGACAGTCCCTGAGCTGAGACTCAGTGAAGATTCTTCGTAGAAAGAGCCTTGATCAGCTCCACCTCATCGGTAAGTATCCTTCTGTCCAAGCTACTGAATGTTATTCACATCCTTTTTAAATAAAAACTCATTTATTAGTGGATCCAGGGAGTGTGTGCTTATCCACAGTTCAAGCTGAGCAGAGTGGGGCTCTGACCCTCAACACATGTGAAATCTGAGATGACCAATCAAAAATGTTAACAGCTAATGTGTGATCATGCACAGTATATCATGCCATTCAATGTCTTGTATCCTGGATGCTGTCAATGCCATCTACATTTGAGCCATCACAACAAACCAGAGCATAGCTCTGATGACACAATGGCACAGTGGCTGGCACTGCTGCCTCACAGCCTCAGGGATCCAGTTTCGATTCCCGACTTGGGTCACTGTCTGTGTGGAGTCTGCACGTTCTCCCCGTGTCTGCGTGGGTTTCCTCCGGGTGCTCCGGTGTCCTCCCATAGTCCAAAGATGTGCAGGTTAGGTGGATTGGCCCTGCTAAATTGTCCCTTATTGCCCAAAAGGTTAGGTGGGGTTATGGGGATAGGATGGAGGTGTGTGCTTCAGTTGGGTGCTCTTTCTATGGGCTGATGCAGATTCGATGGGTCAAATGGCCTCCTTCTGCACCGTAAATTCTATGATGATGGCTATCGGATTAGACCTGCTAATTACTGGCCACATGGCTTATGGCTCTGGTGCACAATTCACACATATTTAGGTGGCATGCATATAATGAACGCGGTGGAGGGGAGGAGACAACCAACACAGCCCATATCAGGCACATCCAAATACAGTGCCAGTGGATGCAACCTGAATTCCCCAATCAGCAAAAGCTCTACTTCTTGTGTTACGACCACCCCAGGTGAGGTTTCCCAAATCTGTTGATCGAGGTGAGACCTCTTGATTTGTCACCATACGATTGGGATGCCCTCAAATTGTCACAAACCCTCATGAGCAGGAATGAACTGTCCATGTCTTTATTCAACCCTCTCTGTTGGTATGTAGCGCTAACAATTATACTCAAAGCCGAGAGACTAGTACAATAGAGGCTTTATTGTTGAACGATGCTGTCCCTCCATCTGCAACTGTAGACTAAAGGTCTGAGTGGCTCACACGCATATTTATACACAAGCTCCCTGTGGGCGGAGCTAGCCGGCAGGGGCTTACCGGAGGAACCTGTATTACAGGTACAGGCATACATCCCCCTACTGCAAGAACGCATAACTACAGTGGTTATATCACCACATTCACCCCCTGTAAAAAAAATGAGTCCGGCGGGGGTGACATGTAACTCTAATACAAAGGATGCTATTTACAAGAGGGTCCGAGCAAGGAAAATCAAGAGTCCATCCGGTTAGCAGGTTACAGGTTGAGCCGAATCGGTGGTCAAACGTTCCGCTGTGATCGGCGTAGCTGTGGTGGTGACGTCGGCACAGGCGGTGATGGCAACGATGGTGCAGGTGTTGGCGGTGTTGATGCTGGCTGCTGGCGGGATGACTCCGAGAGCGAGCCAAAATCTTCTGTGTCCTCCAGGGTGGGCAGGGGGAAGAGGGATGGACCTGGTGGGGACGAATAGGTGGGCGCCGGGGTTGCCGCGGGGGGAGAAAGGGGCATGGGCATGGGATCAGCACCTGAGGGAGCCAGGTCCCGGAGTGAGACTGTGTCCTGGCGGCCGTCGGGGAACTCCACGTAGGCATACTGAGGGTTGGCGTGGAGTAGGCGTACTTTGTCCACCAGCTGTTCCGCCTTGTGGTGCCGTACATGCCTACGGAGAAGGACTGGGCCCGGAGTCATGAGCCACGTCGGGAGCGACACCCCGGCTGTGGACTTCCTAGGGAAGGCAAAAACACGTTCATGGGGTGTACTGTTAGTTGCGGTGCACAGTAGCGACCGAATGGAATGGAGCGCATCAGGGAGGACCTGCTGCCAGCAAGCGGCTGGGAGGTTCCTGGACCGTAGGGCCAGCTGGACGGCCGTCCATACCGTCCCGTTCTCCCTGTCTACCTGCCCGTTTCCCCGGGGGTTGTAGCTGGTCGTCCTGCTGGAGGCGATACCCCTGCTGAGCAGGAAATGACGCAGCTCATCGCTCATGAACGAGGATCCCGTCACTGTGGATGTAGTCGGGGAAACCGAACAGTGCGAAAATGGAATCCAGGGCCTTGATGACGGTGGCAGACGTCATATCCGGGCATGGGATGGCGAATGGGAACCTTGAAAATTCATCGACCACACTAAGGATGTAGGTGTTGCGGTCGGTGGAGGGAAGGGGCCCTTTGAAGTCCACGCTGAGGCGATCAAAGGGGTGGGACACTTTCACCAGGCGCGCGCGATCTGGCCGGTAGAAGTGCGGCTTGCACTCGGCACAGATCTGGCAGTCTCTGGTGACTGTCCGTACTTCCTCAACGGAGTAGGGCAGATTGCGGGCTTTGATCAGATGGTACAAGTGAGTGACCCCCGGATGGCAAAGGCTCTCGTGCAAGGCACGGAGCTGGTTCACTTGTGCGCTGGCACATGTACCTCGGGAGAGGGCGTCTGGGGGCTCGTTGAGCTTGCCGGGGCGATACAAGATCCCGTAGTTAAAGGTGGAGAGCTCGATTCTCCACCGGAAGATTTTGTCATTCTTGATCTTGCCCCGCTGCGTGTTGTTGAACATGAAGGCTACCGACCGTTGGTCAGTGAGGAGAGTGAATCTCCTGCCGGCCAGGTAATGCCTCCAGTGCTCCAGTGCTGCACCGCTTCAACGATTGCCTGGGCCTCCTTTTCAACAGAGGAATGCTGAATTTCAGAGGCGTGGAGGGTGCGTGAAAAGAATGCCACGGGTCTGCCGGCCTGATTCAGCGTGGCGGCAAGTGCGACATCTGAAGCGTCGCTTTCTACTTGGAAGGGCAGTGTCTCATCTACTGCATGCATCCCCGCCCTGGCTATGTCAGATCGAATGCGGGCGAAGGCCTGTTGCGCCTCGGCCGAGAGGGGAAAATGTGTGGACTGGATAAGTGGGCGGGCCTTGTCCGCATATTGTGGGACCCACTGGGAGTAATAAGAGAAAAACCCAAGGCAGCGTTTGAGGGCCTTGGGGCAGTGGGGGAGGGGGAGCTCCATGAGTGGGCGCATGCGGTCGGGATCGGGCCCCAGTAGTCCGTTTTGGACAGATGGTGACATTGTCGAGGTATGGGAAGGTGGCCTGCAGTCCGTACCGGTCAACCATTCGGTCCATTTCTCGCTGAAATACCGAGACTCCATTCGTGACGCCGAAGGGAACCCTAAGAAATTGGTACAGGCGACCGTCTGCCTCGAAGGCAGTGTAGGGACGGTCCGATTTACGGATGGGGAGCTGGTGGTAGGCGGATTTCAGGTCAATAGTAGAGAAGACCCGGTACTGTGCAATCTGAGTGACTGTCTCAGAAATGCGGGGGAGTGGGTACGCGTCGAGCTGCGTGTACCGGTTGATGGTCTGGCTGTAGTCCACGACCATCCTGTGCTTCTCCCCGGTCTTAACCACTACCACCTGGGCTCTCCAAGGGCTGTTGCTGGCCTCGATGATACCCTCCCGAAACAGCCGCTGGACTTCAGACCTGATGAAGGCCTTGTCCTGGGTCCTGTACCGTCTGCTCCTGGTGGTGACGGGCTTGCAATCTGTGGTCAGATTGGCAAAGAGTGAGGGAGGCTCGACCTTGAGGGTCGCGAGGCCGCAAACGGTGAGAGGAGGTAGGGGTCCGCCGAATTTGAGGGTGAGGCTCTGGAGATTGCACTGGAAATCCAGGCCTAGTAAGAGTGACGCGCAGAGGTTGGGGAGAATGTGCAGACGGAAACGGTCGAATTCCACGTCCTGTACAGTAAGTTTAACCAGGCAGAAACCCCAGATCGGGACAGAGTGGGACCCGGAGGCGAGAGAGATCTGCCGGTTGGCGGGATGGACCGCAAGGGAATAGCGCCTTACCGTGTCCGGGTGGACGAAGCTCTCGGTGCTCCCGGAGTCGATGAGGCAGGAGGTCACATGGCCGTTGACCAGCACCGATGTGGAAGAGGGTGCCAGGTTGCGAGGACGGGACTGGTCGAGCGTAACGGAGGCGAGCAGCGGTCGATCGGCGATTGAGTCAGATGAGTCCGACAAGGAGCGGGTAGCGACCCGTGTCCCGTGGCCCCGTCCCGGGGAGAGGACAAAATGGCGGCATCTGGAGACAAGATGGCGGCATCTGCAGTACCTGTGGGTAAAATGGCGGCGCCCATGGAGCGCACGTGGTGGGGTCGGAACAAGCTGGTGGCGCCCATGGAACGCACATGGCGGTGGTGGATGAAGATGGCGGCGCCCATGGAGCGCACGTGGCGGGGGCGGCAAAAGTTGGCAGCGCCCACTGATCGCATGTGGGGTCGAGGGAAGCGGACGGCGGGGCCCATTGAGCGAGCGGCTGAGGCGAGGGGACCGGGGGCACGATAGCGCACTACGGGAGGCGGCCGTCATGGAAAGCGCCAGGGCCTTTGTGGCCGCGAGGTCGGGGGCGGCCCCTTCCAGCAGTCGTTGCCGGACGGGGTCCGAAGCAATGCCTGTAACGAAGGCATCGCGCATGAGTAAATCAGAATGTTCCGTGGCTGTGAGGGCCCGGCAGTCGCAGTCTTGTACCAGAGGTATAAGGGCCCTCCAGAAGTCCTCAATTGACTCACCCGGCTGCTGGGTGCGAGTAGAGAGTTGATGCCTCGCAAACAGGGTGTTCGCCGACTGTGCATAGTTCTCCTTGAGCAGTTCCATAGCTGTGGTGTAGTCAGTTGCATCTCGAATTAGCGGAAAGACGCTGGAGCTAAGTCCAAATACAGGAGTTGCTTTTCCTGAGCCTCCGTCGGGGGAGGGTCCGCTGAAGAGATGTAGGCCTCAAAGACTGCCAGCCAGTGAACAAAGTCTTTTCTGGCGTGAGGCGACTGCGGATCCAGCTGCAGACGGTCAGGCTTGATTCTGATGTCCATGGTGAATGGGAAATCGTACAGCAATAAATTGTAGCGCTAACAATTATACTCAAAGCCGAGAGACTAGTACAATAGAGGCTTTATTGTTGTAAGACGCTGTCCCTCCATCTGCAACTGTAGACTAAAGGTCTGAGTGGCTCACACGCATATTTATACACAAGCTCCCTGTGGGCGGAGCTAGCCGGCAGGGGCTTACCGGAGGAACCTGTATTACAGGTACAGGCATACATCCCCCTACTGCAAGAACGCATAACTACAGTGGTTATATCACCACATTCACCCCCTGTAAAAAAAATGAGTCCGGCGGGGGTGACATGTAACTCTAATACAAAGGATGCTATTTACAAGAGGGTCCGAGCAAGGAAAATCAAGAGTCCATCCGGTTAGCAGGTTACAGGTTGAGCCGAATCGGTGGTCAAACGTTCCGCTGTGATCGGCGTAGCTGTGGTGGTGACGTCGGCACAGGCGGTGATGGCAACGATGGTGCAGGTGTTGGCGGTGTTGATGCTGGCTGCTGGCGGGATGACTCCGAGAGCGAGCCAAAATCTTCTGTGTCCTCCAGGGTGGGCAGGGGGAAGAGGGATGGACCTGGTGGGGACGAATAGGTGGGCGCCGGGGTTGCCGCGGGGGGAGAAAGGGGCATGGGCATGGGATCAGCACCTGAGGGAGCCAGGTCCCGGAGTGAGACTGTGTCCTGGCGGCCGTCGGGGAACTCCACGTAGGCATACTGAGGGTTGGCGTGGAGTAGGCGTACTTTGTCCACCAGCTGTTCCGCCTTGTGGTGCCGTACATGCCTACGGAGAAGGACTGGGCCCGGAGTCATGAGCCACGTCGGGAGCGACACCCCGGCTGTGGACTTCCTAGGGAAGGCAAAAACACGTTCATGGGGTGTACTGTTAGTTGCGGTGCACAGTAGCGACCGAATGGAATGGAGCGCATCAGGGAGGACCTGCTGCCAGCAAGCGGCTGGGAGGTTCCTGGACCGTAGGGCCAGCTGGACGGCCGTCCATACCGTCCCGTTCTCCCTGTCTACCTGCCCGTTTCCCCGGGGGTTGTAGCTGGTCGTCCTGCTGGAGGCGATACCCCTGCTGAGCAGGAAATGACGCAGCTCATCGCTCATGAACGAGGATCCCGTCACTGTGGATGTAGTCGGGGAAACCGAACAGTGCGAAAATGGAATCCAGGGCCTTGATGACGGTGGCAGACGTCATATCCGGGCATGGGATGGCGAATGGGAACCTTGAAAATTCATCGACCACACTAAGGATGTAGGTGTTGCGGTCGGTGGAGGGAAGGGGCCCTTTGAAGTCCACGCTGAGGCGATCAAAGGGGTGGGACACTTTCACCAGGCGCGCGCGATCTGGCCGGTAGAAGTGCGGCTTGCACTCGGCACAGATCTGGCAGTCTCTGGTGACTGTCCGTACTTCCTCAACGGAGTAGGGCAGATTGCGGGCTTTGATCAGATGGTACAAGTGAGTGACCCCCGGATGGCAAAGGCTCTCGTGCAAGGCACGGAGCTGGTTCACTTGTGCGCTGGCACATGTACCTCGGGAGAGGGCGTCTGGGGGCTCGTTGAGCTTGCCGGGGCGATACAAGATCCCGTAGTTAAAGGTGGAGAGCTCGATTCTCCACCGGAAGATTTTGTCATTCTTGATCTTGCCCCGCTGCGTGTTGTTGAACATGAAGGCTACCGACCGTTGGTCAGTGAGGAGAGTGAATCTCCTGCCGGCCAGGTAATGCCTCCAGTGCTCCAGTGCTGCACCGCTTCAACGATTGCCTGGGCCTCCTTTTCAACAGAGGAATGCTGAATTTCAGAGGCGTGGAGGGTGCGTGAAAAGAATGCCACGGGTCTGCCGGCCTGATTCAGCGTGGCGGCAAGTGCGACATCTGAAGCGTCGCTTTCTACTTGGAAGGGCAGTGTCTCATCTACTGCATGCATCCCCGCCCTGGCTATGTCAGATCGAATGCGGGCGAAGGCCTGTTGCGCCTCGGCCGAGAGGGGAAAATGTGTGGACTGGATAAGTGGGCGGGCCTTGTCCGCATATTGTGGGACCCACTGGGAGTAATAAGAGAAAAACCCAAGGCAGCGTTTGAGGGCCTTGGGGCAGTGGGGGAGGGGGAGCTCCATGAGTGGGCGCATGCGGTCGGGATCGGGCCCCAGTAGTCCGTTTTGGACAGATGGTGACATTGTCGAGGTATGGGAAGGTGGCCTGCAGTCCGTACCGGTCAACCATTCGGTCCATTTCTCGCTGAAATACCGAGACTCCATTCGTGACGCCGAAGGGAACCCTAAGAAATTGGTACAGGCGACCGTCTGCCTCGAAGGCAGTGTAGGGACGGTCCGATTTACGGATGGGGAGCTGGTGGTAGGCGGATTTCAGGTCAATAGTAGAGAAGACCCGGTACTGTGCAATCTGAGTGACTGTCTCAGAAATGCGGGGGAGTGGGTACGCGTCGAGCTGCGTGTACCGGTTGATGGTCTGGCTGTAGTCCACGACCATCCTGTGCTTCTACCCGGTCTTAACCACTACCACCTGGGCTCTCCAAGGGCTGTTGCTGGCCTCGATGATACCCTCCCGAAACAGCCGCTGGACTTCAGACCTGATGAAGGCCTTGTCCTGGGTCCTGTACCGTCTGCTCCTGGTGGTGACGGGCTTGCAATCTGTGGTCAGATTGGCAAAGAGTGAGGGAGGCTCGACCTTGAGGGTCGCGAGGCCGCAAACGGTGAGGGGAGGTAGGGGTCCGCCGAATTTGAGGGTGAGGCTCTGGAGATTGCACTGGAAATCCAGGCCTAGTAAGAGTGACGCGCAGAGGTTGGGGAGAATGTGCAGACGGAAACGGTCGAATTCCACGTCCTGTACAGTAAGTTTAACCAGGCAGAAACCCCAGATCGGGACAGAGTGGGACCCGGAGGCGAGAGAGATCTGCCGGTTGGCGGGATGGACCGCAAGGGAATAGCGCCTTACCGTGTCCGGGTGGACGAAGCTCTCGGTGCTCCCGGAGTCGATGAGGCAGGAGGTCACATGGCCGTTGACCAGCACCGATGTGGAAGAGGGTGCCAGGTTGCGAGGACGGGACTGGTCAAGCGTAACGGAGGCGAGCAGCGGTCGATCGGCGATTGAGTCAGATGAGTCCGACAAGGAGCGGGTAGCGACCCGTGTCCCGTGGCCCCGTCCCGGGGAGAGGACAAAATGGCGGCATCTGGAGACAAGATGGCGGCATCTGCAGTACCTGTGGGTAAAATGGCGGCGCCCATGGAGCGCACGTGGCGGGGGCGGCAAAAGTTGGCAGCGCCCACTGATCGCATGTGGGGTCGAGGGAAGCGGACGGCGGGGCCCATTGAGCGAGCGGCTGAGGCGAGGGGACCGGGGGCACGATAGCGCACTACGGGAGGCGGCCGTCATGGAAAGCGCCAGGGCCTTTGTGGCCGCGAGGTCGGGGGCGGCCCCTTCCAGCAGTCGTTGCCGGACGGGGTCCGAAGCAATGCCTGTAACGAAGGCATCGCGCATGAGTAAATCAGAATGTTCCGTGGCTGTGAGGGCCCGGCAGTCGCAGTCTTGTACCAGAGGTATAAGGGCCCTCCAGAAGTCCTCAATTGACTCACCCGGCTGCTGGGTGCGAGTAGAGAGTTGATGCCTCGCAAACAGGGTGTTCGCCGACTGTGCATAGTTCTCCTTGAGCAGTTCCATAGCTGTGGTGTAGTCAGTTGCATCTCGAATTAGCGGAAAGACGCTGGAGCTAAGTCCAAATACAGGAGTTGCTTTTCCTGAGCCTCCGTCGGGGGAGGGTCCGCTGAAGAGATGTAGGCCTCAAAGACTGCCAGCCAGTGAACAAAGTCTTTTCTGGCGTGAGGCGACTGCGGATCCAGCTGCAGACGGTCAGGCTTGATTCTGATGTCCATGGTGAATGGGAAATCGTACAGCAATAAATTGTAGCGCTAACAATTATACTCAAAGCCGAGAGACTAGTACAATAGAGGCTTTATTGTTGTAAGACGCTGTCCCTCCATCTGCAACTGTAGACTAAAGGTCTGAGTGGCTCACATGCATATTTATACACAAGCTCCCTGTGGGCGGAGCTAGCCGGCAGGGGCTTACCGGAGGAACCTGCATTACAGGTACAGGCATACATCCCCCTACTGCAAGTACGCATAACTACAGTGGTTATATCACCACATGGTATCAACAAGATTCAATCTAACAAGAATCTCTTTTTGCAGATACCTTTTCCCACTCCCAATCTGTTCTAAAAGGAGCAATTTAACCAGGCTTTCTTGAGTTAAAAATAGTGAGTTTATTCATTTCTAAAAGGAAAGGAAAAAAATGGTGAAACATGCATATAAATTCACACATATTAGAGACAATTGGATCCAAAGTAAGTAAATATTAAAAAAAGATACATGGAACAGTCCTTGACCCACGAGGAGTAGATGGCGATGCATTGAGGCTGTTGTGAATCAAGATTTCAGTAGTTGGCTTCAGTCGCCGAATAGTCAGTTTTGAGGTTCTAGTAGATAATAATAATCTTTATTAGTGTCACAAGTAAGCTTACATTAACACTGCAATGAAGTTACTGTTAAAATCCCCTAGTCGCCACATTCCGGCGCCTGTTCGGGTGCACCGTGGGAGAATGCAGAATGTCCAAATTACCTAACAGCACGTCTTTCGGGATTTGTGGGAGGAAACCAGCGCACCCAGAGGAAATCCACACAGACACGGGGAGAATGTGCAGACTCCGCACAAACAGTGACCCAAGCTGGGAATCAAACCTGGGACCCTGGATCTGTGAAGCAATAGTGCTAACCACTGTGCTACCGTGCCACCCCTAAAAGGGAGGTAAGGCTCCTTTCAAGCCAGAATTGAACCAGCAATTTAAAGATGTCAGCTTTAAACATCTCCAGTCCTCCGCTCTCCCAGCGGAAGTATTGAAGGATAGAGTTGGCTTCAGAATAGTCAGCTTCGAGGTTCCAGTAGAGTTAGCTTCCACAGGCGAATGGTTGGTTTTTCAATTCCAGTGTTTTGTCATTTGACAGGAAAGCTACCCATTTCCCTTTCCAGCTGTGGTCCTTTTGTTGACTGGGGCTGATGTCCACAGTCAGAAAGAGAGAGATTCAAGATATACTTGAAAAACATAGCTATTTTGCCAGGTCACTGTGTGTGTTTGCTGTGTTTGTCTTCTGTTCAACTTCCAGCACTTGGTCTCACAGAACACACACAGATAAGCACTGGGGAAACTTTTCAGCTAACTTTTAACAGAACCTTTGTGTATTCCAAGTAGGAGGGCAAATTCACAATTCTGTCTCGGTATTACTCAAAGAATCTCTTGCATAAGATGGCCATTCTGTCCCTTTGTCCCTATCAGAGGCGGTAATTAGTTTCCGGATGCTTTAGAAATGCCTTGTCTGGAAACAGGGAGGAGTTCCATTGTCTCTTGGAGAATCACCATTCAGCAATTCAGCCAGTGGCTGACTGTACATTCACAAGCATCTTTGGGTTTGTGCCCATTTTAAAAATTAAAATTCAGGGCTGATTTCAAGTTCAATACTTTGTGCATAATTCTGTGGGGTTTTTTTGCACCATCTCAACTGGGAACAGCAAGCGCAAGAGTGAGAGAATGCACGTTGTCATCTCGAGAGAGGACAGGAAGTTTGTGCTCCACAGAGACACTGGGGCTCCCTGACGCTAACATCTCAATAATTCTCCTAACCCGGAGAACAAATTGCTGAATTGCTGTGGCATGTTGCAAGCTCCTTTGAACACTGGTGTCCATAGTGAAGATTAAAACAGCCTGAATTTTCGTAAAGCAAGCTGAGCCTACGTGATTTCAACTTGTGTCTCGTGTCTCTGCTGTAGTAGACATTGGGTGGTTTCTGCTTGCTAAAATGCAAACTGGGTCATCACCATCAGATCCTGCATTATATTGAAGCCTGCAAGTGTCCACATGGATTGGGCCACCAGATTCATGCTAGAAAAGTGGCCTTCAAGCTCCTTTCAAAGCTCTAGGTTGTTGCTAGACTCCTCTCTACTCCTGGACATTAACTACAGAATATTCTGCAGTCCTTCAAATGCCTCAAGCATTTCTTGAGTGAAACACCATAAGACCATAAGACATAGGAGCAAAATTAGGCCACTTGGCCCATCGAGTCTGCTCCACCATTCAATCATGGCTGATATTTTCTCATCCCCATTCTCCTGCCTTCTCCCCATATCCCCTGGTCCCCTTATTAATCAAGAAACTATCTATCTCTGTCTTAAAGACATTCAGTGAATTGGCCTCCACAGCCTTCTGCGGCAAAGAGTTCCACAGATTCACCACCCTCTAGCTGAAGAAATTCCTCCTCATCTCTGTTTTAAAGGATTGTTCCTTTAATCTGAGATGGTGTCCTCTGGTTCTAGTGTTTCCTACAAGTGGAAACATCCTCTCCATGTCCACTCTATCCAGGCCTCGCAGTATCTTGTATGTTTCACTAAGATCCCCTCTCATCCTTCTAAACTCCAACGAGTACAGACCCAGAGTCCTCAAATGTTCCTCATACGACAAGTTCTTAATTCCAGGGCTCATTCTTGTGAACCTCCTCTGGACCCTTTCCAACGCCAGCACATCCTTCCTTAGATATGGGGCTGAAAACTGCTCACAGTAGTCCAAATGGGGTCTGACCAGAGCTTGATACAGCTTCAGAAGTACATCGCTGGTCTTGTATTCTAGCCCTCTTGACATGAATGCCAACATTGCATTTGCCTTCTTAACTGCCGACTGAACCTGCACATTAACCTTAAGAGAATCGTGAACAAGGACTCCCAAGTCCCTTTGTGCTTCTGCTTTCCGAAGCATTTCCCCATTTAGAAAAAGTCTATCCCTAGATTCCTCCTTCCAAAGTGCATAACCTCACACTTTTCCACATTGTATTTCATTTGCCACTTCATTGCCCACTCTCCTAGCTTGTCCAAGTCCTTCTGCAGCCCCCTTGCTTCCTCAATACTACCTGTCCCTCTACAGATCTTTGTATCATCTGCAAACTTAGCAACAGTACCTTCTTCTAGATCATTAATGTATATTGTAAAAAGTTGTTGTCCCAGCACACCACTTGTCACCGGCTACCATCCTGAAAAAGACCCCTCTATCCCCACTCTTTGCCTTCTGCCAGTCAGCCAATCCTCTATCCATGCCAGGATCTCACCCTGAACACCATGAGCTCTTAACTTACTTAACAGTCTCCTATGCAGCACCATGTCAAAGGCCTTCTGGAAATCTAAATAAATCACGTCCACTTATTCTCCTTTGTCTAACTTTCTTGTTACCTCCTCAAAGAACTCTAACAGATTTGTCAGACACAACCTTGCTTTGACAAATCTGTGCTGACTCAGTCCTATTTTACCATGCACTTCCAAGTGCTTCGCAATCTCATCTTTAATAACAGACTCTAAAATCTTACCAACGACCGAATTCAGGCTAACCGGCCTATAATTACCCGTCTTCTGCCTCCCTCCCTTCTTCAACAGTGGTGTCACCACCTTCCAGTCCTCTGGGACCCTTCCTGCCTCCAGTGATTCCTGAAAATCATCACTAATGCCTCCACAATTTCCTCAGCTATCTCTTTTAGGACCCTGGAGTATAGTCCATCCGGTCCAGGTGACTTAACCACCTTCAGACCTTTCAGTTTCCCCAGAACCTTCTCCTTGGTGATGGCCACTGCACTCACCTCTGCCCCCTGGTTCTCCTGGAGCTCTGATATCCCACTGGTGTCTTCCAGCATGATGACTAATACAATGTAACTATTCAGTTTGTCTGCCATTTCTTTGTTTCCTATTATTACTTCTCCAGCACATTTTCTAATGGTCCAATGTCTATTGTTGCCTCTCTCTTACCTTTAATATATTGAAAAAATCTCTTCCTATCTTCCTTTATATTACAAGCTTGCTTGCACTCATACTTCATCTTCTCCCCTCTTATGGCTTTTTTAGTTGTCCTCTGCTCTCTTTTAAAGGCTTCCCAATCCTCGCCAGTCTGTATACTTTTTCTTTAGCCTTTATGCTGTCCCTGACATCCCTCGTCAGCCATGGATGCCTTGTCCTCCTCTTAGCATGTTTCCTCCTCCTTGGGATGAATTTCTGTTGTGCCTTCCTCATAACCCCCAAAAACTCCTGCCATTGCTGTTCCACTGTCTTCCCTGCTAGGCTCCTTCTCCAATCAACTCTGGCCAGCTCCTCCCTCATGCCTTTGTAGTTACCCATATTTAATTGTAATGCCGTTACATCTGATTGCAGCTTCTCCCTCTCAAACTGCTGGGTAAATTCTATCATATTGTGGTCACTGCTTCCTAAGGGTTCCTTCACCTTAAGTTCCCTAATCAAGTCTGCCTCATTACACATCTCCAAATCCAGAATTGCCTGTTCCCGAGGAGACTCTGTCACAAGCTGCTCCAAAAAAACATCTCTTAGACATTCCCAGAACCATTTATTGGGATTCACTGCCAACCTGATTTTCCCAGTCCACCTGCATATTGAAGTCCCCCATGATTATTGTAATAGTCCTTTTTACATGCCTTTTCTATCTTCGGATTTCTTTTCTGCCCCACATTCTGACTACTGCTTGAGGGCCTGTACATAACTCCCATCAGGGTCTTTTTACCTTTGCGATTCCTCAACTCTACCCACTGAGACTCTAAGCCTTCTGATCCTATATCGCTCCTTGCTATTGATTTAACTTCATTCCTTACTAACAATGCAACTTTACCCATCTGCCTTCCGTTTCGATAGGACATATATCCTTGGATATTTAGATCCTAGCACTGATCCCCTTGCAGCCATGTCTCTGTGATGCCCACAACTTTGTACCGGCCAATTTCAATGTGTGCAACAAACTCATTTACCTTGTTCTGTATACTGCACGCATTTAGGTACAGCACCTTCAATCCTGCATTGGCCACCTCCCTTTCACACTCTCCTCAGTCACTGTGCCCTGTACTGTGGCCCATTTTGATTTTTGACCAAGCTTCTCTGCCTAACATTTTCCCCCTGACTGCTTTTTGTTTCTGGCCCCCTTTTACTTCCCCCGGACTTCCTACATCGAATCCTATCCCCTGCCACATTAGTTTAAACCCTCCCCAACAGCTCGAGCAAACACCCTCCCTTGGACATCGGTTCCAGTCCTGCCCAGGTGCAGACCGTCTGGTTTGTATTGGTCCCACCTCCCCCAGGGAGGCAACATACCATCCTGGAGTCTTAATTGCGTCCGCAGAACCGCCTGTCTATTCCCCTAACGATTGAGTCCCCGGTCACTATAGCCCTGCCATTCCTCTTCCTGCCCTCCTGAGCCAGCCACGGTGCCATGAACCTGGCTGCTGCTGCCTTCCCCTGGTGAGCCATCTCCCTCAACAGTATCCAAAGCGGTATATCGGTTGTGCAGCAAGATGACCGCAGGGGACACCTGCACTGCCTTCCTATTCTTTCTCAGTCATTTGGTCACCCATTTTCTATCTCCCATAGTAACTTTCAACTGCTGTGTGATCAACTCGCTAAACGTGCTATCCACGACGTCCTCAGCATCGCGGATGCTCCAAAGTGAGTCCATCCACAGCTCCAGAGTCGTCAAGCGGTCTAACAAGAGCTGCAACTGGACACATGTCT
Source organism: Scyliorhinus canicula (assembly GCF_902713615.1). Classification (NCBI taxonomy): domain Eukaryota; kingdom Metazoa; phylum Chordata; class Chondrichthyes; order Carcharhiniformes; family Scyliorhinidae; genus Scyliorhinus; species Scyliorhinus canicula. The sequence goes on along the minus strand of NC_052159.1, from coordinate 86,839,711 downwards.
TGCACGTGAAGGAGCCAGGGACAGTGGACATGTCCCTGAGCTCCCACATCGCACACAAGGAGCATGTACACACCCATCAGCCTTTATCTGTAGGCCACTCCATCAAAGTGCTTATCTGTGTCCTTTGAAGCAGAACTAGTGTGTGGCCTTGTCTTCCAGCTTGCTTGCACCTCTGCTATTCTTGCCTCCTGCTCCAGATGCAGACCACTCCCACTCATGCTCAGTGTTTCACCACATGCAGATTCCGCCTCTATACTCTCAAGTACAAGAAGTGTTTGCATTTGAGCAATGACAGGAACTGTGAGAACAAATTATAGTGTTTTTCTTCATCGCTGTTTTTCAGCTCTTCCTCCATCATCTCGGCCTGGTCGGGTTGTAGTTCCTGGGTATCTGAACAAAGGCACAAGGACAGTGCTGTGCTGAGGGGAATGCATTGGATGAATGTTCATACCACATGCAGCTTGTAAATCAGAAGAGGGGAATGTGAGGTGTGAGGATGTTCCCATTGTTGATGGCTTTTAGGACATAAGCTGGTAATGCCTCAGCGATGGTTAGCACAATCTCCTTAATGGTGCTGAGGACAGACGGCCGTGCTGGTTCCCTGCTGGTTAGATGCTGCTGCGTCTGGTAATGTGGCACCTTGTTCCGCAAGGACTTGATGGGGTAGATTGAGAGAGACTGTTTCCTTGAATCCAAGATGAGTGCTCATATTCTCACGAAAAGGGATTGACCATTTAGGATTAAGAGGAGAAAATTCTTCAAGATTGTGAATCTTTGGAAATTTCTAATCCAGAGGACTTTGGATGATGCCCAGTTGATGAGCACATTAAGTTTGAGATTGATAGATTTTTGGACACCAGGAGAAAGGGGAATATGATGATAGATGGGAGTTGAGGTTGAAGATGGCCTACTCCTGCTCCCATTTCTGTTCTTTTAAGTATAAATTAGACTCAGCAAGTTAGGTTTTGCTGTTCTGACTCATAAATGTGTGACTAATATTTCGATTCCTGATCAACAGTCACAGGAACCGCAGCGGGGTGGCCAGAACTTGACAAGATCAGCAAGCACAGCCAACCTATTGGCGGTTAAACTTTCCAGCCAGCACAAGGCACATTTTCCTTCCGCGAGTCCAGTTCATTGGTTCGCAGAAAGCAAATGCTCGGCTGGAATCAGGAAGTCCGACCCAGTGTGCTTGGTGCAATAGCTAGAATTGGAGAAGTGTTTGTTTGCCCCACACACAGCGAGCAAGCAGTTCTGAGTAACGTTCATCAACTCCACACTTTGTAAAAAAGTTTGACTTTGAAAGGTAGTTTGCATGAGATCACCCTGAGATAAGCTGTCATTTTAGACACATTCAGGTCTGACCGACACTATTTGCAACGCAGGGTCGGGTGCAACCTGATCGCATTGACTTTTATGCTGGAGTATTTCTCTCTTCAGAAGGTGTCTGGGTTATACCTTATTTTGAAGCAGAGTGTAAGTAACGCGAGAACATTTCCCAGTGGAAATGTTTCCCAGTCCCTGCCGAGTTCCAGGAAGAAAGCAGAGAGAGATAAATAAAGCCCATACAGGAAAGTCCCCGCATCCTCCCCCGACCCGGCAGTCACTTCCTTTACACAACCAAACGCGGAAAGGGGGAGGGAAAAGAAACCCAGGAACCTCACTGAGGCCCCATCCTGAACACCTCATGTGACCAGACAGCTGACCGGGGATCACATGAGCCACGGTCTGTGCCACACTCTGGGTGAAGAGTAATCGGGAGTTTGTGTCTGGCCAGCCCGGCGTCTGTTTCTCTCTCTCTGCGCGATGGGCCGCTTTGTGTGCGCTCTGGCCGTGTTATGTGCACTCGGCCTGGGCACGGCTGTGGCCGACACTCCGGCGAACTGCTCCTACCAGGACCTGCAGGGCACCTGGGTGTTCCAGGTCAGCCGCGAAGGGCAGGACAGAGATGTCGACTGCACGACGATGGGTAAGTTGAGCAGCCGCCTCCCCCATTCTTTAAATGCTTCAATATTCCTCATCCACCCCGAGGCTTTGAATGTAGCAATCCCCCCCCCCCCCCCCCCCCCCATGGACACCATTTCATTCATAACTAGGCGGCACGCATCCAGGTCGAAACTTTTTCTGACATACTCTTTCTGTGGAACGCACCAAAGTCTTTCGCTTTGAACAGAATGAAGTCTGGAACTTTTTTAAAAAACACAACAGATTTAAACGGAGAGAAAGATCTCGCTTTGTCCTTCAGGAAATGCTTTTTAAAAAATAAACCTTTCTGTGAAACATGGGCAGAAAGCAAAAAGCCAGAAAAACAAGGTATGATTTCCAAAACGTGCCGGCCGATTGGCCAACGTCTGCCTCCCGAAGCTGAATTTCGTTTTTAATCCTCCAGAGTCGTTAGGATTGGCTGGAACCGAAACTGGGCAAGAAGCTCGGGTAGAAACGAATGTCAAAACCGGAAACGGTTATTCAACTTCTGCGGTCAACTTTCTGTCGAGTTTCTGACTCAGTAATTCTGAAGAAGAAGCTAAATCTTTGTCATTTATAAACTATTGTCTTTCTACCCTTTGGAGGCTGATAACGTTTGCAGAGATTTGAATTCTCAGTGACTGACTCAAAGGCTCGCATAACAAGATTTAGCATTTTAAGACTTTCACTTTAACATGCACACTAAAAGCAACATTGATTAAACATTACTTAGTCAACAAATAAACTAAACTAGGGAAAAGATAAATCTACTTTCAACTCCCTAACAATTGAAAACCCTGTGATGATCTTAAACATTAAATGGCCCTTGCTGTAGAATTTAGTCTTTACAGTAACCAGTCCCATGTTACTCCCAGATTTCAACTGTTCTCTGTTTTGCTAAATCATGACTTCAAGAGTCTATCTCCTTCAGTCTTTTGGGAATCCCTCTACTGATGTCCAGCAACTCCAAGCTGTGCCGGGAAAATCTTTCAATATCTTTAAATCTCTACTGGTTCTCCCTCCTTGGACTTTAGTTCATTCTATCTGGTGGCTAACAGAACTGCTGTTTCACCTGCTGAATGCACCAGATGCTACTTTTCCATCTGGAATAGACTCGATCTTTGTCCAGTGTCTCTGAATCTGACTGTCTGAAAGTTTACAAGTCTACCTATAGCAAAGCCTTTCATTTTGTTCAGGTTGGAAAGTTGCTACTTGGGTTTCAATAGGCCTTGACCTGGGCTTTTAGCCCCTGTGGCAACCATTGTCTATCATCAGGCATAGCTTGTAGGGCATCAGATACCTCTCTCATTACAGTGAGTTAATGCAACGGTTTAAAACATACCCATCTTATAAAACTTTGGACATTTTGTAAAAGTGACACAGTTGGTGTCTGACTTTAATGTATAACCTCGTATTTTCTTTCCGAAAGGCCGTCCAGTGAAAAGTGTGACCGTACATCTCCGTAAACTTGATGTTGCTGAAGATGAATTTGGGAATGTTGGTTTCTTCACTTTAATTTACAACCAAGGTTTTGAAGTAGTTCTTGGTAACTACAAATGGTTTGCCTTTTTTAAGGTGGGTCTTGACTTTTCTTTCTCAATGCAGCTAAATATTGGGTGTTGATATTGTGATAGCACCATTGTCTCAGTCAGCATGTCATGGCTTCAATATTTGCATGCATCAATTTTGCTGGTACTTGACAGAGGGACTGCTGCAGCAATCGAGATGCTGCCTTTTAATTGAACTGTGAAACTGAAGTACCCATGTGTGAGTGTAAAGAATCCCGTTGCTAAATGTGAAGATCAGGGTTGTTCACCTGGAGGTCTTGACCAGTGTCTTTCAATCAACTTAAACAGATTATTTATTTCATTATTTCATGTTTGTGGGACCTTGCTATAAAAAGAACACACAAAAGTTAGAATTCAGGTAACAAGTAATTAGAAATACATATGCACATTGACCTTGATTACAAGGAGATTGGAGTACAAGAATGAAGTAGTCTTGCTGCAATTCTCCAGGGTATTAGTGAGACCACGATTCATTTGAATTGAGTACATGATCTGTAATTTAGAAGAATAAGAGATGCTGGTACATAACGGCTGGTGCATTGCTTGATTTCAGAATTCACTCCTTCATACAAATAGTCAGAGGCAATTTGGGTTCCATAGTCATGACACACAACAATGACAGGATTGTAAAGAGAGGACAAAAGATGGTTAAACAAGTCTTGGGTCCCTGTGAAGCGGTGAAATCAAATGTAACCAGTTATTTCCATGAAACTCTTCCTGGGTCAGTGCATTATACGTTGGGTGAAAATTGGCCTTGTTTTGTTGGAAAAATGAACCCTCTAAATGTTCAAACTCGTATCTGTCACAGGATCTGTCACAGTAAGTATTGTGTGGTTCATAAAAAAAATTTAAAAAAAAAAAAATATTTTTTATTCTCCGCTTTCACATTTTCTCCCAAATTTACACCCAACAATAAACAATAATCAGTAACGAATGTAATGTCAATCCCCATATCAATAACAGCAATCCCACCCTCCCACCAAACCACAGACGTTGGCCCGCATGTTAACATAAACAAATGACAAAAAGAATCTGGAATCACCCATAGTCACCATTAACACATACAGTCCCCCTCCCCCAACCCTCCCAGCCCCCAACCCCCCTAATGTTCAATGTGATCCAATTCTCGAAAGTGAATAATGAATAACGCCCATGAATTGTAGAACGCCTCCATCCTTCCCCTCAGTTCAAATTTGACCTTTTCAAGCGTTAAGAATTCCAGTAGGTGCCCTGCCATGCCAGGGCCCAGGGTGGACAGCTTGATCGCCACCCCAACAGGATCCGCCTTTGGGCGATCAACAAGGCGAAGGCTACAACATCTGACTCCGCGCCAGTTTCCAACCCCAGCTGGTCCAACATCCGAATATGGCCTCCTGAGAGCCCGGGTCCAGTTTCACGTGCACCACTTTAGAGATTACCCTAAACACCTCTTTCCAGTAATCCTCCAGCTTTGGACAGGACCAAAACATATGAATGTGGTTTGCGGAACCTCCCTCGCAACGTTCACATACATTCTACACCCTCAAAGAGCTGGCTCATTCGCGCCCTTGTAAGGTATGCTCTGTACATTACCTTCAGCTGTATCAGCCCCAACCTCGCACATGAGGTGGAGGCGTTTACTCTCCGGAGCACCTCACACTAGAACCCCCCCCCTCCATACCCTCTCCCAACTCTTCCTCCCACTTTGCCTTGATCCCTTTTAGTGGTGCCTTCTCCTCCTCCAAAATAGCCCCGTAAACCGGCGATACTACCCCCTTCTCCAATCCCCCTGTCGTCAGCACCTCCTCCAGCAATGTGGAAGCTGCCTCTACTGGGAAGCTCTGTATCTCCTTTCTGGCAAGTCTCGAACCTGCATCTATCTAAATATTTCCCCCTGCTACAACACATACTTCGCTCCCAGCTCCTTCAGTCCCACAAAACGACCCCCAAGAAATACATCTTTTAGTGTTCTAATTCCTTTCTCCTCCCATCTCCGAAAATTTCCATCCCACTTTTTTGGCTCAAATCTATGGTTCCCCCGAATCGGCATTTCCCTTGACCCTGCCCCCAACCCGAAGTGCTGTTGAAACTGCCTCCAAATTCTCAACGGAGCTATTAATACCAGACTCTCTTGAGTATCTCCCTGGGACCGTCGGGAGCGGTGCTTTTGCTAGCGCTTATGGTTCATAAAATTTGAGAATAATGTTGGGTTCCAGTGTTTGTAAACTAATGCCCGAATTCAAGATCAGTTGTGGAAAGTGTACATTTAGTGTGGTTAAAGTGTCAGCTCGGGCACTGCCTAAGGCTGTCTAGCAGAACTTCATTTTGATTCGCTAGAGTGTATAGTGGCCTTTGCTGTCCACCGGTATATAAATACCTGAGGGGTGAGGAGTGACAAGGGCAGTGAATGTCAGAGATGGAGAAAGTGAAGATAAAATACGTGCAAATTGTGCAGGTGAATGAGTTGGTTTGAATACCTGCAGCATGGTGTGGAGCACGAAGTGCTGGTCCAGTGAAGAGTATTGGAGAACAGAGTTGAAATAATTTAATTTTTTTTAAAATTTAGATTACCCAATTATTTTTTCCAATTAAGGGGCAATTTAGTGTGGCCAATCCACCTACTCTGCACATTTTTGAGTTGTGGGGGCGAAACCTACGCAGACACGGAGAATGTGCAAACTCCACACGGACAGTGACCCAGAGCTGGGATCGAACCTGGGACCTCAGCGCCATGAGGCAGTTGTGCTAACCACTAGGCCACCGTGCTGCCCCTCAGAGTTGAAATAATAGCCACCAGAAGCAAGTAGATAGCAGGGTGGGAAGCTTTTAGGAATAGTTGTGCTAGCCGAGTGTAGAATGAAATAAAATCTCAATACAGAATCCAAAACTGCATTGTAGGTAAGGTAGTAGGATAGAGGAAGTCCCAGCCGCTATAGGAATTGATGACAGTAAAACTGAAGTTAGTGAAACAATGGGATTTGGTCTTGGGGGGGGTAAATGTAGAATTCTGTCCAGGCCTAATACAGCAGCAGAATAGAGCTGAGACTCCCAACCTTTGTGCTGAAGTACACTAGAGAAGTTCCAAGTTGTGGAAACTAGACAATGGTTACAATAAATTTCAGAGATTGTGTGCAGTACATCGTAGTTCATGCAAGGCGCCCTAGTTAACTTTGAATCCTTAAAGTGCAAAAGGAGGCCATTCGGCTCATCGAGTCTGCACTGACACTCTGAAAGAGCATCCTTCCTAGGCCCAATCCTCTACCCTATCTCCGCAATCCCACCTAATCTTTGGACTCTTGGGGGCAATTTATCATGGCCAATCCACCTAACCTGCACATCATTTGGACTGTGGGAGGAAACTGGAGCACCCAGAAAAAACCCACAAAAGACCAAGGAAGAAAGTGCAAACTCCGCACAGACTGTCACCCAGGTCCATAGTGCTGTGAGACAGCAGTACTAAGCACTGCGCCACCGTGCCACCATTATCAAGTCATTTTGGAAACCGCTAGGTGCTGTGTAGGGCAAATGGAAAGAAACTACATCTTGAAGAGTGACTTTCCATTATTCAATGTTCCAGACCAGAGGAAAGTAAAATTTTGGTTCCTTTAGATTTCTATACAATTTTAACTAAGTACGATTTATTGAGGATATTGGCAATTCAATTGCACTGAATTATTGATATGCTAAATGTGAGTAACCCCACATCATGTTTTCTTGGAATGCATTAACAGTACAAGAAAGAAGGTTCAAATGTAACCAGTTATTGTCATGAAACTCTTCCTGGGTCAGTGCATGACACGTTGGGTCACAACTGGGCTTGCTTTGTTGGAAAGAAGAGCTCTCGGAGTGTTCGAACTGATGTCCTTCATTCAGATAAATATCTGTCACAGTAAGTATTGTGTGGTTCATAAACTTTTCTCCTTGAAAATATACTCACTTGGTGTGGACTCAATATATTCTGTTCATGCACTAGCCAAGTATTTGTGCTGCTGTCTATTTTGGTGCAAACTGAGGTAATCTGCAGTAAATGTACTTAAAAAGAATGACTTGAGACACTTTGTTGGTAAAACATTTCAGACTTTAAGGAGGAATGTATCAGTGTTTCTTCAAAGATAGGAAGCAATTATTTGATTTTTTAAAAACACAGAAAATGCTGGAACAGGGTAGGTCTGGCAGCATCTGGGGAAAGAGAAATAGAGTTAATATTGAGTTTGTATGACTCAACAGTTCAATTAAAAGGCAGCATCTCAAAGTATTTCGCCGCAAGGTGCTGGTTTCCATTTTCAGTTCTTGAATCCAGACAAGACTTAGCGGCTGAAGACTTGAAGCAAATGTTTTCATAATGAACAAAACTAGACATTTTAATTTCAAAATGTTGCTACAATCCCTGACAAATTTGAACTTCCATGACCAGTTGAAAGTGTTACATGACAAGAGTTTCAAATTTTATGATTTCTACGAAAAGCATAATTGACTACCCACTATTTCAGCAGGAAGTTTGTACTCTTAAAAGGTCCCCACACCCCTCCCCATAGTTATTCTTTCAACTGCTCCTTAAGTAGACACTTTAATTCTAGGAACCATTCCAAAGTAATTCTTAGATGCTTTATCATTTTCCAGCCAGTTAGCTTTGAATGTCCGAGTTCGCTTTCACGGTGTGGGTGACTATTTATTTATTTTTTTTAAATTTAGATTACCCAATTATTTTTTCCAATTAAGGGGCAATTTAGTGTGACCAATCCACCTACTCTACACATTTTTGGGTTGTGGGGGTGAAACCCACGCAGACACGGGGAGAATGTGCAAACTCCACACGGACAGTGACCCAGAGCCGGGATCGAACCTGGGACCTCAGCGCCGTGAGGCAGCTGTGCTAACCACTAGGCCACCGTGCTGCCCGGTGTGGGTGACTATGGAGAATACTCGTTGAAGCTGGGTGACCTTCCAGCTTATTTTAAACGCTCATAACTTTGGTCTCTACAATCTGAGCACCAGCTCCCACCTGCATTTTGCATAGTAACAAACAGACTTATCTCTTGTTCAATTAATTGTCTTTGCATCCGATGCAAAGAGGTCATAATCATTCTGCGTCACCTTGTGGCTAAGACATCATTAAGGATCTTGCTGTTTTCAACCTTTCACAGTTGTTATTTTTCATTCTTCTCTCGATTCCACCTTTCCTTGTCCCCTATGCTTTTTCTGAACCTGGTTTAACATTTAATCCATTCACTTATGTTACAATCCCAGTTAATATACTGGACAGGAAGATCCCAGATTGGAATTGTGGCTCAAAAGACCATGGGCGGGATTCTCCCCTACCCGGCGGGGCGGGGGGTCCCGGCGTAGCGGAGTGACGCCAACCTCTCCGGCGCCGGGCCTCCCCAAAGGTGCGGAATTTTCGCACCTTTAGGGGCCAAGTCCTCACATTGATGGGCTAGGCCGGTGCCGGAGCGGTTGGCACCACACCGATTGGCGCCCAAACCGGCTCCAGCGGCCTTTGACGCCCGGCGCCGGGGCTGGCCGAAAGGCCTTCGCCGGTTCGCACATGTGCCGGTGCGTCAGCTGCTGCTGATGTCACCACCGGCGCATGCGTGCTGGGGATTCTCTTCTGCCTCCGCCATGGTGGAGGCCGTGGCGGCGGCGGAAGAAAAAGAGTTCCCCCACAGCATTGGCCCGCCCGCCAATCAGTGGGCCCCGATCACGGGCCTGGCCACCGTGGGGGCACCCCCCGGGGTCCGATCACCCCGCGCGTGCCCCCCCCCCCCCTCGGGGGCCCGCTCGCGCCGCCGATCCTGCCGCCACCAGAGGTGGTTCAAACCACGGCGGCGGGAGAGGCCTCATCGCGGGCCGGAGAATCGCCGCAGGGGGCTTGCCGATCGGCGGGTGGTGTTTCCCTGCAGGGGGTCGGAGAATTTCGCCCCATAACTTCATGGAGGAACAGAGTCACAGAACTGCTAATTAGTTTTAACAGCAAAAAGACATTTGTTAAAAGTGTAAAGAAACAATGATACAATTACTTTCTCCTCCCCACCATGACCTTAGCTTAACAATTACACACTGACTTTAAGATTAACATGGATAACTAAGTCCATTTGAAGCTGTGATGGTCTTATTAGTACACTATTTGTTTAAAATCATATAGCTTGGCTGTCGTCAAACCTACACTCCACTCTGAACCCAAGTTAGTATCTGTGGATTTCTTCTCAAAATCCCCCCCAGATGATTGTCACATGAATTTCCAAACTCCACTCCTAAATTTTATTTTGTGATCAGGCTTTCCATTAACAGCTTGCATTCCAAATTCCAATCCATGATTTGCAAAGGTCTCTGTTGAACAGTGCTTCCACTTCTACCAGCAACTCCACTCCAGGGTTTACACCAACAACTTTTGCACAAAAGCAGAGCTGAGGCTGTCATTGAGTAAATCAGTAGCTGCAAAAATGTTGCAATGAAAGGAGGACCATAGGTTAGATATTTGGTTATTGATAGTAAAACTGAATTGAGGGATAGTTTTTTTTCATC